>NC_053453.1:3645736-3959770 GCF_015227805.2 Hirundo rustica
TCCTTCCTCAGCATCACCTCACCCACAAATCTCAGGTAATCCCCCCATGCCTCCCTCCTCCCCCAAGGCTACCGATGCTTTCCCCAAACCCCTCAGCACACCTCACTACACCCCCACTGCCTTCTTACTCCGTGCTCCCCCCTTCAGATTTGGGGCTCTGTATCCTCTCTCCCCCATCCACACCACTGCCCCACACAATCCCTCCCCACAGGAAGGGCTGGACATGACCACTCCTTCTTTTCTTCCTTTATAACCACACTGAGGCAGAGCCAAGGCCCCAAACAGCACACAGCAATAATTAAAAATAAATCTTCTTTCACTTACAGAAAATCAGCCAAATCTGATTGTTTTCATTTTGTTCCCAAGCAATCTTGCAGGCCCAGTTTCATCCCCAGAGCAAAAATATTTACAGTCCAGCAATGAGCTCTCTGCAATAAGCATTTATCAGGCAAACTCTGCAAGACCCTTTACCTGCCCAAACATTCATCAGTGTGGTCATGATGTAATTAAAGTGACTCATGACAAACTGAATTAAGAACCCTCCCCAGACAGTTTTATGAAGAAAAAGGCAGGGTTAATTTATTGCAATTATTGCTACAGGTCTCCAGTTTCCAGGACTAGAGAAAATTATGTTGTGCAAAGGGAATCTCTCATTATTAAAAGGGGAAGACACAATTTTTATTTGCTGCCTGTGGCACCAGACCCACGTAGGTGAGGGGGGGGGAAAAGGGGATCAGAAGAGGGGTTTTGAGACAGAGCTGGTGGAGGGTAAAGATGTGTCTGGGAGTTCAAGGCTGAGCTGTCAACACTGTTAAACACTTGCACACTGCTGCCATCAAGTCTGACTCCTTGCCCTAAACTCAAATCATCTTTTTAAATATGGAGACGCAAATCAACGTTTACTGCAGTGATAAAAAGGCTACCAGATGACTCTTCAACTCAGCAAGAAAGAACCCAATCCCATGATTACAATCCAAATACAGACAAATCCATCGCAGAACAAAGAATGGGCTTTGTTTTGATTTTTCCAATCCCTGCGAAAACCTTCAGGCACAGAACCTGGCTCTGCTTGAGACATCTGACCCAGAATGAGGGGTTTGTTCAACCTTGGCTGAATGATAAGCCACAACCACAAGGTAGGAGCTTGGTGGAAAAATTCTGTATCATGCAGGCAGGCAATTTAGACGAACAGGGATATTTTTCAGCCTTCATGCCTGCAACCCTGCAGAGTTAATGTTACAGAGAAAAGCCGTGTGCAGAGATTTCAAAGGCTGAGCCTCTAAAACCAAATATGTTAGTCCATCAGTAGATGGACAGATATGATTATCCATTCCAGGCTTAAAATTGCTTAAGCAACCTTTTACCCTGAGCACAACCAATCCCCATCCCACCAAAAGTCAGAAGCAGCTGACATGGAAAGCTGAAAGTGCATCACCCCCTGCGCCTCATCACTCCCTGCTCCTGCATCCACCTGAGTCTGTGGGGTTGGGATGGGCTGGTCCAACAATCCCAAGGGCATCTCCACCTCAGGACATGGACAGGACATTTGGAACAGGCTGCCCAGGGCAGCGCTGGAGTCACCATCCTTGAGGGGGATTTGAAAGACACACAGATGTGGCACGTGGGGACATGCCTTAGGGTGTGGCCTTGGCACTGCTGGGGGAATGATTGGACTCAAAGCTCTTAGAGGTCTTCTCCAACCTAAATAATTCTGTGATACTGTGACCTCCAGGTCAGCCCTGGGCTCTGTTCTCTCCTGGTCAGGCACTTCCATCTCAGAGCACGAGCCCTTTCCCTCAGCCATGGATGCTCTCAGTGTACTCTCAGCAGTTATTCCTGGTTTTCTCTAATCTGTGTGAGTCAAGGCAAGTGTCTCCTTCAGCACGTGTCTCCTTTTCCCCAGCCCTCCTCAGCAGTCTTATGGGAAAGATTCATTCCAGAGAGCAGTAGGAGCAGTAGGTTTTCAGTCAGTTCAGCGTAACTTCCAGCCCTTGCAAGAAGCAACGTCTCCAGGGTGATGCATAAACAGAGTCTTCTGCAGAACTTGGAAAAAGCTTTTTAACAAATATAAATAGATGCTAGTTATGAATGCATCAAGTCCTTCACAACCTTATTAACCCTGAGCTACTCTGCCATGGTCCAGCACAGAGACTCTCATTGGCAGGTTCTTTCACACGCTGCCCAAAAAACTCCCAATAGCACCTGTTTACAAAACACCACCCAGATCTCTCCTTTCTAAACCCAAATAAAGAGGCTTCAAGGCCTGGAAGTGAGGCAGAGTGAGAGCTGCAGCCTTCCCTCCCTGTCAGCTCATTCCTCTCTGACACTTCACCAGCCCAGCTCCTCTACCATGTTTTATCTGCAGACTTTATCAGGAAATTACTTTTACAAGGTCTGTAAAAATAATGTCAGAGTACTCATTTATCACAGCATCAGTGGTTTATTTTGCTTCGTTTCACCACAACGAATTCTGAAGGGACTGTATGTTTTCAAAATGGTTTTTTAACGGACTTTGTTCCCTGCTGGAATTCTGGCAGGGGGGCACCCAGAGCAGACCCAGAGTGGCAGAGGGGGTGAGACCAGCCCAAAGGACCCGACACCACCCACACATTCAACAGGGCTGCACACAAATGTCCTCATCCATCACAAAAACCCAAGTGCTCAGGAGCACGGGACACCCTGAGAGGTGATAAATCTGGCATTAAACCTATTTTACATACCAGCTCCCTTTCCAATTATTGGTACTTAGGTCCAGAGCCTTTTCTTAATGAAAGAGTCAAGGCTGGCTGGTTTACAATACGGTGATGTATAAACAAGCCCAGGATGGCAAATAAAATCAACAAGTCATTATCTGCGAGCCTCTCAATGGCTTTAAAGAGCTCATGCATTGACACTATAAAAATGCAACTGTTCCAGCTGTTAACAGCCCCCTGGGATGTTCAGCTATGGAAAAGAAAAGAGATAAAAGACCCAAACCCTGTGGTTCCAGAAACACAGATTTTTTTTTTTATTTTTTTTTTTTCCCTAGGCTACACAGTAGGAGAAAGTATTTAAGGCAAATTGCTTAGGCATCTTATTTGTAGCACCTAGATACACATAAATGACTTTTTGAGTGAATAGAGCACTGAAATTCTCCCACAACAGGAGTGGGGAGAGGGAGACACACACACACAGACACCTGAGCAACCTCTGGCACAGCCTTGGGAGAGCCATCCTTATCCTCACTGAAATTTAGGCATTGCAGGCCAGTTCTTCTCATTCCCAAAAAAAAAAAATGTCTATGGTTGGCCAATTGAATATCATCTTAGAGGTTCCTAGCTCTCTACCACAGATAAAAATAGATCCAGTTGTGACTGGATCAGCCCAGACACGTCCACTCTGGAAATCCAAGGATCTGGTGTCCAAGGAAACAGGAAAATCACTAAGCTGCTGCAAGAAGTGAGGAAGCTGAAGGCTGAGTGGTCAAAATTCTGACATGCTCAGGGAGAAGCAGGGAAAAGCTTGACTTCAGAAATAAAGTAGGTTAGGTCTAGCCATAATGCACATTTTCATCATATGACACAGTCTCCTCCTGCTAAGGCCGGATATGGGAAGTTAAAGCACCTGATTCCAGCAGAAATCACCAGAGGGTCGCATCTACTTTTCTTCATCTACCAAAGAACACCCAAATTTAGCACAGCAAATCCTCACACCTTCAGGAGCCCATCCCAGAGCGTTACAATCCAGTCGTGAGCACAAGGACAACATGTGACCAGTTCTCCTCTCCTGAGTGTTTGTGAAGCCCCCACACCTGAAACGCTCCAAAAAATAGCGAAGGAAAGAAGGGAGGAAGGGAGGAAGTCAAAACAAAGGAGAAATGCTGTAAAATTCTGAATTATTTGTTCTGTTTCTCTTAACCACAAAACTTCAACAGAATTAAAAAATGGTGGGGAAGCTGGGAGAACACAGTATGATGCCTTGGGAAAGGTTTTCCATGGCTGTTTGTTTAAATTTTGAATAGCTGATACATACCACAGATGAGGTCCAGAAGAAGAAAAGCTCCTGTTTCCTATCAATCATGGGACACAGTCCAATCCATAAGACTCAAAAAAAAAAGGCCTTGGAGCTGTACCACCATTCCCAGTGCCTCCCTGGCTCCCAGCTCTCCCTGTGAGGAGCTGCAGCAGTGACAAGGACTCGTGGGGGTGAAGACGAGCTCACCTGAATCAAACTGCTCCCCATCACCATTGGCCGGGCTGGGATCCTTCTCTGGGGAGAGGTGCTGGGTCTCTCTCATGCTGGCAATGAAGGATGCCCTTGTCTCCATGGCTCAGAGGAAGAGGCTCTGCCTTCCTAATTCATCCTGCAGCAACGAGGACAAAGTAAAAGGAAAACAAAACAAATCTATGAGCGATTTCTTCTACCTACAACAACCCATTCCCTCAGCTTTCCTGTCATCCCATCTTGATACAGCTGGAATGAAAGATCTTAGACATTCTCCCCAGCCTAAACATTCCACTCTCTGATGGTGACCCTTCCATCCTCCTCCTGTCTCCAGCCTGAAGCTGGGGTTGGATGAAAACCACAACAAAGGACCTTAGTGGCAATAATATCATAAGAGCAACAGCAAAAATAATAACAGAGAAGATAATAAGGTAATAAACATGATCCAGAGGCTTCACATCTCAAAGCTCTCTCCAGCTCCCACTGCCACCAACAGAGAGAGAAGGATGAGCCCACAAGACAGCACAGCCCATGCTAAAAAAAATCTCCACTATCATCCAGCCATTTCAGCCCTTGATTTCCAGCTTTCTGATGGCTAACACTGTGTGAGATGTATCTCACTCCACAAATATTCAAACTTCCAAAGGGGGAGATCTGTGATAATGAAACAGAGGAAACAATAAAGCAAAAATACTCAGAGAGATTGGAGTAACTCTTAGAAAACAAAATTGAGCAATGCAGATACCCTCATGAAATAGCGCTGGCTGCAACTGCTTTTTGAGTGAGGACCGACCTAAGGTAGCTGTACCAGTTTTAACATGCAGGGCAGTAAATACTGATTTTAAATTGGGTTGTGTTAGCAGAGGAGCTTGTTCTAGGAGTGACCGTAGTAAATTCGAAGTGGAATAAAAACACGCAGAAATGAAAAACAATATGAGGAAGGGCAGCCAGGCTGACCAGATCCTGCATCAGACACCAGACTAAATGAGAGCTGTATTTCCAGTCACACTAAGCCATCTCAGAAGCAATACCCCGAGATACACCTTTAGGAGTAGATTAAAAAGAACTCCAAAGTGAGCTTTTCAGTAAAACTCTGAGATGCCGATGAATAACAAGGTGTCAAAGGACGACTGAAAAAGAGAAACCAAGAGCTGGGGTTATGGGCACAGAGGGAACCAGCTACTCACACAAGATATGCTAAAGCAAAGACAGGCAGTAGGGAAGGCGTGTGTCCTGAATATCTGATGGGGAGGACTGGTCCTGCTTATTAGTGGAGCCTCCAAATCCTGTGTGACAGAGAGGACTGTGCTGGCAGCACCAGTGCCAAATGCTCTGTAAAATGTGTGACTAAAAGTAGTAAAGAAGTTTACTGACAGAAGCCAGGAAAAGCAGGATGTAATAAGACTGTAAAAATATATGGGATTTTTTCAACTTTTACTACTCTGGAGACATATTCTAGAAGACTAGATATGATGGTTATAAAATAGAAAGGAGGAGAGCGTTCTGCCGTGGATTTCTCACTTCCAGATTTTAAGGCCGCTCCTATGGTAATTTAAAGGAAGAAATGGACGTGTCTGAGCAGTTATATTAGAACTGAAGAAATGAGGAGCATGTCAAGTGTCTGATATCCATTAGCTGGACCATGGTAGGACTGTCTGCTGGAGCAACCACTGCTGCAATTAAAACCTGCAAAAACCACGGGTGTTTCACAAAAAAATCACTAGTGGAAGCAAATTACCAAGGCAGGTGATTCAAACCCCCACTGAAGGCTGTTCAGGCAAAGTTAGAAAATTTTGTTCCCCACCTCAAAGGAATCTGCTAATGAACGAGAAAAAAAAAAATTAAAAATGAAAATCATAAACCAGCTCAGAGCAATATGGTTGTTGGTCTCTTCACAAAGTGCTTGGCAGACTTTAAGTATTCCACAAATATGACCCTTTTCCCACTGCCACTACAGCACTTCATCTTTATTCTTTGTTGACATGAAACTTGCTAATGAATTAAGTGTATTATAGACTCCGAGTATTCTGAGTGCAGCTAACCTCAGAACATACACATCACTCATCCCCAGTGTATATTAAGTTTCAATTAACCATAAAACTAGAAGCAATCAGTTTACTGAAAGCCAAAGAAAAAAAAAACCACTTCTCCTTTGGTAGAGAACACTTCCATAAATATCATTAATAATATATTAGCTAAGTATCAGGACTTTACATCAGGCTTGTTAAATGTGAGAAGGAGGGGAGATTCCAGCTGAAGCTAAACCTTGGGTGGATGTGGCTATTTTAATTTTTGCCAGGGACCAGACAACGATGGAAGATAGCCTGGGTCTACTAAAAAGCTTCAAAGAGTGGAGAGAAACAGAGAATCAATTTAAACACAACAAATCCATCACCTTAAAGAGAGCTCAGGGGTAACAATATAAATACCAAGAAGAAACATAATCTTCTTGGTATTGTAGTTAAATCTTGTGACGCCTCTATGATGATGATAAAACAAAGTTATGAGCTGATAAAAAGCTGAAGGTGCCCAATCAGACAACAACAGTATTTGCTCCTTTTTTACACAGCCAAGCCCCAAATCTGCCACCAGACCCATGAGAGGGACTCAAACCCCCAGATCATGGAATTTCCCATCAGAAATGGAAAGTGGATGGGCAAATCAGCAGGAACCTGCCCAAGGTGTCTGCAACACAACTGGGACCCAGCTGGGACTGGGTTTGAGCCCACTTCAATTAAAAAGAGGGAAATACAGAATCTCTGAGGCACATTCAACATCATCATCAACATTTTGGGGGTTTTAAACTCGATTTTAATTTATTTTTTTGCTTAAACTATGGACAACTTGCCCATTTTGAAACGTCATGTCGAGAGCACCCACATCCCAAGAAAACTGGATCTATTAGAGGCCATTACTTGGCTTATTTTGGGAATAACAAGTTTACCAGTTATGGTAGGAGAGCACTTCGGTATTTTCCCAACACCACGTGACAACAAGACCAAACTCTTATGCAAACACCAGCTTCAAAATAGCTCTGAGCTTTAGTGTTGACATAACTAACTAGCAAAGAAAGCTGACACAGGGTACTAATTTTTCGCTTCTTATTAATTGCTGCTAATTAACACTTCAAACAGAGTCCCCAGCCATACTGTTAACAGTAGCACTCAGGCTGGCCTGCAATCATCAACATTACACAGGCAGCACACACCACTGCACTCCAATTCCTCTGCCAGTGTGAAACCCACTGGAAACCAAATCCAGAACCACAAGCCACACTGCCAGCCTGGGAACAAGGTGATGGGAAACAGCGCCAAAAGAGGCTCAAGGTGACAGTACACCAGGCAGCAGCACAAAGAAAAATTCTGTGAAATGCATCTGAAAGAGCAGGGAGGGGGGAAATTCCCTAGTTTCAGATCCCTTGCTCATTGTTGCTGCACAGTGGTGGTTCAGACTGATCCGATTCTTCCCCCCACGCAGCTCCCATTCCCTTGGTATTTAATTCAGATCCAGGCTCTTAACTCACAGGCAGGAAAAGCCAGGCAATATAATAAAGAATCTCTTTTATTTCCTTCTTCCCACGGCTGTCAGTCTCAGCCCTGCCTTTATCTCCAACGTGCTGCCTTGTCATCTGTATCAATATTGGCTCTTTGTAGAAGCACAGCCTTGGCTTCCTCGCACCATTTTACATTTCTCATCTCCTGTCAGCTCCATCCTGGTTTTCCTTCCTTTGGAGTAATTCCCTGTAGGGAGAGGTCCCTTATCCACACACAAATCCAGCACCCCTAGGGCTCTTCCTTAAAGCTACTCCTGAAAAACTTACTTTCTCCCTCCCAGTGCACTCCTGGTTAATCGGGATTGACACAAGGAAAACAAAAAGGGTCCTGCATCCTTGAACCCTCTTGCTTGAACAGTGAACCAGGTGTGCCAATGTAATGCTAAGTCCTGAATGGTGGAGAAATAAATTCCACCGCTTTCCGAGTGATCTGGGATTGATTGTGGCCCCTCCAAAATCCAGACACTGACTGGAGATGGCCCCACCTCTCAGCATGGTGACACTTGAGAGTGGCAGCAGGGCTGGAGGGCCAGAGAACCACAGAATGTCCCGAGTTGGAAAGGACCCACCAGAACCATCAAAGCCCAACTCCTGGCCCTACACAAGACAACCCAAACAATCCCACCGCATGCCTGAGAGTGCTGTACAAACACTTCAAGGTCTCTGTCAGGCTTGGAGCTGTGACCAATTCCCTGGGGAGCCTGTTCCAGTGCCCAACCAAACATCCAGCCTAAACCAAGCCAAGAAAAATCACATCCAAAGGATGACAGACTTAAGTGGTCCAAGCCAGACACCAGAAATTCAGGTAAGATGAACAACCCTCAGGGGGCTCCTGTTCTTGCACAGCACCTGCTAATGCTTTAAATATCCAAATTCCCCAGCAGGCAAGCTGTATCAGTCACAGAATGGTCTGGCTGGAAGAGACCATAAAGATCATCTGGTTCCAACCCGGGTGCCATGGGCAGGGACACCTCCCAGCAGATCAGGTGAAGGGAGATGCTCAGATGCCATGTGGTACTGGTCCTGCTTGTGGGGCAGGATGAAAGGGATCTCATCCCTGCGGGACACAATCCAGGATGCACGGCTAGTGGCAGCCTGCCACAATATTTACATCCCTGAGCATCTGCACAATGCAGTGGAAGCTCATTCAAAAGGGCTATTGAACACATCAAGTAACAGTTTCACCTCCTAGAATAAGGGCCTGCCTCTCCTCTCAGACAAAGTACCAGTTGGAAACCTTTTAAGGAAACTTTTCAAGGAAACTTTTCTTCCAAAGTCCTGTGAGGGATTTTTTTTTATTATTTATTTGAGAGCTTCCCTCGCCAAATGTTTTCACTTACGTCAACTGACAATTTCTCTTTCATATTGAAGACCCCACCGGATTTTAATAAGGGAAATTTACTGCTTTGAACAGCACTGTGTTGTACTCTGGGGTGGAAGAAAAAAAACCCATGTACTCTGGAGAACCAGGAATGTTCACAATATTCAAATACATAAAAAACAGCTGAATGGGGAAAGGATATAATCTGTTTTCTGTGTTCCTGGTGGATTGAAGAAGGCAGCTTGGTTTAAACTGCAGGAAGGGACATGATTTGGGCAGGAGAGGAAATCCTTATGATGAATCTGGTGAAGAAGTGGGATACACTGTGAGAAGGGCACAGAGCACTGCTTTTTGGAGAAATTAGGATGCTAATCTGTCCAGAAACTGATCTCGGTAGAGTTAATCCTGCCCTAGGGTAAGGAATGGTCAGTCCAAGACCCCTTCCAGCCACTCAACAGGGCTCATCTTTCTGCTCTTCAAGTCAACATTTGTGCAGCAGCAGAAAATAAATGAGTAAGCCTGGAGGGAAAACATGTAAAAACAGGAAATTAGGGAACCACCAGAGCAGGGATGGTCTGGATTGTCTATCTCAAAGTCAGGGAAGGATAGGAACTAAACTTCTCTAAAGACATGGTGGAGAAGGAATTGTGCAAGGTGGTGGCAGCCCCTGTAACTCAGCTAGTCCTTGCTCTCCTCTCTTGCACTGGTGCCAAAAGCTTCACACTTTTGCTGCCAACAGAGACAAACCTGTTCCACAACGCAATTTTCTCATCCTCCCTACCTGGCACACTCCTGAGTCTGGGATACACACAGATATAAATGGTAGTAAGATAAGATAACAACAAGTAAAATAAACCTAATTAGAGACTCTTAACTTGTTTACAGCAAAAAAAGCCCTGCAGTATTAAGAAAAAAGAGAGAGTGAGATGACAGGCAGACAACCCAGGCTTAGGTACACATCACCCTCTTAGCTGCCCTGTGTGTAAATAAAACCTAAGGATTGAGAGATGGACTTCAAGCCAAAACCTGCCACAAACTTCTCCAGGGACTAAATAAAACCTCAAAAATTGAAGCACTTTTTCATTCGTTTTTCCTTCTCCTGAATGTGTTGGACATTTTATGAGCAGGCGCAAGGGGGCATTGCTGCCCTACCTGTACTCCTGCCATTGCCAGGACATCCCCGCCTCCAGCACCCCACCAAGCATGTGTCCCAAGGAGAGGGAGGTCACCACACACTAATCTTTCCTGTTTCCAGCTGTCCTGTCACTTAACAGGTGTCTGTCACCTTCTTCATGACCCAAGAGGCCATTTCAATGATTTTGACCCCCACTTTGGTAAAGCACTTCTACCCACGCTAAGCACCTAACACACACCAACTACTTGCAAATATGGCATATTTAAATTTGGGCATCTTCTAAAGCCCTCAGCTGAACTAGGGCCATGAAGAACACTGGGACAATGTCCTTGATGCCCTTTATAACAGGTAAAAGAACTGCAAGGAAGAAGCACAGCAACAATCATGTGCAACACCCTGTCTTTTCCCACCTCCGTGTTTGAAACTGATCTGAAACCAGGAAGGCTTTGAGATGGGTACCTTGAAGACACAGAGCCGCTTTATCACCCTGAGACACCTCATCTTGTTAGGCACAATCACAGAACAGAGTGGTGTGGGCTGGAAAGGACCTTAAAGATCAGGGAGTTCCAACCCCAACCATGTGATGCTTATCACCTCCAAACATCAACCACATGGACCAAATTAATCAGTCAGCCCCTCTGAGAGGGACCAATCAGCCCAGCTACAGAAGTCACCCAGCAGGACACACAAAACACTGTTTTCACCGACTTAATTTAGAGCCCAATTCAGAAGCCTCTCATCAACCCAACTCCCACTGTCCAGGGCAATCAGTTCTGCCTTCTGTGTCTTTGTAGCAGTCAGAGCAGTTTTCAAAAAAAAAATACAAGATGCAAACCAGAATCCAGGAAACATCTGCCATCTGATTCCAACACTTTTTAGGGGAGGAAAAAAAAAAAAAAAAAGATTTTAGATCTTGGCACTGTTTGGCTCATCTAAACAGCACAGCTGATCAGCACTTGGGCTTAGTCCTACAAGCACTTACATCCCTGTCAGTGCTTTACATCCAGAAGCAGCTTCACTGACTGGCAGGATCTGCCAAAAAAAGAAAAATTTTAAAAAGATCCAGCCCTCACAACCATCTCCAGCCACCTCACAGCACAACAGCAGGAAGAGGAGGACTCTTCCCTTCGCCAAGCACATGTGAGGGCAGCCAGCAGAGCCCGGCCAAGCTCTATCCAGAACCAAATTGCACAAAACATTTTAACTCATAGAGTCCTACAGGTCACATTTACAGAGCTAATTCCACCCAATTTCTCCAAGGTAAAACGAATCAGGCTTCATTTCACGTGAACATGATAACTGCTGCAAAACATCCAGGTTTAATCCCTCACCACCATCCCTACAAAGCATCTTGGAGCCTGATCTTGCACTGAGCTCCCACACTCAAAACACCACCCAAGAACCAGTTAATTTTTGTTTTTCCAGAACTTTCTTTAGAGATGTGTTTTTGATGCACCTAGCAGAGCTATGGCTTTCTACCCAAAAGTCTCCACAAGGGAATTACGACCCTTTAGACTTCAAGGATCCTCACCCTGTGGTTGTCCTGTCTGATCTCCTACACAGCAGGGACAGGCACAATATCACCTCCTTGATTTTAGGAGGGAATTCCACTTCCTTGCCAAGCAAATAAATATAAGACTTTCTAATTAACTTATATGCAAACTGGGCCTCAGAACTTTACCCAAGAAAAGGTGGCTCCTTTGCACAAACTCTCCAGTGATGCTAAGAGTATTAGTCATGAAAGCAGGAATTGGGAGTAAAAATAGCAAGGATTCTGACATGCTTTTTTTAAGCCTCACACCTACTCAGAATTGATCTCTGGGTCAGCTGTCAAGAAATGCTTGGTTTTGGGCTTTTTTTTTTCCCTTTCTTTTTATTACTATTTTATTTTAGATCCACACTTCTGATTCATGAAAATGGGAGTAGCTGTGAACACATTTTCCAAATCAGCCTTCACAAGAATGCCTTGTTAACGTCTTACAAAAGGGCAATCTCAAAATAAACTTTTTCAGGAGTTTTTAAATGTCAGTGGAGAAGTCTTCAGTCTTATTTCTGTATTGCCTTATTTTGCAACTCGAACTTTTTTAACCACTGTAGGAGTCATACACCAAAACACAGAAAATAAAGGAAAGAGAAATCTTTTGGCAAAAAAAAAATCCCATAGGACGGATTTGACAGGTGTCATCAGGGTTTGTCATGCAAAGATCAACAGTTTCAAATGATGAGTTTTAAATATTGACAAGGTATCATCAGCTACTGTAATCCTAAATAAAAAAAAACATTCCTGCTTCTAGGGACCAGATGCTACAACGACAGAGCAAACTCATATTTGCAGGTGGCATCACTACTATCAACAGCATTTAATTTTCAGCACTGAGGATCCTGCTGCACCAGCTGATAGACTCTGCATCAATATTCATAATAATAAAATACTTCTGACACATTCAAGTCATCTGAAACATGGGTCCCATGGTCACCACAGGAATTGTTTTCTGTGAACTCTCATGAACACACCTCTGCCTCCTCCGCTTCAAGTTTTGCTTATGTGTCACAAGTTTTGAAGTTCTGAAGTTTTTCACAACTGCTTTACTTTATCACTTGGACACAGTGATATCACACAAGCCACCTCCTCCAACCATCACCATCCTTGTAAACCTCCTCAGACACTCTCCGTGCCTCTGCTTACCCCACACCAACATGAATTTTAACAGTGAAATACCCCTGAAGACTCACAGAAACACAGAATGGTTTGGGCTGGAAGGGACCTTCAAGATCATCTCATTCCAAGCCCCTGCCACAGGCAGTGACATCTTCCGCTACTTCAGGTTATTCCAGAGCCCCATCCAACCTGGCCTTGGACACTTCCAGGGATCCAGAGGCAGCCACAGCTTCTTTGGGCACCCTGTGCCAGGCCTCCCCACCCTCACAACCAAGACTCCCCAATATGTGTTGGAGAAACAAGGTGGCACCTTCTCTACCATGTCCTGTCCTTCAGCAAGGGTAACATCACATCCCCTCATTCATCTCAGACCAGCATCCCAGGGCTCTGAGAGGCCAGAAACAGTGGCCCAAAACACACCAGCTGAGCACAGCACAAGCCAGGAGTGGCAAAAAAGCATCCCCAGTCTAAAGTGTTGGCAGTTGTGGTGTTTACCCTATTTCTAGTAACACTTCCATAAAGTTTTAATAAATGCCTCATTAAAACATCAACTGTCTGTCCAGCCAGTCAATTATCACTCATAATCACAGCTATATAACTGTATACTGTCTTCCGCAGATGTTCTTACATCTGTGCAAAACACATTCTCCACCTCTGCCACATGCAGCATCTGTTGAATATTTGCAAACGTTTTCTCAATATAGAACTGAAATCATACTGTATTTACTGTCCCACCACCCTGTGTGCACCCCTTAAAAATAATTTCAAAGGTACTTCCTTGCTGTGTACAAGGTACAAATCTCTTGACAGCTCTTCGCTGCATTTATTTAAATGGCTTTTAGATTTTCACTTAGTAACAGATTACAGCAAGCCTCCATCTTATCGCAGGAGTTATTAGGACCTAATCCTTTATAAGCACTGAAGTTATTAGACTTGTGAGGATATTCTCATAAATAATGCGTTGGCGAGAGAAAAATAAAAAAAAAAAAATTTTAAAAAAAAAAAAAAAAAAGGAGGAGGAAAAAAGCCACTTGCAGCCCTGCTCACCCAGGCAACAATCCCAACCTCAGAGAAAGAACCTGCCTCACCTGCTCTTACTTTGCCAGCAGCAAAGGAAATCAAATTTGTTTTCACCTAAAGGCTTCTAGAGAGGGAAAACAAATTGCACTAAATCCTGTCCAGCACCCTTCTCTGCTACTGCAGGAAGAAACTCCTTGGAGTTTGGCCCAGGTTCAGAGGGATCTCCAGGGTCCTTTCCAAATCTCTTCCATCTCCACGTTCCATCACACAACCAGGTGAAGCTGCCTCTCTGCTCCGACAGAAGGTCACCACTCTGCTACCACACTTTCTCTCCCAAAGCACCAGGGGCACAAGCTGGTTTTAGAAGCTGTCCTGCCCAAGGGACAACAAAGTTGGGGATGGGGAGATGCAGGGGGGCAGAGAGGGAAGATACCTTCCCCTTCTGCAATGGCTCCATCCCTTCCCACCCCAGAGAAAACCCCACTGGCACCTCTTGGACTTTGCCACCCAAATCCCCACCACAGTTTGCTAACTGCCTTCCAAGCCTCTCTGCTTATAATTAATGCCCTTTCTTGCTATTTTGGTAAGAAATCACAATTTCACCCCCATCTTCTCCTCTGCCCCGCTCCCCACCACCACACCCATCCACGCGAGTTTGCTGGATCCCTGAGCCAGCTTGGTCCTGGCAGGGCTGGAGGAAGGAGGGGAAAATGGACGGAAATTGATGGATCAGAGCCCTTTTGGAATGGCAAACCTCACCCTGCACAACAAGGTGTGCAAACAGCATCTCCAACCGTTCCTGCCAAATCAAATCACAGCAAGGATCTGGGGAGCATCTCCAAGAGACACAGGGAAACGAGCAGATCAGCTCTTCAGGCACTCCTGGATTCTCCCTGGCTCCTCCATCCACACCCAGGCACTGAGAGCCTGCGATGCTGGAGCATCCCATCACTTCGAAACACGGATGCCCCAAAGTTAACATCTCTACAACCCCGGGGAAACAACCCCAGAGCAGCAGCACCGAAAGCGCTCCCCGCACGGTATCGGGAAGTTTTCCCTGCCTCTGAGGCAGCCTCACTCCTCCACTCCCCTGGAAATTACGTTTGGAGAAAGCAGCCGGGAAGGGCACAAACAACTCCCTGCGAACTCCCTGCAAACTCCTTCTCTTGCTTTGCAAAAGCTGCGATTCGCCTCCAACACCGTGGGGGTTTTTTCGAGGTCTCTCTGCAAGAGAGATGCAGCTCGCACTGCCCAAGCCGCCCGAAATTTCCGCGTGGGGCAACTCCACAGTGTTTCTGCTAAACAAAAACATGCAAAAAGGAAAAGGAAAAAAAAAAAAACAAAAAAAAAAAAAAAAACAAAAAAACCACCACCCCAGACATCCCCACCTGACTGCACCCAGGAAGGTTTGACAGCTCCAACAGGACATCTCATCCCACGACACGTCTAGTGCTAATGCAAAATAAACCAGCGCTCTGTCTCCCGGCGCTTTCTTTTTTTTTTTCCCTTTTTTTTTTTTTTTTTTTTTTTTTCCTCATGGCACGCCTGCGATTTTTGGCATTCAAAGGCAAATCGGCCGCGGTTCCAACTCCACACGTCCCTTCCCAGCACACACAAATGTCCCAGTACTTTTCCCACCGCCGGGTCCTGCGGGGGGAGGACCCCGAATTGGGATCCCATCCTCATCCCTCCGCACCGAATTCACCAGCGCACCTCTCCGAGCAGCTAAAGAGAGTTGAACCAAAAGCGTGGCACCCCGCCTTCCCTCCTTTTTCTCCTCTCAAAATGTTTATTTGCAGTTTTTTTTGAAGACACCTTAACCCGCCATGTTGAGCAAGCTTTATAAATATTCATTTACCGCAGTTCGGGAGCGCTACGGGAAAATACGTCTAGATCAGGGCTGCACGTTTTGGCACAGCTGATTGCTTTCTTCTCTTTTCTTTTTTTCCCCCTTCCCTCTCGCCTCCTGCAGCAGCTTTTTTTTTTTCCCCCCTCCTCCTTTTCCCCCCGCAGATTCAGAAGAAAACCACCCGCACACCCAAAATAACTCTTTCCGAGAGATGTGCATCAGCCTTGTAAATCCGAAAGGAGGTCGCACGAGCGTTTGGCAGGAAAGCAGAAAAACGATAGGCAGAACTTTAAAAAAAAAAAAAAAAAAAAAAAAAAGGAAAAGAAAGATGGGGAAATGGTAATAATATGGGAATAATGGGAAAAAAAAAAAAAAAAAGAAAGAAAAGAAAGGGGGGAAAATCAAAAAAAAAAAAAAAAGGGGGAGAGGAACGGGAGGAGAGCATCTAAAATGAGATGTGTCGAGGTAAAAAGAAAGCCCCGCACGCCTGCGGTGCTTCCGAGAGGCAGCGCGGACCCTCCCGGCCCGAGGGGCGCAGCCGGGGAGCGGCAGCCGCGCTCCGAGCGCCGGTCCCGGCCGGGGGCTCAGCCCCGGCACCGCCAACACTTCCAACAACTCCACCGCGGGCTCACCCTCTGGAAAACGGGGCAGGAAAAATGTCCACACCCATCTCTCACGCTTAAAAATAAAATAAAATAAAATAAAATAAAATAAAATATTTTTTAATACATCTTGGAAAGGGGAGAGCGACTCTCTCCACCCAAGCGCTGCCAAACCCGATAAATGAAATAAAGGCAAATGCCAGCCGGGAGGGCTTGGGAGGGGTGGCTGCCGGGCGCGGTGCCTTACCTGTGCGAGTTTGGTTTATTTGGGGGTGTTTTCCCCTTTTTTTCCGCCCCCGCGGAGCGGTGCGCGGAGCTGCGCGGAGCGAAGCCCACCCGAGCCTGCACCCGCGGCAGACTCATTCCAATATGGCATCCGCGCAGTGCGCATGCCTGCCGCTCTTTTTAGGGATTTTTTTTTTTTCTCTTTCTTTCTTTCTTGCCTTTTTTTTTTTTTTTTTTTTTTTTTTTTTTTTTTTTAAATATTTAGCAGCCAACTCCTCCGTTGGACCTTTTACAGCAGTTTCAAGAAGAGGATTTTAAGGGAAGACCAAAAAAAAAAAAAAAAAAAATCCGTAAAAAAAAACCAATCAGGCGAGCATCTCAACCCACGCCGCCCCGGCTGCGCCGCGCTGCGCGCCCGCTGTGCCCCCGCGCCTTGAGCCGCGCCTCCGCCGGGGATTCGGGCTCAAAGAGGCGAGGGCAGGGATGGAATCCACGCGTGGAAGTGATGCCGCGCTCCGGCCGCGCTCCGCGGTGCGGGACAGCGCTCCGCGGCATCCCGGGCTGGCCGCCCGCGCGTCAAATGCCCTAAAATACCGAGCCTTCGGCAGCGGATCGCTGCCTCAAGGCTTGCCCTCCCCACCGCTCCCCGCAACCTTCAATTTCGCTTTTCCTCCTCATTTCGTGTCGCCAAGAAACTTCCAGGGAGGGTGGTGGGGGAAGAAGATGGGGAAAAAGAGGGGATGAAAAAAAAAAAAAAAAAAAAAAAAGAAATTCTGCGCATCCCTCAGCCCGCCCGTTCCCTCCGCTTCGCCGGGCTCCGGCATTACCTGTTTATTCCCTGTTGCAGAAAAGAAATAAAATAGATCAAGGAAAGCCGGCGAAGGCACAAGGCAGGATGCAAAATCAACTGGTGGGCACCCTCCGCCCTCCCGGCGCGCAGGGACACGCACAACTTTCCCTCCTTTGCTCCTCGGGTTATTGGATTTTTATTTTTTTTTTTATTTCCTTTCTTTCTTTCGGGTTTTTTGATGGTTTTTTTCCCTTTCTTTGGCGAGCGCGGGGGATTCACGGCGGAATCGCTCAGCACGCTGCTGATGCGCGGCTGTGCTGGTGCGGGGGTGTTCGCACGTACAGCCACACTGCGGGGTTTTTCAGATGCCATGGATATCCTGTTCTCCCCTCTGGAGAAAATCAGCCCCGCTGCAGGGCTGGAAAATCAGGCCAGACACCACTGCCCGTGCCCTGCTCTCGGGTGGGGGGGTCAGAAAAATCCCCTGGGATGGGGATAAACCCGCATTCTGCAGCCGGGATTTCTCGGGATGCTCCGACCGCCCGCAGATCCCGGAGCTTCCCCTACCCCGGTTTGCTCAGCAGCGGGGCTGGGGGTGAATTTGGCAGGGTTTTGACCCCCCCTCCTCTTGCAGCCCTGCTCGGGGACTGAGTAAAGCATCTTTGACGGGGATTTTGGGAGCCCCAGCTCCCGTGTCCCTGCAGGCAGGATCGGTACTATTGAGGATTCGAGTGGATGCTTTCGGAGCATCCCCCGGCATGGGGGTTGGTGCAGGGCACACGCATTCAACAGGTCTGGAGGAGAGCAGAGGGAAGAGATATCTCGGTCTTGAGGCAGCAAAGAGTCCTGGGCTTTGTCCTTTCCACAAATTAGTCTGGAATTAACCCAAACCCTGCCGTGTCCATCCCCACACCTGGGCTTCCAAATTTCTGTCACCCCTCATGCTCCAGATGCAAGTGCTGTCTCCACTCGCCTTTCTCTGGTCATTCACAGCTTGATTTTGTGAGCATCCTTTCTTGCAGGAGCAGGGAGGGTGATCTCACACCTGGGAAAGAGCTGATTTCCCACGGGTGAGCCCAGCTCTGCTCTGCCCCATTGCGAGCACCAGCACCCTTTTCACTGGTTCTTGCTGGGGATTCACCACTGAACCTCCCAAATCCCTCTCTCTTCCACTCTCTCCAATCCCTTGCTCTTCCAACCAGCCTCTCACGGATTTTATGTGAGAAGACAAGTGAGGAGTGGAATAAAGATGAAGAAATATTTTGATTCTGGAATACATTTGGGAAAATAGTGAAGACTGGGGGGAAAAAAAGAGCAACTATTTCAGACAGTATTTCTTCACCATGATCCATGTTCTCGCCATTCATGCTCCTAGAGGCCATGGGCATGGGCTCAGCCTCTCCTGATCCAGCAAATTTCCTGGAAAACATACAAGTTAGGCAGTTCTTGTTTGCAGGCTTTGGGCTGGATGAGATTTGAAACCAGCAAGGGAGCACTGTCAGAACTTCAAAATAAAACCGAAAACCCAACTAGATGCCAGGAGAACATTGAAGTCCTGTTTATCCAGGCGACTGTGGAAGCGAGTGACATTTTCAGCAAGGTGACATTTCAAATTTTCAACGTACTTTTTGAAAGGAAGATGCTCTGCAAATACCATATCTGTGTTCTCTGTCCTTTCAATCTGCTCTGAATTAGGTTACAGAGATTCCTCTGGCTGCAGCTTCTCTTCATCTAAAGCTGGTGGCATCATGCAGTTTAGGGACAGACACAGCCACAGTGGCTCTCACAGCACTTTAGGTGTTTCTCCTTCTCCTTTCCTTTAGCACCAGATGCCTTTGTGCTTAATTTCCATTCAGCCTAAGAGGTCTTCTCAGAAGTTTGGGTTCCACTGTCTTCTCTGGAGCTTCTTCTTCCCTCTTCACCTTGATTTTCTCTGTCCTGGCCTCTTTTAGTTTTATTTAGAGAGTGTTTCTGAAGCACTGACGGTTCAATTGGCCCTGTATGGAGAGATGTGGAAGAAAGCCTTCTAAGAGTTTGTGATCTAAATTAGGTCTGTGGATGGTGTCCAAAGAGGTGGTTTGGGGAAAAAAAAAAAAAAATCAATTAAAGCTGAGGAACAGAATTCCCTTGGAAGTTTTCTAAGTGGCCGCTACAACAAAGCTCTCAGATATGAATGAAAAGGTGAAGATTTAAATCAGGTCTGAGCTGGAGATGACTTTAACAGCTCCTGTTGTCAGCAAAGGCTTTGCATCTTGCTCATTGCTAAGAATACAAATTGGTTCAGTGGACATAAACTGCAGTAATTGCTGAGAGATTTTATTTTAATATTACCTTTGAGAGCAGCACTGTGAAAAAAAAACAAAAAGTGCTTTGAGAAATACTGAATTGTGCCAGGGTAGTATCCCAAGATGTAAACTGGAATTAAGCCCTGGCAGGAACCCATACTGAGATCAGCTCCAGTTTCAGATTCAGTGATGCTCAGGGATGTATCTTCCACTGATCTAAAGCAACTCCATTAATTTCACTGCTGTCCATGTTCCTTAGTGCTACAATTGTTGGCAACCACGATGCGTGACCTTGTATTTCAAGTTGGGAACGGAAGTTTCACTTCTGAATGTTGTTGTTGTTTTTAACTAAAGCACTTTTCTGTGAGTAGCGCTGATATGAAAGATTTACCTGAGTACCAAGTACCCAAATTGTAATGAGCATCCATCTGCTGTTGCCTCTGACTCCCAAAGGATATAAGTGTTCACATTCCAAATTTTCCATAGCTGGACACAATAAAACTGTCCAATCCAGTGCAGTTCAGACAGTCCCATTACCTTAGATCAGATTTTAGCAGTTCCTGATCTGCAGGATAAGATTACTAAGACACAAAATTTTTCCCATTTTCCAGGCAGTTGCCTGCAGCAGGTTCATGTTTTTGGAGGATGGAGAGGTTAAAAGATCCCCTACACAAGGAGGCACAAGCACATCCACAAACAGAGATGTTATGGCATTAACTGTCCCAATTTTTCTCTCTTCTCCTGGCTTGGGAAGCTAAATGCTCTGGGGGACATTATGGGATTTGTAGGTGATTGTGTATTTGGTTTTCCATTTCTGGCCCAAATTTAAGCAGGTGTCTGAAGGACTCAGAGAATCCCACAAGATTAACGTGGTGCTGAGATGACATTTGTTTTCATAAATGAGTAAATGGCATTTTAGCCTTGCAGACAGAGCAAATGGGGGCATCTGAGCCAACTTTTCTACAGGTAAAATGGCAAAGCTCAGACTCTGGAGCTTCATCTGTGATAAACATTGTGAGACTGGGCAGAAGTTTTCCTTGGTAGCAGCCATGTTTCCTTTTAACCCAAAGAATGTGGTTATGTTTACTTTTGGAGGTATTTGCTTGCTTTTGGGATGGTGACACCAAGCTGCCCTGCCCTGGAAAAGGGGCAGGGCTGTACAGCTGGCACTGGGGAATTATTTGGGGCTGGTTAAAAATGCCCAGCCTGAGTGAGCTAAAGGATGGGAAGTGTCTAACAGGAGCTTGGTGTCAGAGAGGAGACACAGGACATCACCCGGGGCCACCTCCACAGTCAAGTGCAGTTCCTATGTTTTCCTCTGCCATACTCATCTTCTGATGCTTCTCTGCGTTTTCCCTCTCCTCTCAACAAACTGTGGCCTTAGGCTTCCAAGTTTTCAACCCACCTTATCACAATCTTTACAGGAGGTAAAGATACCATCAGGCTATTATTTCATGACAGCCCCTGGGCCAGGGATTTCACTTCTACCTTTGTCTTCTTTCTATCCATCAGCCCGAATTCAGAGAGAAGTTGGTCCCCGAGAGGTGGCATTAGGATGCTGAAAGACTTGTTTCACAGTGCCATCTCCTGGAGATCATATTTAGGCTCAGTTTCTCTGTTTTTTTTTTTTTTTTTTTTTTTTTTTTTTTTTTTTTTTTTTTTTTAATGTATCCGAGCTTTGAAGGCGTGTGTTTAAGGCATGATCTAAAGAAGAGCTTAGCATAAGTGAAGTAAGTCCAAAATTTAACTCCCTCTTTATGCTTCACAGTAAAAATCCTGCCTCTTGAATGCCGGGAACAGCAAAGAAATTGCTGGCTTGGGATTCATGAAATATTCATTGGGTTATGGTCTCCCAGGCTTTGCACCTCTTAGCAGCACCAGCCCTGTGTGCAGGGATTGCAGAGGCAAAACGTCCCCTGGAGAAGTAAAAGGTCTCTTGGTGCAGCCCTTCTGCAGGAACTCAAGGAATACCAGGGAAAAGGGATCATCACCTCTCAAATGGAAGGTGTCAGGGCCAGGCACCCCACACCCCGCCCCAGACACAAACCCTTGTGGAGACCCACACACCAACTCCATAGCCCAAAGCACTTCATTTACCCAATTTTATTTATTTTTATTGCCTGTTGATCAGAAATCGCTGCGTAGGGGTTGTGGCTATTCAGCACTGGGGCAATAACTGGCTTTAATATTAACTGGAAAATCTGAGCCAGTACCTGATGGCTGCAGCTCAGGAATGCCCAGAAAGTGTGGTCTCTGTGCTAAACAATAGCTCTTCCACCTTAGCAGTACATGAGAAGGAAGCACATGTTACACCCAATAAATCACAGCGCTGAGGTTCATAGCCATGAGCCTTATTGATTGTGCCAGCACTACAGGAGGGATCCACCCTCTTCTCAAAAACTTGCTCATTTCTACTATTTACCAACAGCTTCTTTATTTATTTCAAGTATTTACAGGCTTTGCCTTGGCAGGAAAACTCCTGTGTTTTAGCCTCTGTGAGCTGATGTTGGGAAGGGAGGCTGGGGAAACTGAGGCAGGAGGAGCTGAGTTCTCACACACAGATATGAAGTCTCAGGGAAAGGCTGTGACAATGGAAATGGATTTAGACCTCACATGAAACACTGTGGTTACAACTTTCACTTAACAGTGTTGTCAAACAAGTAAATTCTCTACTTCCCTCCTGTCTCATACAGGAATATCAGTAATGGCAGAACAAGACTGAAATCTCTGACTGACAAGGATGACCAGGAGCTCACGTTTTATTAAAGTGTAAATTATGCATCACATCTGCATTTCTCGACACTGCTGCATGTGGAGTGAATTCTGTATCATGGTCTGCAAAATACTGAGTTGGTCTGGCTCTCTCAGTGCCCTGATTGCATGGAGAGCTTAAAACCCAGCTCAGGCATTTCCATGGTTTTGGTACCTAATAGGATTTAGGGGCCGGTCAGCTGTGAGCAGAAATGCCCTGGCAGATTCCCACAACAGCCCAAAAATCCATCCACAATACAATTTGTGCCCAAAATTTCTCTGGCAAACATCTCAACGTGCAACAAAACCTAATCTTGCAATTACCCTTTTGACCTTCCCCTCCCTCCTTCCAGCCCCCACTCAGCACCACCCCCAAATTCACAGCAAAAGGTATTTAAAGGTCATGTACTTTGAGGGATATTTTTTTTTTACAGTGCTAAGATGAAAATGATGCATTTAGAAGTGCCTCTCTGAGGCTGACTATGAAAAAGGCTTGTGGATGGCTTTTGCTCTTTTAATGGCTCCTTCTGTATTAAGGAGGAAGATTAAGAACAAAATGCCACTAATTGCACATAAAGGCCCCAGCTTCCACAACAGAGTAACTGTACATTGTATTCAGCTTAATCTCCATCTGCCCCTAAGAGCATAATTGATTTTTTATTTTAATTTGAAGAGGCTGACACTTCTACTTCTTCATTACCAGCTTGCTAAGCACAGTTAATAAGGACGCCTATGAGTGGAGGAGTCTACAATATGCCATTAAAGGTAATAGGTAACATATTTAAGGTCATAATGAGCTCAGGACTGAGTCTCTCAGTGCAGGGATCAGAAGGGAAGGTGTATAAATACTTTTCTTACTAGAAATCTACTGAACAAGGCATGGCTGTGGGATTGTGAGTGAAGAAGGAAACAGAGGGGGTTTTTTTTCATGAAGTGGATTTTCTGATCTCATTTCAGACCATGCCCCCTTGGTAGTTCATGTCCTGCCTGCAGGTGACCATGGTTTTACCCTAGACTGGCTGACCCCTGATAAGTGGCAGCCTCTGTGCCTCAGTTTCCCCATCCCTAAAATGAAAAGAGGATTAACGCCCTGGGTTTATAAACTGCTTGAAGAATTCACTGCTGAAAACTGCCGTATTCTGTACTTTATAAGTTTCCTGTACTTTGTCTTTAGAAAGGAAGCACTGTACAGATGGAACCCTTAAATCTAGGCAAATTAAAAGCCAAGTCCAGAAAAATATTTAAGAATTTTAATCCCTCTTGGATTTCCTATTGCAAATAATAGGTTTTAGGAAAATAAGGAACATTTGTAAGCAACCCAAAAAGCTACAAGCAACTTTGGATATGACTCCAGGATCAAGTCAGTTCCTCAAAGTCCTTAATTATAATATGACATTGACACCTTTTTCTCCACTTTCAGGCTCTCAATAAGCCTGGTTACCTTCAGGCACCCCCAGGCTTGTAGGAGCCTTGGGAAGATTTGGTCCTAGAGCAGCATCTGCTCTGTTTGAAATTCACACTGCTCTGAAATCCTGCAGGGAGACTCAGCTCCTACGTCTGTCACAAACTTGTAGCCACCCCCACCCCGCCCCCCCCCAAAAAAAAAAAATCAAGCTTGGAAAAAAAATGTAGCTGCTGCCACATGTAGAGAGGATGAAAATCCTCAGCATCCATCCTGGCTGCTCAGAAATTCCTGCTGAGGGGATGAGATACAGCTTCTGCCCCCAAACCCAGGACTCTTTCCTGAGTATCCCATCAGTTAAAAGTGACTTGGGTTTTGCTGGATCCCAGAGGGCACAATAAAGGCTGCACTGTTTCATAATTCACATGCAGGAAGGATCATGGGGAGAAAAACCTGGATTTTGGCTGTGTGCAGACACCCTCACACAGAGCCCACAGTGCCAGGAGAAGAAGGTGCCCTCAGGCATCTGAGTCAAACACTCTGATTTATGTGGTGGAACTGATCTGAAACCCTAAAACACGGCATGGGGCGTGCTCAGCGAGAGCTGGTGACATTTAATGAGACAGAGATTTTGTGCAATTCAACCTAATTGCTGATTCCTTTTTGATTTTATAAACTGGCACTGCTGGAGGCCAGGATTTACAGTCTGGACAGGAGTCTTTTCCAGTGGGCATCTCCTGACATATCCTAACTTTTGACATTCATGCCAGCCCTATTTTTCTATGTGTTCAGCTATAATGGGAAAAAAGCTACTTTCCCAGCTTAATCCTGTCACGCCCTATAAATATTAATTGTCTTCCAGGTTTTCTTTTGGATTGAACCATGTCACTCCCCTTGAGATGAAACCTGGGTGCTTTCAGGGGTCACTTGAAGGATTTCCCTTTGTTCACAGTGTGACAGGATGTCACTCCTGCCTGGATTTCCAACCCCATCCCAGAACCACCCCTTAGGAGATTCTGCCAGGTTCCTGAGGGAGGGATGTGCCACCATCATGGGCTGTACTTTCAGCCTTTTTGTTCTGCAAATGACCTCATTTCTTGGGGATAGAGAGATGCCTCATTAACCCCAGAAGATACCAAGGTGGACATGGCCAGTGGCCTTGGGAAGGGGCCAGCCATGAGCAGAGTGGACAAGGCTTGTCCTGGAGGCTGGAGATCTGCCCTTACAGCAAACAACGCCAGCAGGAGAGATTCAGGTAACATTTCACCAGCCCTGGACAGGATTTTCAGGATCTTGACTGGGAAAGGTGTGTTTCCAACAGCTAAAACATTTTAACATGAAAAAATTCTACTCCTTCCTTGCTTTTTAATCACCTCTCATTATAAATGTAAAAGCTTCTTTGCATGGTGTTGAGAAAAGTGTAGGTTTCAGTACTCTAAAAAACAGGTTTTGTCTAAGGGAACACAACTCTTCACATTGGAGAAAAAAAACACATTTTTTTTTGCTCGGCACAAACAACCGCTGCTTTCTTGCTCACACCTACAATTTCATCATGTAAAATGAGAGAAGGCTTTACCCTGACAAATCTTCTTAGTCTTAATCTCAATGTCCTTTAAATTGCCTCCTTACAAACAAAAGGATGTTGCACTGTCCTTGCACAAGAGGAAATGCTTGCTGACAAGCATTGGATTTAGAGTGCTCTTTAGGTAAACAAATCATGATTGCAGTCGATTAATTGATTGTGTTACTGTCTATGAAATATCCTATTTATCCAAGATGCACAAAGGCAGCTCATTAGCTATTAGCATAAACAAAGAGTGAAAAGTAGGGGCAAAGGCAAAAGGGGGCTTTGGAAGGGATGCCAACAGGACAGGGCCACAGAGAAGAATTTCTCTTTGAAAAGCAATGTCAGAGATGAAAGTTTGTGTGAAAATGCCTTCTTAAACTGGCCAGTGCAGTGTCCCTGTCACATATTGGAATACCTCAATGGATGTACCCAAAACTGCATTGTGAAAGACGGAATTGTTGGGTTTTTTCCAGTGGAAATGTCAGTATTTTGAGGATGTATCTATGCTCTACCCCTGGAAGTGTTCAAGGCCAGGTTGGATAGGGCTCTAAGCAACCTGGTTTGGGGAAAAGAGTCCCTGACCATGGCAGGGGCTTGGAATGAGGTCCTTTCCAACCCAAACCATTCTGTCTCTCTGTGACCGTTATCTTCCCCTGTTCCTATGCAATGACTTGTGCCCAGTGTGTGACGGGAGCAGTGAGAACTGTCCATGGAGACTGATCCAGATCTGATCACTGTGACAGCACAGGGCACAAAATTCACCTTTCTCCTCTGCTGGGTAACAACAGGTGTGAAGGTAGGAAAGGACTTTGATTTCCCTCATGACAAGCTTTAAAATGCATTTGATTCTCAACTCAGCTTTTCAAAACCTGGGGCCAGTAGAAGCTTTTTGGACAGGAATAGGACAGCACTTTCTGGCAGAACAGGCTCCAAAGTCTTTTCCCAAGCTTTGTCGTAGAAAAAAAGGCAGAAAACTCAGCATGCAAAGTCATTCAAAGGCATTTGCACAGCAAAGGCAGCACTTTCAAAGGAGACCGAGGAAACTCAGACCCAGTGGGAGGAGGTCAACAATTCCCTTGGACTGCTTGGAAATTCCTCCCTGTGTGCTCTCAGAGAGGTGGCCCTATGGGGGAAAACCACGCAATTACAGAGAAATATCCCCAAAACGATTAGTGCCAGCGCTTGCAGGTCGGAGGCACAGAAAGGTGACTTCCCCATGTGACTGGTCACAGTCCAAGGATCCACCATTAGGCTGTTCTGCCTCCCCATTTTTCATCTCACCAGGTAGTTTTAATGCTAATCTGCTTAACTGCCTTTTTATAGCTGGTAGCTCGAGGCTGGTTGAGTTAAGAAACCTTTACAGCTGTACAGTCATTTACAGGGCTGCTTTAAGACATGGCATATATTATGTATGAAGCTTTATAACAACCATCCATATCAGAGCTGATGGAGAACATGAAAGCAATACAGCACCGCTCCTTCCTACAGCACTTTGTTACAGGTGACAAGAGATAGGAGATCCAAAGGCTCGGTAAAACCGGGAGCAGGAAATTATTTTCCTAAGAGACTTCTAAAGGATTTAATGATAAATAAGACTTTTAGAGCCATGGCGAAACAAAGGGCTGCTTTAATTAAAAAGAAATCTGATCCCATGAAATGTTGAAGGTTGTATTCATCTGTCTGAGTTAGGAGATGTTGAGATAAGTGCAGCTGAAGTATTAATCCCCTTTGTAACTGGGGGGAGAAATCACTGCAGGGACCTGGAAAAGAAATTCATCTCCCTCCAGGGTAAATAGCAAATATTTTATCTATGCTTGAGACTTCCAAACTTCCACGTTTGAGTATTAACTATGATCTGTCTCAATGAAGGAAAACTGGTTTCCAGGCCCAAAGCAGCCTGTGAGACACCTTGGTCTGGACCTTTGGGTGAGCAGAGTCTCAAATCCAACCCAAAGCCAAGAAGAAACCCTGGTCCCACAGGTTCCAGTAGGGAGCAGAGATTCCCCACAGGATAACTACTTGTATGACAAAATTTTGCAGGTACTTATGAGGTTTGCTCCGCTGGAACTACACTGTTTTGAACTTCTTTGAATTAAACCCTGCATGAGTGTGGAAACTGGGAAGATATTTTCCTTACAGAGTATGAATCAAAATCTGAAAATCTGTGTTAAATTCACTGTCACTGTAATCCTTCCCAAAGCAGATAGAAGTTTAAATCATCCTCCCCCCTATCCCAAAACAAAGCTTTCAGCTCCCATCTCCATTCCAAGGCTAATTATAAACAGAAAGTCTTGCTCCTCCTGGCGTTTAATCAGTTTTGCTTTCATGCCAAAGACAAGCACAATAGCTGAGTTTCATTCTTAGTGATTTTGGCCTTTTTCATTCTGGAGAGCTCCTGTAAATAAAACCACTTTCTAGCACTAAATACTTCTCATTTACACCCACAGAGCACCTGGGGCCAGCTTTTCCAAGAAATCCATTTGCGTTCTCTGTCTTCACCATGGCAGAGCATAAACAAATGCATATAAAGGCATCATAAGAAGTTCATGAGAAAGACACATGGTGTAATGAGACTAAATGAAAATATATGTAATGAAAGCTTGGAGAAAAACCATTCACACACTGGTTACAAAGAGCTAATGTCCACTTTAAGTGGTATCAAGAGCTGGAGGAATTGAAAGATAATAAGGAGAAAAAGCTAATAAGGAGAAAATGAGTAATGAATCAATTTTATTGTGTGCCGTGGAGCAGTCCTCGCTGGAAGAGAGTGTGGTGATACTGCCTGATAAAAGGGATGGATGGGAACTGACAGCAGCAGGGACAAATGCTCCCACACTTTCTGAAGAAATAAATGATTTCTGGAATTATTTTTGCCTCAGCCAATAGGATCCCACTGAAAGAAAAAAAAAAAAAAAAAAAGGGATGTCTTCTTGTGGAGATCAGTATAGGCTCAACAATTGAACAGCACGATATTTATGGAGAGCGAAAATTCCAGCTTTATTGGAGAGACAAACTCACTTTGCATTTTTGTTGAAGGTGGCTGTGCTGGCTCCCCCAGGAAAAGGGACACCCACCCAGATCGCCCTGTGGGACTCATCTCTGCTGGCACATCTCCCTTTTTTATGCATTATACAAAGCCTGAGCCACTGCTTTCCGCTGCACCTCTTTGGTTTGGTATGGGTTCCAAGTTCACGCTTGCCTCCCTGGACTCACAGAATGGTTTGGGTTGGAAGGGACCTTAAAGACCTGGTCTAGTTCCAACCCCCTGCCAAGGGCAGGGACATTTTCCACTAGACCAGGTCTTACAGCCTGCTTCAAGAGGTGAGGGTAACTCAGGTTCTTGAGTTAAGTTCTTAATAGAATTTTTGGTGCAGGTTAGAGTGAAATGACACCAGAAACTCTCTTCCTCCCCCTCTGGGGTGCAAACCTGGCACCAGCAAAACACAAAAGGGCAAATGTTGGAACCATCAGCCCTAAACATTTCAGTGTCTCACCCCAGGCTGCTCAGAGCCCCATGCAGCCTGGTCTTGATCCGTGCTGCAGACACACTTATCCAGAAACCACGAAGCTGCTGTAGTACGAAAACAGAGCAAAATTACTCCACACAGGCATTTCTTCTTGCTACAGCAAGACTGATTCCTGTAACCAAGCTGATTTGGGTGTCTCCCCTTCAGTCTGAAGGGTTGAAATGCATTTGGTAACTGTTGTTTTACTGTTTCCTATGTTTCAATTTTTTCATCCCTGTTTAATTCCCCATCAAAGCATCATTTATGCCTAATTGCATAAATCTGAATCAGCTCTGAATCTCACTGACTAATATTATTTCATCCATGTGTTAACTTGCAAACATCTGTGACGGCAAGCAGATGTCTTCTGGCCTTTGGAAATCCCTGGGCATTCAGGGGTTTGTATTTCAACTGTAACATCCAGAAGTGAAGAGATGGGGAGGAAAAGAACATATGGCCTACATCAGCATCAAGCTAAGGGGTCGCCTGTTAAAACAGCAGCCCTGGATTAGGGCGAGGCTGAAAATAGAAAAAGTACGGTAGAAGAAAGTAGAAACACCATTTAGGCTGAGTTTGAAGTAAGTATTGGATTAAAAATTATTTGTTATTGAATGGTTCAGGCCTATTCCTCCCAGGCAAGGTGGAAATGTCTCAGGCTTGGGACCCCCACTTTGAGCTATGCCAAAAGCTAAGAACACTGCAGAACTCCTGTGAATCACTAGGCACAAACCTTCTTGAGAAAATTAGCTTTTTCAGCCTGTAGAGTTACTATTCTGGTGCAATAAGTAGACTTTAGGCCAGTTAAAAGCCTTTTTTCAATCACATGTACCAAAGGAAGGTGCTTGTAAAACTCCACCCTTTCTCTGGTGCAACACCGTCAGAAAAACTTTTTAAAGAGCAGATCTGGTGTCAGACATACAGTGACTGGCAGGTTTGTAAATCACTCTGCAAAAAAATTTCCTGACCCTTCTTGTTATAAAAAGAACTTGTAGCTGTGCTTTACTCATAGAATCACAGAATCATTCGGATTGGAAAGGTGTGTCTTGCACACGCAGTTACGGAAAGCAAGATCAGGGCTGCAGGGTGGGATGGATTTGTAGGATCATCTCTAGCAGCTGCTGTCTTGCTCTTTCAAATATTTTTCTCTTCTGCAAAAGATGGAAATGCAGTGAAAATATGACTCCTCTGGGATGCAGCTGCCAGGCATTTTGTACAGCTTTGCATCCACACAGTGCTGAGCTCTGGAGCCAGAGAAAGCTTTGTCTGCGAGCTGTGCTCATGTGAGCACTGGCACTTCTCTGTAAAGAACCTCAAGGATCCTAAGGAGCTAAGTTCAGGCATGGGGTGAGGAGGCACGATTTGAGGAAGCCTAGAAAGCCAGTTTTGGCTGCAGGGCTACAACTCAAAGACCTCAAAATCAACAGCCCCAACTCCCTGCAGTTACAGCCTCCCCTCCGCTGCTGAAGGGGAGGCTGAGCTCAGTACAAGTACAGATTTATGCTGCAATAATTCTGCTTGAAAAGAAGTTGTACATTGTGGTATGTGTCCAGTGTTTGGGAGCTAAAATGTGAAAACACAGCTCTGGTAAATGGATTCTTTCAACCGAGATGGGTTTTTTTTGTCAGATCTTGTCTAAAGTGTGAGGTTTACGCATCTGATCTAACGCCAGCTGGAATCGGGGAAAAGATTCCCCTTGAGTTCATAAAATGCAGGGCTGACCAAAGCAACCTCACCACTGTGCTTACTGCTTTGGAAAACCGCTGGATATCATAGAGAAAAAAAAAATAACAGCAAAGCTATAACTTTAGATGAAATGCATATTTTAGAGCAAAGTGTTTTAGTAAATACCACCAGATCTGAGGCTACAGGAGAAATGAGCAATCTTCCTCTTGGTGTTTTCTTTGTGACTTTTCTTCCTTGCTTAACTAGGTGAAGTCACTAAGAAGGGATTAAACCTAAAATCGAGATTTCAGCAGGTTTTCAGGAAGAACACGTTTAGCTGAGCAGTTCTCTGTGCCTCCTGCAGTGCACACCCAAAGTTTGCATGTTGGATAATGAACTGGGGTGGGACTCAAATTGTCTAATTTCCCAGGCAGAATCCTAAGGATGCTCAGGAAAGTAATACACATCTCCTTGCTTTAATTCCTCCTCCCATTTAATATCCAACAGGATCATTATGGACTTGTGCGAGCATGTTTCTCATCAGAGAGCAACTAGGTGAGTAAAAACCAAGTTTTATGAGAGTTGATGGGGGTTATTTAGCAATCCCTGGGGAAGAAACACTGTGGGTAGCACAGGGGCAGATTTGACTGAGGTTCCTAGGCTGAAGACAATCTTCTTCCTGAACCTTGAGAGGGTTTGTTTGTTGCAATACTTGTTATAACATTTCTAATCCAAACACTGTTAACAACCCTTTTCTTCCACATCCAGGTGTTTTTTTTTCATGTGAAATTTAGCCAGGGTTGAGCTCTCTCCAGAAAGGTTGGGGTTTTTTTTGTACCTGTAAGGATCCATCAGGCTCCTGACCTGTAGTTCTGGAGCTGAGATTGCACAGTAAATGTGAAATTGAGTCCTTGAGCAGGTTATTGGCTTAATGTTAGGTAGCATGTGCTGTTTTGGGATCACCTCAGGAGAGGTAACTGAGATCCCTTCCAGGATGACTCTTTGCAGCCTGAATGGAAATAATATCTCTGCTGCAGCTGTACAAAATGCATTGAAAGCTGATGTCTCACTATAACATTTATAAAACATCAAGGATGGCTAGTGAAGGAACCTGTGGTTTTCAAGTGCTAATGGAGAAAGGCTTGGGAGCTGGGAATATTCGCCAGGTCTTGGCAAATTAGCATTTTATTTCAAGGCTCTCAATGAGCGATAGAACTCGGGGGAGAATAATCAAGGTCCTCTCTGGTTCGTGCTACATGAATGCTGTGAATATTTAACATTTCTCCAATAGGATAGGGCTCCATTTCCTATCTGATCTTTTTGCATAACTAGTTACCCAAGCTGTCAGATTCCAACATCCAGCTAAAAAACTGAAAGGATTCACCCAAACCCACGACTGTGCAGAGAAAAAAGCTTCCTCTTTCCTGAGGCAATCTCGTGTCTGCCAGAGAAACAGAAGAGCTGTGAGGAACAAACCCCTATTTGATTGGATTGTTTTCTCTTTACCCTTTATTATTATTTTTTTTTTTTTCCTGAGGAGGAGTCTGATCCCCCTGAACTGGAATGATGTTGAAAGGAGTGAGATCTCCAAAAGCACAGGATTAGGACACTTCCTGTCTGTCCAACAAACAGCTGCAACACGAGGTCAGGCTGGAGATACAGGCTGGCAAAAGGAAGCGGGGCAGCCAAGAAAATGCAGTTCATGGAGAATTTAGGAGATCAGCTCATCAATTCCCAGCTGTCCCTGAGAGAAGACTATTGCTTGGTCTCAGTAGTTGGACTTATCTTAGAGGTTTCTTCCAACCTACATGATTCTCGGTTTCTAAAAATATGTATATTCTTCAACTTATTGCACTTCTTAACTAGCCTTAGTCCTGGAAAAGGTGTCCTGATGCCAGCCTAAATCCACTCTGTTGCAGTTCAGACCCAGGGAATCTTGCCCAGGTCCCAGTGACCATAAATTCAAAAATATTTTACGCTTGAAGGAACTTGTATCTGGCCACTCTTACATAACGACAACACAGGTTTAATTTCCAAGAAAGAAATTGATTGAAAAGGCAAATGTTGAGCCTTTCCAGCAGTTCTATCCTTGTCCAAATAGTCACAAACCTAAAGATCATCTTAGAACCATAGAATGGTTTGGTTTGGGAGTGACCTTGAAGATCATCTGGTCCAATGCGCTGCCAGGGGCTCACCTCTGCAGGAATGTGGGTGATACATGGCCTCAAGAGAGTCAAACCTGAGGCAGGGACATCATCCCACAGGGTTGGTGGGACCTGTGAGGGTTTCCTCAGGGCTGTTTAGGACTTCCCACTTTGTCCTGGGGGAAGGGATGGCCATGCAGAGGAGTGGGCTGTGCTCAGGGGCTGGCTTGCAGAGCTGAGGGGTTCTGAATGAGGGCAGGGGGAAAGTGAAGCTGAAACCTTCCTCCTTCTGCCTGAAGGCCACTGTCCCCTGCCCCTCTGGCTTACACAGCCAGGGTGAGCAAGGCTGGAGCTCCAAGCCAAGCACAGCCAGCCAAAAATGCCACAAGCCCCGCAAAGTGGGAAATTATTCCCATCCATTCCGAGCACGACATTGAACATCTCATAATAACACAGCTAAAGCGCTTATTGGAAATAGAAAAGAATTACCTTGACAATTACTCCTTGGAGTATCCTGCAATACAAAGTCCTGGCTGATACAAAAATTGGTGTTGGCCTCTTGCTTATGAATATAACCTGGAACTGATTGTTAAATGTGCCAGGCCTTGTAAAATGGGTAATTCAGCAAGAATAAGGTCTAGCTACTATTTAATCAGCAGGGATCATTGCTGCTGACAGCATGAATAAAGTCTGTTCCAAGTATCAGCTAAAGGAAGTTTTCTCAAGAGACCTTGTTCTCTGAAGTAATTTCTTCACCATGTGATAAATAAAACCAGATGAATAATTTACATGAGCATCATCCTGGGAAGGGCAGCTTCGTGCATCCCCCTCCAACTTACCACAGCAACCATCTGCAGACCTGACACTGCCTTTCCCTCATCCCCACCATCAAGCTGGGGACTCTGGGGGCACAAAGCACCTGAGTGTTTTGGGGGCAAATGAGTTGAAGAAATCAATGCTGTGGTGCTATAAAAAAATGGACATTTGTGCTTTTGTGACTCTTTTCTGACATGAGGCCATCACTGAACTGCCTGGAGCTGGAGCAGATTGAATTCATCTGACCAGGACGGTCAAAGAAAGATGTACTGAGAGAGGTTATTCCCCTCCACTGGCAAAGAAAGGAGAAAGGAGATCTCTCAAAAGGAGACATCTGAAGCCAGGTGAGGTGGATCCCACCCAAGAGTAACTTGTGCAGAACAGGGGTCGGATTTCTCATCCAGGACTCCACTGAGGGCATCCAAGACCATGGCAATGTTACAAAAAAGAGTAGACATAAAAAACCCATAAATTATCCCTCTGGATCCCAAGCCAGTAGCTTTTCACAAAGTGAAAATGCCCTTGAAGCGAGGAAGCCTTGAAAAGCCTTGTGCTCCTCTCACTCTCCAAGGCTGTTTTGAACCCAGGTCCAGTCACAGCAGAGGCAGCTGAGTGTGAGCAGGGACCTGTGCTGAGTGTCAGGTATGGGCTGGACAATTTTCCTGCTGCAAAACACTTATTTTTAATTTATTTTTTGGAAAAAAAAACCCAAAACTGACTTGTCTTTTTGAGGCAGAAACATTCCAATAACTTTATTAACTTTTTATAGCTGCACTGGAATAGTTTTGCCACAAAACCTGTTCCTCCTATGACAGCTACTATTTCTGCTGGGTAGCAGATTTTTTCTGGAGGAGAAAATATCCCTTTTTTTTTTTTTTTTTTCCCTCAAATGCTTGTCATTCTTGTTTGCTTTCTCCAGTTTCCAGCACATCTTGTGTGATGGCAAAACTGGGCTGAACCCAGCAACTGCCCAATTAAAACTCTCCAGATCACCTCCCAAAACAGGATGTGCCTCCTTGCAACACCTTTTTTTGTTATCCACTCACATTTTGTCTGCAGGACATTTACATCTCCTGATGCTCTTTCCAGCCACTTTCTGCCTCCTTCTTTCCCTATCACTCACTGCATTTCCTTCTGTTGACTCTGGAACCATCCCTGGAGTTTAAAGAAATAATTCTTAATTTTCACCCTGATCTCACAAAGGGTTGCAGACTCTTCTAGTTTGATATCTTTGACCCTCTCCTAAGGGTTTAATTTACCTCGCCCAGCTTCAGATGCTCACCTGGAGCCTTCACACTGCTCCTGATGCAGCAGCAAACAGCTTTTGGAGCAGATGCTGGGGGTTTGTCCAGAGGTGGTGCTCCTGCAGAGCTCATGGAGTCCCGTGGTTTTTACTGGGGCAGCCACACAAACCGTCCCCAAGTCAAGACACACCCAGTCACCCTCTCAGAGCAGAAATAAAACTCCCCTGACATGATCTATTCTAGTCAAATCCACACTGGCGGCTTTGCATTACCTTATTAGCTGCTAGGTGCTTATAAATTGATTATTTGAGGATTTTTACCAGTGTCCTCCTGGCTACTGGAAGAAAGCTGGTGGGTTTCTGGTTCCTCATACCCTCATTCCCCTCCTCACAGCCAGGCACAGCATTTACCCTTCTCCTGTGATACACTTGAGGAGCCAGACTTTACCCTGCCCACTTCACAGCTGCTTTTGCTTGGGTTCCTTCAGGTCCTTGAATTCATCAGTCTTCATTGCTCTCATCTCAGTATTATCACTGCTCGTGCTGTTTTAAGTTCATTTAACTTACTAGTCCTTTTTGGAAGGATGGGAAAATTAAGGTATCTTCTGCGGTTTCCTTTATTTAGTTTTCCATTCTATCATAGAGTAGAATACTTTCCTTACAGAGAATTCACAGATTTCCTCCATCCTTCATTTTTCCCTTGTACTTTCAAAAATAGCCTGGGTTAGTTTTTACATTCCCCATCCCTTGAAATCACTTTGGTATTTCTGATTTTATGCTTAAGCACACAGCCTAGGTTTTCAATTCCTATTCCTTAATTTTTTCTTTTTCTTTAATGATTATTTTATGAAATTCTACTTCTCACATAAGTGTTTACTTGACTTGCTTTTCCTTTTGCTGAGTGTTTTTCAAATGTTAGAAACACAGAACGGTTTAGGTTGGATGGGACCTTGAAGATTATCTCATTCCACCCCCATGCCATGGGCAGGGACACCTTTCACTATCCCAGGGTGCTCCAAGCCCTGTCCAGACTGGCCTTGGACACTTCCAGGGATGGGACAAACACAGCTTCTCTGGGCAACCTGTGCCAGGGCCTCACCACCCTCACAGGGAGGAATTTCTTCCTAATATTTGATCTAACCCTGTCCTTCATGTCCTTGTCCAAAATCCCTCTCCAGCTCTCTTGGAGCCCCTTTAGATGCTGAAAGGGGCTCTAAAGTCACCTCAGAGAGAGAAAAACCTTAAGGTTAGAATTTAATAAGCAAAGCTCCTGGACTCTACTTAGGATACAGACAAAACTTCAGGACTTCTTGCATGGTTCAGAAAATACAACTGTTTTGAAGTGCAAGTGGTGTTTTTGATAAAGCAAACCTGTGTTTTCACGGAGGAGTGTGGAGCATCCAGGGCCACTGAAGGATATCTGCCTCTTCCTGCAAGGAGGGGTGAAATCCAGGAGTTCTGTTTATTGCTCTCCTGTAGCCTGAGTGTTTTCACACATGGGAGGCACTCTGCTCTCTTGTAAAACTATCAGCACCTGGAAATAAGGCCTCAGACAACTTTGTCCTGCCGATAAAACAGCTGGGAGAAATCACCATTAATTGGGCTTGAGGAAAGGTGGGGAGGCAGCACTGGCTCTGAAGGAGCTTTTGAAAAATTGTTCCCTTGGGGAAGTGCCTCACACATCTCAGATAATTTGCAGGTTATTCATAGAAAATGAAATTTTGCTTAAGAAATACACATCTTGTTTAGATGTCTCTTTTTTTTCCCCCTTTTGTTTTCTCCAGCTGTTGTGCTGCACCTGGGCAAGTAAAGTCCAAGGCACCTCTCAGGGGAAAAATTACCATCCAGCAATTCCTGAAAATGCCTTTTTAGCAGCAGCCTAGGAAATCTGAGAAAATGCAAAAAAAAAAAGGAAAAAAAAAAAAAATTAGAGCCTGAAGAAATCTCTGTTAAAATGTTTACTTGCTTAATAGATGCTTCCACATACAGTGTGTTCAACTGGCTTATATAAAAGTATCAACTTTAATATTTGATTTAGAATTTAATATAAAGGCAACTGACTGCAAAGCACAATCAGATTTACCAGCTCAGGGGAATGAACCTTTTTATGGAGTTAACAATTGCACATACAAAATCAGCTAAAAATGAGTTAGTGAGATGAAACTTCCACCTTCCTGACTGAAGACATGATTAAACCATGATTAAAGTCAGTGAGCTAAGTGAACAGCTATCTACCCAAAATTCAATTCACCCTTGGGAAAAAAAAAAAAAAAAAAAAAAAAAAAAAAGACTATTTTTGTTTTTCTCAGTGATGTGCTGACTGAGTTGAGGTGGGACGAGGCTCCAGCCTAAACTGCCTGGCACTAATGACCTCCCCAGAACAGGGGATTCCCAAGCCCAGGAACAACACAGTTCCCTCCTGTGTTGTAAACTCGACCTGTTTGGGGAGCAGGCCAGCTCCCATGATTTTCTTTCCTCATAACATTTACTGCTGGTTCTCAGGCCATCCCTCAGAGTCATATGACAGGATAAGATTTGCAGCCTCTCTGGTGTTGTAACGAAGCACAAGCTCCTACCCTGTAAAATCAGGGAGGGAAATTTCACCCTGTGACCCCAGTGCTCCCTGAAGATGTACTGAAAAAAAAAGAGAGAGATAATGAATCCTGGCCTGTGGGGAGGAGGCTGTAGAGAGGGATGGAAGCAGTGGTACACAGAGGAGCAAAAAAGGAGATTTGAGGCTGCAGTTTGAGAATCCAACCTCATCAGCAGACCCAAAATCCCACCAGGACTACTCCCAGCCCAGCACTCTAAACCCTGCTGGGATCCCCTCCAGCCTGGTACTCCAAACCCCACCAGCACCCTGCACCCCAAACCTTGCTGTGACCTCCCAAACCCAGCACCCCCATCCCTGCTGGAACCCCTCAACCTGGCAACCCAATCTTCACCAGTGTCCATACCAACCTCCCCAGTTAAGCATCCCAAACTTTGTGAGGACCTCTCCAGCCAGGGCAACCCAAACCCTGCTGGGACTTCCACATCCTGGCACCTGAAACACTTCTGGGACTCCTTCAGTCTAGCATCTCAAACCCCAGCAGGACCCCTATCCACCCTCCCAGGACGCCCTCAACCCAGCTCTCCAAACATCAGCACGGTTTCTCCAGCGCAGCACCCCAGTTCCGTGCAGGACCTCACATCCTCACCTCCATAATCATCCCCACCTCTATCTCTCTCTGTCCTCATCCATAACCCTGTCCCCATCACTGTCTCTGCCTCCATCTCCATCCTGATTTCTCTCTTCATCCTCTTCCCCATCTCCATTCAATCTCCAACCTCATCTACATCCACGTTGTCATCTCCATCTCTGTCCCCATCCTCATCCCCACCCATTTCCATCTTTGTCCCCATCACATCCCCACCTCCCACCCCTTCCACATCCACATCTCCATCTTAATTTCCATCCTCATCTCCATGCCTTTCTCTGTCTGTCTGTTCCCACTGCATCCCCATCTCCAACCTCTTCCACATCCCCATCTCTGTCTCTGTCCCCATCCTTGTCCCCTTCCCTTTCACCACACTCATCCCCATCTCCACCTCCATCTCCATTCCCATCCCTGTCCCCATCTCCATACCCATCCCCATCTCTGTCTCTGTCCCCATCCTTGTCCCCTTCCCTTTCACCACACTCATCCCCATCTCCACCTCCATCTCCATTCCCATCCCTGTCCCCATCTCCATACCCATCCCCATGGTTGTCGCAGTGCCTGTGTCCATTGCATCCCCATCTCCAGCCCTTTCCACATCCTCATCTGTGTCTCTGTCACTGCTCCTATCCTCATCCCCAACTCAACTCCATTTCCATTCTTGTCCCCATTCCCATCTTATCTCCATCCCCATGCCTGCCTGTCTCCATCTCTCTCCGTCCCCTTTGTATCCTCATCTCCAGCTTCTTCCACATCCCAATCTCCGCCTCTGTCCCCATCCTTGCCCCCATCCCCAACTCAACTCCATTTCCGTTCTCATCCCCATCTTCATCCCCAACTCAACTCCATTTCCGTTCTCATCCCCATCTTCATCCCCAACTCAACTCCATTTCCGTTCTCATCCCCATCTTCATCCCCAACTCAGCTCCATTTCCGTTCTCATCCCCATCTTCATCCCCAACTCAGCTCCATTTCCGTTCTCATCCCCATCTTCATCCCCAACTCAACTCCATTTCCGTTCTCATCCCCATCTTCATCCCCATCCCTCTGTCCCTCTTTATATCCTCATCTCCATGTTCTTCCACACGTCCGCCTCTGTCCCCGTCCCCATCCCTGTCCCCCGTCCCCGTCCCCATCCCTGTCCCGGTCCCTCCCCTCCCGCCCCGCCCCGGGTGCTGCTGCTGCCGGCGGGGCGGGCCGGGGGGCGGGGGCGGCTCGGGGCCGCCTTTGTGCGCGGCGGGGCCGGGGCTGTCCCGTCCGTATCTCCGTCCCAATTCCCAGCCCCGCTTCCCAGCCCCGCTTCGTGCCGCTTTATCCCGCGCCGCTCCGCACCTTCCCATCCCACCGCATCCCGCCGCTCCATGGCCGCCCCCCGCCCGGCGCACGGCTGCGGCAGCGGAGCGCTGCTGGGGCGCTTCGGGGTGCTGCTGCAGGCGCTGCTGGCTCTCTGCGCCTTCAGCACCCTCATGTGTGAGTACCGGGGGGCTCGGGGCACCCCCTGCCCGCGGGGAGAACGGGGAAGGACCGGGGGCACCTCGGCGCCGCTCGGAGCTGGATGCCCGTTCGCTTATACAAAACAAACCGCCGAGTTTTGCGCTAAGTCCCGGCTGGGTTTGGGAGGAAGGGACGCGCCGGGGATGCTCCCGAGCCGGCGGCTGCAGCGCCAGATGCTCCTTCTTAAAAACTCCCGTCCCCAGCCCTAAGCTGATGGTAATGAAGCTCCGCGGAACGCGCGGCTGTAATCTGCTAAAACTGGCTGCGCTTGTGTGAGCCATTGCTCAGTGGCTCAGAAAATTTTAATGAAGGGTAAAGAAAAAACCAAAACACCGACTATTGGTGTAACCCTGGCGGAGTTGCCGGGGAGGAGCTGACAAAAACGGGGCGGCTGCGTGGTGAGGGTGATTTAATTGCGCTGTGATACTGTTTGGTTTGATTTTCGCTTCGGCTGCGCGAAGTTTTAGGGCTTGGGCGGCTGGGGAAGGAGGTTACGAGAGAGCGTGTTTTGCTGGTTACTGGGAAAGGGTGGTGGTGGGAGAAAACAGTTGAGGAGTGAGAAAAATCACCCCGGGGTGCGATTTCCAAGTCCAGAGAGAACCGGCCTCAAGTTACACTGTAGAAAATTTAGAGTGAATATTTGGAAAAGCTTCTTTCCCGGAAGGGGAAGGCACTGGAACAGGCTGCCAGGGGCAGTGGTGGAGTCACCGTCCCGGGAGGGATTTGAAAAACGTGTGGATGTGGCACTTAGGAACGCGGTTTAGTGGAGGACTTGGCAGTGCGGGGTTAATGATTGGACTTGATGATATTAGAGGTCGTTTCCAACCTCAGTGGTTCTGCGATCCCGTGAAAAGGTGGGGAACGCTAAAGCTGGAAAAAAGTCGTGAAAATTTACTGTTGTTTTGTGCTACAGCTGTGTTTTGCTCAGAGCAACGTGTGTTGCTGCTCTTCAGGGTTAAGTGGTTTAGCACAAGTTGAATCAACATGCCAGAACTCGATCTGTTTTCCTTGTTTCAAAGCCTGTGGTGACAGTGAAGCGAAACTTCCAAGTTTTCTGGCTAAATAGCTGCAGATTTTGAGGTTCTCTTGCCCCCCTCTGCCTTTTGGAAAGCACTTTCAAAGGCTCCAGCGCTGCGGTTAACGCCAGGCTGCCAGGGAGAACTGCAACAAGTTCTTCCAGCGATAGCTGATACTTTCTTCCAGCTGGAGCAGCCCAAGTGCAACATGCCACTGCTTGCGCTTCATCAAGTACTTACGGTAAAAATAGTGTTATTTTCTTTTTCTGTTCCCGTTCCCCCTAGTGATGTGTGCGTGTGGGTTAATAGTCCCATAAACTCCATGGCGTGTCCCATAAAATCAAGGACTTGGGTAAATCATGTTGGAATGCCTCTGTGGGTGAGGCTGCTTAACCCCTGATAGAAAATCAACCCAGGGCTAATATTCCTGTGAACATTAACAACCTCTTGGTTAATGAAGAGAAACCGAAAGCTGATCTGTGTGGTTTCGTAGTGACTCAGCTGCAGAGGAACTGCTGGCTGAGACCCCGAGGGCAGATGTGTTTACAGCCCTGGGATGGCAACCACAGCACCTCCTCTGGCTGCAGCTGGGCTGGTGGTCCCTAATCCGCCCCAGCTGGTCCTTATCAGTGCCCCAGTCACACATTTCCAGCTGGAGGCTTCCTTGGATCTGCTGGAGGGGCTGTTTGTGTGCTGGCTCCTAACCCGCCGTGGTTGTGGTGGGCTCACCCACAGTTTTATGTTGGGCAGCAACTTGCAGCTTTTGGGTTGTTTCTGTGGCACATTCAGCTGGAAGCCTTCTGGGAGGTTTGGAAGCCTCTGGAGCTGAGGCAAAAAACTTTGGTTGTATCTTCATTGCATCCAGCCAGGCAATCCCCGCTGGGTGACTGCCTCGTGTAAAATTTAGGATGTTGCTGTTGTTGGAGTCAGGCCTTCGACACTTCTTTCCTTCAGTACTGTGACATTCGTGGTGTGTGTTTCTGTTGGTTTTATTACTGATTTCTGCTTTGCTGGGATGTTGCAGGCCACGAGTTAATCAGTGGAAACAAGGTCCATGAGGGTGGTGAGGCCCTGGGACAGGTTCTTCAGAGAAGCTGTGGATGCCCCATCCCTGGAAATGGCCAAGGCCAGGTTGGATGGGGCTTGGAGCAGCCTGAGCTAGTGGACGGTGTCTCTGCCCATGGCAGAGGTTTAAAACTGGATGTTCCTCGAGGTCCCTTCTGACCCAAAACCATGTTACAGAATTCCTATCCAAACCCAAACCAATGTTCTTTTTATTCCTTCTACTTTAAAGTACCAGCTCAGCTATAGGAACACCTGGATTTGGATAAATAAGATTTCCAGATGGTGCAGGTCCTGTTCAGAGCTCTTGAAAACATGTGGAGGAACTCAGACTAACAATAAGGTGGTGTTCTGCAAAGTTTTCCAGGTGTGTGTGCATGGGATGTGCTCAGAGTATCCCACCAGAATTTGGGTCCCAAGCGTGGCCATTGCAGGGAGGATAAGTTTGTTTTTATCAGAGCAATTTGTGTTTCTTGGGCCTGTGGAAGGAGTCTCTCCTGCCACCCTGATAGGAAAACCTAATGGAGGAGGAAATTAGTCTTGAATGATTGAGTGGGATGAGTGGGGTGGTTGCTCCCCATTGCTGTGGATTTTGTGAAATGTGTCCTTTGTGTGGTGAAAACAGGACCCAGAAGTGAATGATGCCCAGCCTTGGCAGGGAGTCAGGACAGCTGTTTAGTGGGGTTTTATTTTTCTGTCAGCTCCCATGAGCAGTAGTGATGCCAGTTCATTTCAGCCTACAAACACTCTCTTGCTTTTCCAGAAAGGTCTTTAAGGTTGTAGCCAGGCCTAATCCCAGTGTGACCAGGCCTTGCTCTGGTTGCAGCTTTGCCTCATTTGGGAGTGAAATGGCAAAGAGGTGTTACCCTTTCTATATGCCTGGGCTGGTTTTGGAGGTGCTTTGGCTGTAAGGACAGTCCTAGAACTGAGGCACAAACGCTTGAGAGCAGAGGCAGCGGAGCCCAGCAGCTGTGTGCGTGTGGCAATCTGGATTCCTGGGCAAGAACGTCCCCCTGGGGAGATCGTGACCCTGAGGAGTGTGGATAATTGTGTAACCCCATCTGAAGCAGTTTGTAATGCTTTCCCTTGAGCATCCCTCAGCTGAGTGGAGAAAGCTCGTTGCAGGTACCTCAGCTGCAAGGGCTGGGTGTGCTTTTGAGGGCTGGGTCCCTGCAGTTGCTGCTATTGATTGAAACCTTTGTTTGTTTGGGTTTTTTTTTTTGTTTTGTTTTGGTTTTTTGTGAGGAAGGGGTTCTAGACTAGCAAAAGTTGTCCAGGTTTCCACAGAGGACAGCAAAACTCTTTGAAATGAGGGAAGATCTTTTGTACAAATTACATCAATAGCCTTCTTTGTGAATTAACTAGAGTGCAGGAGAAATGGATTGGGGAGTTGAAGAATTTTTGTCTCCATTGTGAATGGAAAAAGTTTTCCCTGGAGCTGGTATAGTCATTTTCTGCTCTACCACGAGCAGCACTGAGGACATGCATGAACATTTGTTTCTCTTCCAGCTTTTTCTTTTTCTGAAACTGTCTTGGCAGCCCTCTGAGCTGCTGAATGAGGTGTAGTAGCACTTGTGATGTTGGTATGAAAATAGACTTTGCTCTTGGAAAACATTCATACTGCCAGGCAAGGAGAGCTGGACTGGACTGAGCTCCCACAACCCGGTGGGAAATCTGATTTTCAGCTTTACTTTTGAAAATGTCTTGATCCTGCCTACCACGTGTCAGCAGTGTCCCTCTTTCCTCTTGCATGTCACTGCTGGATACACTCTTCCCGTGCATCTTGCCTTTACTCTTAAGAAGGCAGAGTTGTTTGCAGTAGGGACCCTGGTGCTGACCCCAGGCAGGATTTGGTGCTGGAGGTGCTCTGTTAGCACCTGGGGTGGTGCTTTAGACACTGGTCCAAGTAGCTTGTCCTGAGGCAGAGCCACAGAATAGGAATTCACCAGACTTCCTGAGAAGGAAAGAGTGTCTGTGTGGTAGAAAACAGTTGTTAAAGAACATCAGAAGTGTCCCCGTGGTCTGTGTTTTCTTGATCTCTGTGGATTTTCCAGCTGAGCTTTCAATACTGATTTTCTCCTGGCTGGTGAAATGGGAGAGAGCATTCTCATGTTGAGAAGCATCTGAACTTTGAGAAGGACTCATGGAAGCTGTTGCACTCATCTCCACGAGATAAATCAAACTTAACCCAGATTTTGTGACTTTTTACTAGGCCCTGCAGTGATAGGAAAAGGGGCTTTGGTTTTAAACTGAAAGAGGATAGATTTAGACTAAATACAAGAAGAATTTTTTAACTATGAAGCTGCTGAAACACTGAAACAGGTTGTCCTGTGAGATGATCCCTATCCCTAGAAACATTCAGGGTCAGGCTGTATGGGTCTCTGACCAACCTGGTGTGGTGGAAGCTGTCCATGGCAGGGGTTTAGGAAGAAGATGGACATCAAAGGACCCTTCCAACCCAAACCATCCTGTGATTCTGCCCCAGTGCTACATTCAGGGTGATTGCTGCAGATAGTTTGAAGTGAAGTGCTGTTTCTGTGCTTTCTGGTTTGTGTTTTGACTTTACTGAAAATACCTCATAAGGGTGAGTGGAAGTGTGAGTCCACGTCAAGAAAAAGAAGAAATAAATGCTAGAGTGCTTGATCTGTCCAGACTTCCATTCTGTCCTGAAATACACCTGCCCAAGACACAAAAGCACTGCATGCCCAAGACAGGCTCTGCTGACTTCGCTTGCTATCGCACAAGCGCATAACTGCGTGTGATTTTAATTATTCACACACAAGAACATTTAAATCCCAACTTCACCTCTGTAAATGCTTTTCCCTGAAGAGAGAAGAACAAAGCCACAGAGGTGAACTGTCTGGCAGCTTGGGTCCTTGCTGATTTACATGTAGGTTTGTGGGTTAAGCAAGGAGCAGCACATGGCAGGGCTCTCAGCACGTTTCCCTTCTGCTTCAGTACATCTGCAAACTGGATGAGCTCGAGAGCACATGTTGCACTTTGTGGGCTGGAAGGTCTGTGCAGCACTCGGTGTGCTTCATTAAGCTGCACACAGCTTTCCACAGAGCTTTTGAATCGCAGCTGTTGATTGCTCTGACCTCTCCTTGGCCGTCACCCCTCGAGCGGCCAAACCCAGCGGGGTCTGGGAGGCTCCTGGTTTCTGAGACAACAAAGGGGTTGGGCAGGGTGAGAAATGAGCTGGCAGAGCAGAGCCTCGTGAGAAGTTACCTGTGATCCACGGGCAGCTGAGCACCTTGCACCTGGCTGAGTTGGTTCTGCAGCCTGTGAGCAGTTGATGTTGTGGGTGACTAAAGGTGACAAGAATCGCACGGGGAAATTAGTCATTTATAATGATGAGGTGGAGCGTGCACAGCTCTAAGGAGTCTGGTAAATTTCCAACTTTTTTTTTTTTTTTTTTTAAACAGCATTTGTAAGAAAGTTGTATGGCAGAGGGACTTTAATGATAAAAGCTGGGTTTGGATAAAATGTTGTCTTTTAATGCTAAAAGGGAATGGAAAGTAGATGATCGTTAAGGTCCCTTCCAACCCAAACCATCTGCGATTCTGTGGTAACTGCTTGTGCATCACTTCATTTTTCAGGTGGTGTTCTCTTAGTGATCTTGGATTTTATGGTCTTACTTTTATCTTTCCTTGTCTGAACTCCTTTTTTCAAAGGACTGGCTTGCAGTGTAGTGATGCTTTCTATGGAGGGAGTCACAGCTACCTCCTCCAGGATGCTCTGCGTTTGAGTTGGAGCCTAGCCTCAGTCCAGGTGTCCTGTAGGACCTACTGCTCCAGCAAAGAGTATGTTCTGCTCTCAATGTGCAAAGCACGACTGATGCTTGTTACCTGACAGCTCTGGTTGGTGACCACCTGGCACTTGGCTAAAATAATTTTTTTAACTTTAAAAATCTGTGTAAAAATAAGACACAAAGGGTAGAGCTCAAAACTGAGAACCATGCCAGGGGACTCTGTGGCCTTCATTGGGGCAGTTGGAGACTCCGGAAGGATGAATGTTCCAGCTGAGGCTCCTGAACAACCTGATCTGGTGGAAGGTGTCCCTGCCCATGACAGGGAGTTGAAACGAGATGTCTTTAAAGACCCTTCCCATCAAACCATTTGGTGATGAATGAAAATTCTCAATTTTTGTCCCTTCCTCTGCCAGTTTTGCTAGAGGTGCTTTCATTCTCGTGGGCTCTTTGGGACAAATGATTAAATTCACCTAGTGCAGATCTGAAGATAGAAGTCAGCAGCAGCCCGTGTCATCAAACCACTGACAGCTGTTTTGAGGAGGAAAACCAGGACTTTTGCTGCTCCTTGAAGTGATGGGGGATATAAGTTTCACGCTTTTCTGGCCAGCAGCACATTGGCTGCTCTCTGCAAACAGTGGCTGCTGCTTCCTCCCATTGTGTCTGGGGTCGAGCTGTCTGAGTGGCTGCATGCTCGGGCTAAGAATAGTGCAGACCCCAGGGTTTTGGCTCTGTATCCTGCATGTTGGCTTCTTTCCTGCCTGGGGCTTGGAAAGAGCCTGGGAACGGGTGTGTCCTGCAAAAGAGGTTGAAATGTGTTATTGGAGACTGTACTGCTGAAAATAACACAGAGGCTGGGCAAGGGAAGAGCTTCTGTTTCCTCCCTGGTACAGTAGCTCTGAGTCCTCTTTGGCACAGGCCAGAAATGACGTCCTGACCCTCTTGCTCGTGGGACGTGGCCCTGGAGGTGGGGTTTGTGGCAGTATATTTAATCCCTTCTTCAAAGCAGGTAGCAGCATCACCAGTTTGGGGCATTTCAGACTTTATTTTTGGCGCACCTTTCACAGTTTAGGTGTACTAATGCATCTGTAAGTGCTTCTCATGTCAGGTTCATTTTCAGTATCCCCCATCCCCCAGGCCTGCTGCTGAGCTCAGTGGGGTCAGGCTTGGATCCCTGTAAATCAAATCCCAAAAGTTCTGCCTGTTGAGTCAACACCTCCCTCCCAAACCTCAGCTTCAGAATCCTGTGGTTGATTGCAGTAAGATTTGTCAGGGAGGTGGTCTGGCTCTCAGCCAAGTGTGTCTAACCATATCCTAGGGAAATAAGATTCCCCCTATAATTTTGTAGAAACCTGACTTGGTAGCTTGTTTAGCTGATCAGCAGCTGGTTGATGCTGCAGCTAATTCTCCTTAAATTAGGGGGTTTGTACCTGTGCTGATGCACAAATCTGCAGCATGTCTGCCTGAATGCACTGTGGGGTCAGTGGGGAATGCAGTGGGGATGCTCCAGCATGGGTGAGGAACAGCACAAGGGAACAGCTGTTGTTGCTACTGTCCTTGTCTTAATCAATTTTTATAATGAGAGAATTTGTCTAAAAGCAGAAGTAGGCTGTGGGACATGGACTGTGGTAAGCTCTGGTAACTTCACAGCTTTTGTCTTTGTCTGGAGCAGGCAAAGCTGTCTGTCCCCTTTCTACTGCATCAAGAGAGCACCATAATGAGTATTAACCTCTATATTACCCTGGAAAAAGAATGAGGACAGCTGTCATCATGCTTTTATCTTCTAGCTTTCTGACTGTTTCCAGATCTATACTGAAAGACTACAGCAAATCTTTTTTTTTTTTTTTTTTTTCTTTTAACATTTCACAGGTTCCCATTCAGATGTCAGCTTCCCCCCAGCCTGATGGTTCTGAGGGAATTTCAAGCATGTATGATCTTTATTGTCCTTGACTGAAGAGGAAGGGCTGGGAAGTATTTTGTTTCCTGCTCTACTCTTTCTCAGCCCTGGGCAGGGGATCTCCCAAGTTGTCACTCATCTTCCTTCCCTTTTGGTTCAGCTTCACAGCTTTTTGCCTGTGGCAGCTGGAGCCAAGTAGGGGCGGAGTGGGAACTTGGGAGGGCAAACCCTGATGAAGGTAGGCACCATTCCAGTGGTGCTCTGCTCATGTTTGATGGGATAGACCTGGGTCCCCTTCTCCTGGCTCTTACAAAATCTCAGAATCACAGAACAGTTGGGAGCTCAGAGGTTGTCCAGTTCCACCTCCTGCCGTGGGCAGGGAAACCTTCCAGGAGACCCAAGGTTGCTCCAAACCCCTTCCTACCTGGCCTTGGACACTTCCAGAGACGGGACATCCACAGCTTCTCTGGGCAACATTTGCCAGGGCCTCACCACCCTCGCAGTGAAGAATTTCTTTCCAAGATGTGCAATGGCATTTCTTCCTTGCACTGGGCAGCTCGCTGTGCACGTGGACAAAGCTGAGAAGGGAAGCAACATTAAAGTATTCAGTACTCTGGTTGGGAACACTGTTGGGAAGACAAATTCTGTTCAGTACTGTCGTTGGGAACACTGTTGGGAGGACAAATTCTGTTCAGTACTGTCGTTGGGAACACTGTTGGGAAGACAAATTCTGTTCAGTACTGTCGTTGGGAACACTGTTGGGAAGACAAATTCTGTTCAGTACTGTCGTTGGGAACACTGTTGGGAAGACAAATTCTGTTCAGTACTGTCGTTGGGAACACTGTTGGGAGGACAAATTCTGTTCAGTACTGTCGTTGGGAACACTGTTGGGAGGACAAATTCTGTTCAGTACTGTGGTTGGGAGCACTGTTGGGAAGACAAATTCTGTTCAGTACTGTCGTTGGGAACACTGTTGGGAGGACAAATTCTGTTCAGTACTGTCGTTGGGAACACTGTTGGGAGGACAAATTCCTGATGCCTTCTGGTATAGACCAGGTACATTCCAGTCTCATCTTCAATGTAGTCGAATGGAGTTTCTCTTCCATCTTGCCCAACTCTGTGTGTGGTAAACTACATTTTTAATTTGTTTCAGGTGTTTTTATGGAGCTTAATTTGGTCTTGGGTGCTAGAACTCAAATATCACTTTTTTTTTTTTTTTTTTTTTCCTGACACATGCATAACTTTCCTTAAAGTAAATACATGGACTGATCTGTCTGAGCTGGGGTAGCAAATCCACCCACAGCTGGTGGAAAACTGGGTGGACTGCAGTGAATGGAAACACATTTTGAAAAGAACAGAGGAGATTTTAGCCTTTCTCCAACGTCATCCAGCTGAGCCTGTGCTTGTGCATGCCTTGGCTTGGCTCTCTGTAGTGTTTGGAAGAGGAGAGGGAAGCTTTGCAGTTGCTGCTCAGTCTCCAGAGCCCTGCTGTGCTCACTAAGTGCAGAAGTGGTGCTTCATGGAGGGTTCCATCATCTCCTGGAGTCTTCAGAGATGTGCTGCTGCTGCTGTGTGGATTTAACAAACCCCCCAACCCCGGGTCACAGCTACCAAACAACTCTGTTCCCTGCTTAAGCTCTGGTAATCTTGGCTGGATTTCTGGTTTAATTTGGAGACAGCCTGCTGCAGCTCTGCACAGTAAATGCCCTATTAAGCAGTTAATTATTTCTCTATAATACTAGCTTTTATCTTTGATACAACAGTTTTACTGTCTCTGATAATTACACAGCCTCAGATAACTCTCTTAAATCTAATGAGGCATGACAAGCTGTGTTCAACAAGGCACCACACCATTAACTTCTTACCTCTTACTTGTCATCTTATCACACTGAATTACTGTATTTCTAGCCTGAGTGGCTGTGGATACACAACATGTCACTTCTCATTAAGAAAATAATGAAAACCACCCCTGGTGCTCCTGTGGTTGGGCTGGTGGCCTGAAGACCCCTCCAAAAGCTGCTCTGCAGCATTGTGCTCTTTGCCCCCATGAGCTGAGGGTTGGTTTAAGCACTTTTGGCCACTAGGTTGGTCCATGGATCTGATGCTTGTGGGTAGGTGAAATGAGAATTGGCCTTTGAAGGGCATCAGTGGTGATGGATCTTGTCTGTGCTGATGGAAGTGGTTGCTGCAGGGATATCTCATGGTGGGATTCAGATGGATGAGGGAAACTAGGGGATTTTTCTGGAGGGGGTAGGATAAACTGACAAACTGCTGCAGCAATGTCTGGTGTCACTTGACTGATGCCTTGTTACTCATTACTGGCAATAACGGATCAGGTCATTGTGGTGCTGGTTTTTCTGTGGAACTGAGACTGACACCAAAACCCTGCATGGGCCTGACTGAAATCCTGGGACTGGGGGAGATCACAGGATTGGAGAATGATTTGGGTTAGAAGGGACCTTACAGACTATCTTGTTCCACCCTCTGCCATGGGCAGCGACACCTTCCACTGTCCCAGGTTGCTCCAAGTCCTGTCCATCCTTGGCCTTGGACACCTCCAGAGGTGGGGTAGCCACAGCATCTCTGGATAACCTGTTCCAGTGCTTCACCATCCTCACAGTAAAGAAGTTCTCCCCAATATCCAATTTAAATATCCCTTCTTTTAGTTGAAAAAAGTTCCTCATTTTCTGTCACCCTTATCTTTTCATCTATTGCCCTGTCACCTTGCCAGTAAAAGCAGTACAAAGCTGTCCTTTTGAAATGTCAAGGCTCCTGTCATGGAAGTCCCTGCATCCTTCTGTGTTGGATCAGGAAGGCATTTCCCAGGGGAAGAGCCCAAGCTGCCCTCTGAGGGCAGCCTGAGTGCTCAAATGCAGCTGGAGAGAACAGAGCAGTTCCCTGACCTTGTGTGTTTTCAGGGAATGAGGAGTTCCTTCACTGTCACTGCTACAATTTCCAGTTGCCTGGAAGGATTTTTAGGGCTGGTGGGCAGTGATGACCCCTCTCTCAGCATTACCTAGGTCACTTCCATGGTATGGGAATGCTGTTGCTGAGGGATTCCAGAAGCACACACCTCTCTCCAAACACCTCTGCTGTCCCTCCTGCCCCGTGGGTGCAGGCATTGGTTTGCACCCAGGCCAGAGAACAGAATCATGGACTCATTATGGTTGGAAAACTCATCCAGGATCACCCAGTCCCACCATGAACCCAGCAGTGCCCAGCCCACCCCTAACCCGTGTCTTTTGGACACTTCCAGGGACAGTGATTCCACCACGGTCCTTTAGCTTTGCTCAGCTTTAAAACTTGCAAGTGCTGAGGGTCCTGCAGGATTTTCTGGCTGCTTTTGCAGTGAGGGTGGGTGCAGGCTGCACACATGGAGTGCTTCATCTGGGTGATGTAACCTCTCCAATTCTCTTTGCAGTAAAACGATTTAAGGAACCAAAGGCAGAGAGGCGTCCCTGGAGGATATGGTGAGATTTTTCATTTGAAACTTCTGAAGTCTTTGTTCACAATTTTTTTTTTTTTTTTTTCCTCTTATACTAACAATCTTCTAGGGCCCCCTGTGTATCCTGTATGACATTTAATTGTTAAATGGAATGTGCTGCTGCTTCCCAAGGAAACCTCCATAAAGCAGCTGGTGTTCCCTAGAAATAAAACTCCCTGCATTACTCCTCCAGAAAATCATGGTTTTTCCTTCAGGTTTTATGATACCTCCAAGCAAGCAATAGGTGCCCTCTTCATCCACTTTGCCAATGTTTTTCTGTCTGATCTCACTGAGGAGGACCCTTGCTCTCTGTAAGTACACATGGTGCTTGCCTTCATGCCCTACATCTGTCAAAGGGAGAATTGTGTTGGGAAGGGTCATAAAAGGGGGAAATGGATCCATTTGAAGCACTGCATGGGGATAAACCCTGCTGAGCTTGTTTTTGTGGTCTCTGTTGTCTTCTTTGCTGGTCCTATTTGAGGGATTTCCAAACCAAACTTCAGACTTAATGTAGAAGTGCCACCTTTACTTGTGTCACCTTGCAGATAAAAATTTAGTTTCAGTGTTAACCTCATCTCATTCTGAAAAGCTCCTTTAGGCTTCAAAATGCACCTTAAAACCTTCTGGCCCATCTTTTGTTGTTGTTGTTTTTTGGTTTGTTTTGTGTTTTTGTTTTGTTTTGGTTTTTTTTGTTTTCATTAAAGTGCTGCACCTTGGTGTGTTTATTTAAGCAGACACAAGTTTGGCTGGGGCTGCACATAACCTCTCAAATGATGTACAGTTGTTTTGTTTGGTTTTTTTAAACAGACAGTGTTTCAAAATAAACCCTTTCATGCTTATGCTGTGCCCTTCGGGTGTGTTGTTTATTTTTGATGTGTGTTTTATGTTTCCCTGCACTGCCTGACATGTCATACTGAACCAGGCAGCTCAAAACCCTCCAGCCCTGTCCCTGGGCTTTGAGGCTCATACTCTGTGTCCTGCCCAGTAGAAACCACCAGAGCCTTGTGTTTGTGTGGAATGCTCTGATTTCAGCAGCTGGAAGCTGTAAAAAGCCAGCCTGAGCTTTTGGATGTAGAAAAACTTAATGTTATGCTTTCAAAGTGGATATCAAAAGCAGATTTTTTTTTTTTTTTTTTTTTTCCCAGTTTCTTGGTTCAGAGGCAGTATCAAGTTCTGGAAAAGGAAATGTTCGCTGCCATAGCTTTGTGCTTGACATTTTCTTCATGCTGTAGAAAACTGGCAGAAAATATTGCAATCATGGAAAATGGCATAAAAACCCACTTTAGTTTGTGTGATTTTTTTTTTTTTTTCTTTTTTTTTTCTTTTTGGAGTTCATTGAAATACCAAGCCCTGGATTAGAGCTTGGACCCTGCAATCCCCAGAAGGTCCCTGCAGGTCTCCTGCCTCTGGCGCTCTGCCCAGTGACACTTCCACATCCAGAGCTCAAATCCAGTGAGCCAAAATCTCCTAGCAGGGATGGGTTCAGCTCCTGGATCTGCAGTGGGACCTGAATTTGAGCTTTTTGAGACCTCAGGGTTCTTGCTGCTGAGCCAGGGCTCATCACCTCTCCCAAAACCTACCTCTCAATCTGTGTCTCTGTTTTTGGAAGCCTCTTGCAGCTGCTCAGAAAAATGGACTTTTTGCCTCTTCTGCTGCACAGTTTGTAGAGCAGCTGTGGTGCCCAAAAATCTGCCATTTTCTTGTGTGAAATTCAGGAACAGTTTGGTTCTTTTCCTCTGAAACTTGGGATTTCTTTCTTTATAATAAGAGGAAAAATAAAAAAGATGCTGCAAATGGAAAGCCTCCTTTTGGGGGGGAATCTTTTTTAAAGTATTTATTGCTATATGAATAAATGGGTTGTGCTAGAGAGTTGGTGGAGCCTGTCTCTTCTCTCCTGAACAAGCTTTTAAACTAAGAAATTGCTGGTAAGACTTAGGAAAATGCAATAAAAGAGAAAGGAAGAGAGTTTGGATTGTTAAGCAGGATCATTTAAAATCTTGGGGTTTTTAAATTAATTGCCATTATGAAATTAAAGATTTTTTAATAAGACTTAAGAACACAGCTGAAACCTGAATTTTCCTCTGCTTTTAGCTACCTTATTAATTTCATCCTGGATGCCACACTGGGGATGCTGCTGATCTGGCTGGGTGTGAAAGTTGTCTCCTGGATCGTGCAGCACAAGAAATACACATACCTGGTCTTTGGGGAGTATGGTAGGTGTCACCTGCTCTGTCCTGAGGGGGTTGGTGTGCTGGGAATGGGGACAAGGAAAGGGCAGGAACTACAGTCTGGGGCTGAAATGGGAGCAGCTGCCTTCTCTTATCCCTTCTCCAAGGAGCTCATGAGGGTGAGTTAAATGCTGGAACCACACTGGAGTGTGGCAGGGTGGTGAGGGAAAGCTGAACATTTCCTTGGATGTAGAATATATTCCAGGACATCTGTATAGTAAATTAAGGTGTGAAGAAGTGTTCTTTTGTGGGGTTCTTCCGTGGGTTTTTCCCTACCATCTCCATTCAGAATATGGAGTTGTTCTTGCATTTGCTTTGAGCTGTGCTAGGGATCAGCCAGGCACGGTGTGACCTCAAATCTTGAGTTCTCAAGTCTGGCCTCTTGCTCTTTAAATTCCTGCCTTGAGATGGAAAATGCATTTCCAAAAAGCTGCTCTCAGCCAGCCCCACTAGAGGGTGGCAGTTCCCTTCCAAAAGAGCAGAGCCAGCTTGCTGAAGAAGCTGCAGGAAAGGGAAAAAATAGTGCTTTGCCTATTTCACATTATGTCTAATGTACAGATGAATTCATCTGTATTTCAGAAAATACATCTTATTCATAAAAATTGCAGTCTTGCCCTTAAAATGTAAATCATTCAGTCTGGTCTGCAGTTACTCTTGTCTCTTTGTGTTTTTGGTAGCTGGCATCTGAGCAGGTGAAACTTGGACCCAGCTAGGATTGGTTTGGAGACCCCACTGCCTTGTGAACTTACTCAGCCTGTGCAGATGGGTCATGGCAGAGGATGAAGGGCCTGGCTGGGTTTGTGAGCAGCAGAAGCAGCTACAGGCTGGGAATGGGATGATGTGATGTGGCAGGGACAGCTCTCCTCAAACCTGAGAGTGGCTTCAAAGGCTGATCTCCAGGGCAGTTTCAGCGTCCTGACAGCAGGCATTTGGCGTGGGGAGCAACCTTTTGTATTTTCCCTAAGAGCTCCTCCTTTATAGTAGATCCCCCAAGTCAGTCAGGTGGGACAGCAGAAGAATCCAGATATTCTTAGTTCAGGAACTGGAGTTTTTCCCTTTGAAGCAACAAGGACTGGAAGCCCAACCACCTCAGGACACAGCTTCAGCTTCATGTGCCACGTCTGCAGTTGAGCAGAAGCGAAAAAACATGAAAAGTGTCTTGGCAGAGCAGTGATGAACTTCTGTTGAGCTGTAGCTGGCCCCTCATTAGGGCTGGCTTAGTCCACAGAAACAGCTCACTCCTTTGAGAAAATCTTGCTTTCATTATTAAAACAACAAGTTAGTGTTGTTGCTTGAATTTGGTTCTTGGATTGGGGGTTATATATCTCATCCATCAAGTACAGTTTTTGGTGCAGGTCTCTGGCCAGAGTGACCCCAGTGGAAAATGCAGGTGGGAGCCAAGTGACATGTCCAAGGCAATCCTGTGGCAGGGCTGGGGAAGGAAAACACTTCTGTCCTCATCTCTGGTGTTAAGTAACTTCCAAAACAGTTGGGAAGACGCTTGTAAACTTTGTACAGTTTGATGCAGGCTCCAGGAATATGATTCATTTTCTGGGCTAATTGCTGTACCAGACTTTTGCTCCTCAGGAGAATTGAGGGAAGCAACGTAAGTCCTGCAGAGGAGAAAACCAGGGGAGCACCAAATCCATGTTGCAGAGAGCAGTCGGTGCCATTGCTCCAGTCATCAGAACAGAGAAGTTGTGATTTTTATGATTTTGTCCACTAGAGCCAGTGCCCATCTTCCTATATCTACTTGGAGGAAAAAAAAAACAACTCTGTCACAGCTGTGTCCTTCCAGCATCCCTGCAGCTGATGCAAACCACTGCAGTTGTCCTTTGGTGTGGGCTGCAGCAGTTCCTCCTGCTCTATGGTTGCTTCTCCTGCCTCTGCAGCCCTGGTTGACTCCCCATGTGCAGCTGCATTAATGGAGAAGGAAAGGGGAGGGAAAGCACTTAAATCTTTGCTGCTATTTTAAGCATCCAGCTGTCCAGAATTGTTTAGAAAAATCAATTACGTCCATATTTCCAAAAACCCGGGAACAGGCATTCTGAGATCAGCCTCTCTTGTGCCTGAGCTCATGGACAAGCACTGCTGCAGCCAGGAATGACCTGTTTTACAGCTAGTGGGGAATCAAAGGCTCCTGTTTGCTTATGTTCCTCCATCTTTTGCCCAAAAGCTCTTGATTACAGAATCACTGGGTTGGAAGAGACCTTCAAGGTCATGGAGTCCAACCCAGCCCTAACACCTGAACTAAACCATGGCACAGAGTGCCACACCCAGTCTTTCTCTAAACACGTCCAGGGATGGTGATTCCACCACCTCCCCAGGCAGATCATTCCAGTACTTTATCACTCTTTCTGTGAAAAGCTTTTTCCTGATATCCAACCTATATTTCCCTTGACGCAGCTTGAGACTGTGTCCTCTTCTTCTGTCATTGCAGCCTGGAGAGGGAGACCAACCCCACCTGAGCACAGCCACCCTTCAGGGAGTTGTAGAGAGTGACAAGGTCACCTCTGAGTCTCCTTTTCTCCAGGGTAAACAACTCCAGCTCCCTCAGTTATTCTTCATCTGGCTTGTGTTCCAAGCCCCTCACCAGCCTTGTTGCCCTCTGAATTGCCTCTTAAGCATGGGAAACTGCATTTTGGAAACTGCTGTCTCTTCTCAGAGTGTCTGGCTCCTAAGATCAAGGACTGGGGAAGTGTTTTCTTGGCACAGGTGGGCTTTGGGGAATGAGGATTGCCTTACACCTCCTCAGAGCTGCCAAACTCCTACCCCTGGAGGTGTTGAAGGCCAGGTTGAATGAGATCCTGAGAAACTCCCATGGCAGGGGGTTTGGAACTAGGTGACATTTTTAAGGTCCATTCCAACCCAAACCATTCTGTGATGATTCTGTGAAATTCCATAACTGTGCCATTGCTGTAGCAGCTCATGGCTCTAGGAGCTGTCCATGTAGGGAACCATCACAGGGAGGAGAACAAAGGAGAGTTTAAGCTTCAAAAGATGTGGGAGATGGATACCCAAGTTCTTGGAGGTGCTGTTGGGCTGGAACAGACTGAGCAGGGGAGGTGCTGGCTCCAGTCAGGGTGTGCAGATCAAGCCTGACTGAACTTTGTGCCTCGTCTCCAAACTGGTCCAGCTCTCTTCTCTTTCCCCATGGCAATGAGCAGCTCCCTAGAGAACACCTTTGAATGGCTGCAGTGTCCTGACATCTTAGTTGTTTAAGAATTCCCCAGGATTACTTTAGAAATACCCCAGTATTTCTTTTCAGTAAGCAAATGCCATGAATTTGCATTGAGAGAGATTTCCTGCAATGTGCAAGTAAATTTTTCCAGAGGAGCATGAAGAAATGAGGGGGAGGAAGAGTGTTCTCCCTGGAAAATGTCCCTCTGGATGCCCATCTGGATGTTGGCTTGTGTATGACTGTAGCTGTGGTCACTGGCTATCTAAGCCTGATGCTTTGTGCTCGTTCAGTGTCTGGAAATGGAAAGGCATCTTTGCCTTCAAAGTCTGTTTAGTGGCCTGTTGAACTCTGCTGGTCAAATTTAGTTCTAAGAGAATATGGTCTGTGCCAGCTGCTGAGTTTAACTGAGGACCTGTGTAGGCTGCTTTTGGCCCCGTGGTGATGTTGTACAAAATTTCCATAACAAATATTCCCACGTCCTGGAGCAGTCAAGGGAGCTGGCTGCTAGTGCTGGAGGAAATATTGCTGGAAATATCTCTAACCTGAGGGGCTGTCCTGTCCTCAGCCTGCTGGGCTTTTCCACCCCTAGGGCCAGGGGCAAAAGGTGAGGAGAGGGCTGAGATTCCTGCTCAGGGACTGACTTTGTGGTTGGGTCCCTTGCTCTGAGCAGGGGTGCAACCTCTGAGCCTCCTGAAACTGGATGACAGCAACACTGATCCCTGCAGTTTGAATATCCACAGGGACTGAAGATCCAGAGCAGTGACACTGCACACTGAGGACAGATTCCAACTGTGCACTCATTTTTCTCTGGTTCAGCAGTGTGAAAGGTTGTCCAGAGGAGTTGGGAATGCCCCGTTCCTGGAAGTGTCCAAGGCCAGGCTGGATGGGTTTTGAATAACCTGGTCTAGTGGGAGGTGTCCCTGCCCGTGGGGTTCCTTCCAACCCACACCATTTTATGATTCAGTCATTTTAGCTCAGGTGTAGAAAATGCCCGAGGGGGTCTGGGGTGTCCACTGGACGCATCTGGCTGCTCTGATGCATCACATTTCCATCTCAAAAAACCTGGTTTTGCCATCCAGGTGAGCATTTCACACAATTCAGAGCTTACTGCTATTTCCTACCCTCCTCTGTACTTGGCACCGATAATTAGATCCCTTGGTTTTGGTGGTACAATTTGAGTATCTCCCAAGAAGTTTTTATTGACTTTTCCAATCCCTACCTTGTCACTCAGTACAATTTACAGTGCTTTCAAATACTTGCTTTCCCTCAAACCCCCTGAACTCTTCATTTTGGCTGTGCCTGAGCTTTTTTCCTACCTGCTCTGTGCGCACAAGTCCCCAGAAGTCTGTAAATAAAGCTGTCTGGCAGTAACGTGTGGGCTGTGCTGACAGCTCGCTGCATTAGGCAGCCTGGATTAAAACTAATCCTGCTGTGTGGTAACAGCTCAAAAACCTCAAGCACTGCTGCTCTGGCTCCCCAGCTGGGCTCCCACGCACGGGTGGAACGCGTGACACATTTGTGTGAGGTTGCCACGGCCTCCAGAGGTTCTTGGGCAGCTCCAAGGAAGTTTTGCTGGTGGTGGGGAGCACCAGGAATGCTGCTGGAGGAGAGAAGTCAAAATTCAGTGGGTGCATCCTTCAGGGTGAAGGAGGATATTCATTTCTACAAGGATGGGAGATGGCTGTAGGAAGGTGTTGGAAACCTGGAGGCTGAGAATTTCAGGCTTTCTGTGCTAAAAGGCATTGACCCTCAAGCAAGCACTGCATTTGACCTGAGGCTGTAGAACAGGCTTCCAAAATTGTGTGATGGCGCTGGGGTTGTGGGTGTGTAATTTGAATGGTATTGTGAGATCTCACTGGGTGAAAAACATAGAATTTAAGGTTTTAGTATATAGTACTATATATGGGGCAGGATGGAGGATTTAAGGTGTTGGCTAAGTCCTTCTTCCTCACCTTCTTCATAGTTTTGGGTGTTTTTTTCTAACTGGGTGAAAAAGGTCCACATTGCAGACCTTGGGTGGTTGATTATTGGGTTAAAAGTAAAAATAATATAGGTGTCATCTCATTATTAGATAGTTTGTGTTTTAAAAAACCTTAGAAGAGTTAAAAAGATCAATTTTCTGCCTTATTAGTTAGAGCTCATGACTCCTGAGACTGTACTATAGATAAAAAATAATAAACACTAAGTCCAAACACAAAAACTGCATCTCCCATGCATTAATCCCAACTCTAACAAGAAGAAAAAAAAACAAAAAACCTCACAGGAAGGTTTTAGCAGAGGGTGTTTATTAAGCTAGATGGAGAGGTTTGTGGTAGTCTCCATGTGGTAGAGCTGAGGTGTCCTGGTTTCCCCCCGCAGCTAGAACCAGGGACAAGAAACTAGAAGGCTTCAGAAGGGAATGTGGTACAAATAATCACCCAGCAGGTGTGATTTGGAGGCTACAAAACCATTCAGACCAATTCCCTGCTCTGCTGTGTTCAGAGCTTTCGTTTCCTTGTTGGAAAGAGTAGGACATCTATTTTATTCTAATTTTTCTTTAGCCTCCAGGCAGCAGATTCGTTTTTTCTAGGGGTTTTTTTTTGGGAACATGGTGTGGCTGAAAGTCTTGTAGGCTCTCCTCAAGATTTATGTATAGAAACACTTCCTGTAAGAACAATCCTTTCCCATCCACAGAGCAGGGCACCTCTGGGCAGCACTTAATCCCTCAAAGACATCAGGCTGATCTCAGGATGCCTCTGACCAGCTTTCTGTAGGAAACCAGCACTTCCATGAGCTCAGCTCCAGTCTTCCAGCCTTTCCCTACTGTGGAAGGAGAAGGGGCAAATCTGTCTTAGGGGCTTGTCCAGGGACCACACCAAAAGTTCCCCTGATGAGACACCAGAAAATGCCGACTTGAATGTTCCTGTTATTGGTCAGAGTTAGGTGAATTGGTGGTGTTAGGTGGTGGATTAGTGGGTGATGGATACTGGGGTGGATCAGTGCTCCTTGGATGACTCCACACCTGCTGAGGTAAGAAGCAGACAGCTGCATTCCCTGGTGAAGTGGAAATGAGCTGCTGTCTCTAAGTCACCTCTGCAGCCCCTAAGGCCATGCTGCTGTTTGTTCTTCACCTTTGTCTTGAATCATTTTGGTACAGAGCAGCCTTCTGTGCTTGGGAGATCAGGATGCAGTAAAAAACAAAGAGTAGAAACACCCTCTGATCTCCCTGCTGGGCATGGAAGTTAAGTCCTGAATACCCAGGTAAGTCCATGCCTCGGGTGGGTTGGAAGCAGGTTGTCTTTCCTAGGGTCAGTGTATCAGCCTGGTGAGCCAAAACCTGCCTCAAGCTGTCCAGTGCACAGAATGCAGAACAAAGAGCCACAGGCCATTGTTGTGGTGGTGAAAGGTAGTGTCTAGTGATGCACCCCTGCCTCAGTGGGTGTTTCCATATTAGGAAAGGTTTAAGACTCACCCCTTGCTGTTCTAATAAGGTGAAGGACCCAGAAATTTCCATGTTCTTTCCCTGTAACTGGCCAGGTGCCAGCACAGAGGTGCTGGTTGGGCTTTGGAAATGCACCTCAAAACCTGTTGCCAATTTCATTGTGCAAGGTGCCAAAAAGCCCACCTGGACCATCAAGTACTTAAAAGACTGCACAGAACTGCTCAGTTGCTTTTTTGGACTGCCTTAGCAGTGTCTTCTCTGCACTGTGTTCGACTTGCATTTCTTTTGTTTGATGTTAGTTATTTTTATCATTATTAAAGCCTTTTCTTTTACAAAGCATGTCCAGAGAGGTTGTCTCACTGTTATTTAGCCACTCTGAGAAGTTGCAGGTCAGCCCTCAGACTTGATACATCTTTAGGGATCTTATTAAACTCTGGCCACGTGTAGTGACCTGTCCCTGCAAGGGGGCAGGTATTTAGGAGAGATCTCAAACTTGCTGCTGCTTTTTTTGGGGGCAAGCTGAGGTGGCAGAGGGAGGTGATGTCCCAGAGAGCCGATTCACAAAGGGTGCTGTGGCTGTTAGTGTTGTCCCTCCACGGGGGACAGAGCACAGCTGACAACACAGAGCAGAAGGGAAAGAGTTCAAATGCAGGAAGGATTCAACAGATGTGTTTGTTTTCCTGTTTTGTTTGTACTCAGAGCTCTGATGGGTAGTGATAATGTGGGGGTTTCTGGGAGAATTGGTTTGTTTTGGGATGTGGGGCAGAAAGGTTCACTAGACCCACCGTGTGTGCCAAAGGCTGCCAGGCACCCTGATCTATTGGCAGAGGCTTTTAGGAGGATCAAAGCCTCTCTGACACCAGCCTGTAGCTGCCAGCTGCCTCTGACACTGCTCCCATCTCCTCACAGACCACCCATTAAGCTGTTGCCTGCCAAGAAAGAGATTCCTCTCTCCAAAATCCTCCACGGGCTCTGCTGGGTGTGCTTCCACATAACCTTCCTGGCTTCTTCTTCCTGCCCTCCTTCCATGCAGTTCCTGCTGGTTTGGCTCTCTCTGCTTGCTCTCCTCTTCCCTGCACCCTTGGCCTCCCAGCCCTTCCCTCTCCTCTTCTCTGCTTCCTCCTCAGTCATGGCTCGAGCAATTAAGAATTCAGGGCACAAGGTGATCCTACCTTGGACACTACCAGGATGCCTCTACTTTTTAGCTGTAGCTTTGCCACGAGGCAGATATTCTGGTGCATTGCCAACAAATAACAGAATAAGGACAAATGCCTGATAAACCTATTTTGCACTTGCTGGGAAGCTGATCCCCACGGAGCTGGGGCTTGGTTGGACACCAGCTCTTACCAAATCCCGGTATGTGCTGCTGGTTTTTACGGCTAGAGGTTTTTTGTGGGCATGGATAAATGTGCCTTTGCAGAGTCTCTGCCACATCTCGACAGAATTGTGCTGAGAAGTGGGGAAAAGTGGACAAAAATGAAGCAGAGCTCCCAGCCTGCTGCCGCCTGGCCACATCGAGCATTGGCATCTGTCAGTGCCAACTGCATGGTTTCCCTTGCAGGGATGGAATTCCAAATTCTGGCCAGATTATGCTGAGAACAAGTGTTCCCAGGGGTTATCTTTGTCTTTAAGTGGTAAGAGGAAATGCTGCAGCTTTCCTGAGCCGGATACAGTGGCTCAGTTTTGCAGACCTGAGATATTTTGGTGAGCCAGGAGAGGTGATAACCAGCTGGCAGGGTGCTCACAGAGGGCTGAAGCAAGCACGTGTAATAGATACAGAACCATTATTGTTGTTAACAGTACAAATATGCTTTTCCTTATTTCTTGCTGAGTACCCCGTTGGAAACATGCATATTTAATTAGCATTGATTCTTTTTGAGTGGATTGCTTTAAATCCTGGGGTGATAAAGCCCTGTCTCTTGCTCAGACAGTATCACATAGCCAGCCCTTCACTTCATCAGCACAATGAAATAATTCTGTTCAGGCCTGAGAAGTTATGCTGCTTGTAGTGAAAATGGTTTGAAATTTCGAACTGTTTCTCGCAATAATGTAACTATGTGGGTAAGGCTTGGCCGGGAGCACGTTACAGGTTTTATCTTTAATGATTTATTTGCATCTACTTTATTTTACGGAAGAGTGTGTATGTACTGACCGGTTCTTGTAGAGAGGAGGGTCAGTATCAAGCATGAGGCAACTTCCCTGCGAGGCTGTCTCCTCCTGTCCTCTGTCCCAGATTTAATATTCTCTTTTTACAGGTGACCCCCCACAAGCTGCTGCCTGGATTGGCCAGTGTATCCTCTACTTGCTGATAATGGTTTTTGAGAAGACTGTGATTAGCCTTGTCCTGCTTATCCCTGGTTGGACAAAGGTAGGCAGTATTTTTCTAGCTGTAGCTGTTGTGGGGTTTTTTTTTGTCAGCTTTTCCTGGTTCATGATTCCCATTATTGAAATCCTTTAATCCTCACACTTAGTGACATCACTCTCTAATCATTAGCTATTACTTAAATTTTGGGAAACATGACTTTCATAATGGTTTGGCTTTTGGTGCATTCTCTTGCTAGTCAAAAGCTAATGGAATAAGATGATGCTTTAATTTTCTTTCCCATTCCTGGAAGGCTAAAATGGGCTGGGCTGGTAGCTGAGCTCCTTCAGTTCTGCCAGAGGATTTCTATGTTCTTCTGTCAAGTCAGACCATGTTGGTGTTTTGTGATCCCATGCTTAAACCAGGGGGACTCTTAGAGATTAATTTGGAAAGTGCTGTTCAAGTAGTGTGTTGTCTTTTCCTGCTCAGCTGCTTCTGTATGCCAGCAATGTGAATTGTGTTGATCAGAAGTTTATCTTGATAAAAACAAAAATAATAGCCTGTGGGGCTTTTGGCCACATTGCTGTTGGCAGCTAGGTGTGATGGATCTGAAAACCTAATTCTGAGAGTCAGAGGTAACTCTGGTTTGGAGTCCACTTTTGCCAGGCTCTGAGGTACCAAGCACTGTGTGTAACTTGCTGGAGTTATCTCCGGCAGTCTGGGAGCACTTACCTCTTCAAGGGTTGTCCTTCAAAGCCAGTAGCCCACAGTGCCCACAGCTGGATGTGAACTTCTTCAGCAGCAGCAATCCAGACCCAGAGATGCTGCTGGATTCTTCTCCATGGTTACTGTTCATGGCTGGTGTCCTTGTTCTACAGATGAGTTCTGGGGAGCCAAGGAAAGTCCCACCAGTTGTTGTCATGGACAGTTACACTGAAAGACTCGCAGCACTGGTTTCTGTACAAAATCATGTGTTTGGCAGCTGGGCTAAGGGAATATCCTGTGTAATCTTTTGAGAGCTGGGTTGAAGCACAGGCTGCAGAGCTCTGGCTGCTCATGTAAGAAGACAACCAGTTTCCATCAAAGATCTTGCAACAGAGCTGTTCAAGTAATACTTCTAAATGTTTCCTCCTCTGCAGCTTCAGCAGATCCTCCTGGGTTACATCCCAAGCCCCCAGCTGGAGCTCGTCCTGGTGATGTTTGTTGTGCCTTTCATAGTCAATGTAAGTGGTGCTTCTGCAAGTGCTGGCTGGGCTGGGTTGGAAATTACAGAACCCTCATGGGAGTGTCCACAGGGACTGGCTGGGGGCAGCCTTGAAGTGGCTGGGACAGGGTGGAGGGGTGTGTAAAGAAATCTATCTGTCACAAATCCCTCAATGCCACAGTCTCTGTTCCCAATTCCCGTCCCTTTCTCTGAGCTGCCGTGTGGCTGACTCTTCACCTCTTGGAATGAAGCTGGGTCTTGTTAGGTGAGAGCTCATCTCAGGAGCAAGCCATGAGCATGTAGATGCCCAAAACCCTTTAATGTCCTATAGGATGTCTTGTGACCTTGACAGTCAGTCATTTGGGTGGATATCAGATTGTTTACAGCAAGACAAGGTGCTCAGGGTTACCCAGAACTGTTGTTCTTGTCAAAACTAGTTTGACAAAGTTTTGTGAAAGCTCAGCTCTTTCTTGGTTCCCCTGATTCTGGGTAATCCTTGAGCTGCTGCTCAGTTCCTGCTAAGGTGGGAAGTGGAAGCATGGTGTTAACACTCAGATGCTCCCTGGACAAGCAGGGAGTTGAACTCACTTCCAGCTCATCCCATGCACATTTCAATGGGTGCAGCACTGGCAAATTTGGATTGATCTGCCTCTCTCCATCATCCCAGGCTGCATTTCCACATTAGAAAGCAAATTCTGATCCTCAAAGAACCGACCAGGGACTGGTTCAGGAGGATGAACTTTGGGTGGAGCTTGGTTCAGTGGTTATGTTCTGATGGAAACTTGGCCTAATGTGGTCTTATTTAATCTGGGTCTTCGACAACCATGGAAACAATAGGACTTGTGTAAGAAGGGACTTAAGGAATTTGACTCATCCAGTCCCCATGGACACAACTGATGCAGGGCTGATTTAGCTATGAGGTTGATCAAGGCTGGATGTCTGGACAAGCCAAGGGGAGAAGGAATATCTGTGATTGAACCACTCTGTACTTTTGGTCCCTGCAATCTGTTGATGTAATTTCTTTCTCCCCAAGGCCATTATGTTCTGGGTTGTGGACAGCTTGATCATGAGGAAATACAAGCAGAAGGATACCCTAGACATCAATGGATCCACAGAAACTCCTCGGGCCAGAAGGACTGAGGAATCTCAGGTAAGACCAGGGATGCAAACTTGTGTTTCAGACCAAGCTGAAGACTTGTGGGATGGTCTGTGTGTTTTACCACAACCCTGTAACAGAACATCACATTGCCTGGACCTGGGGTGGTGCTTTGAGAATGTGGGTGATCACCCTGCAAAGTCAAACTCACTCTTAACTATGAGCAGTGTCACAGCCCAGGAAGTGCTTCTGAAACACTGCCCTGAATGATGACTGAATATCTTGGGGGGATGAGCTGACTTCTGCACTGATCTGTGTGTGCAGGCTAAAACTGTCACCCTGAGCTTTGCTGTATTCAGTTGTAATTAATTTTGTCTGGGAAGAGCTTACTTTCCTCTCTGTAATTGTTAGCATCCCTTTTAGAGGACAAGGCTTAGCTGGGAATCCTATTTTGGTCAGCATTTGGTATTTTTTCAACCAGATTATTGTCCCTTAGCTGGAGGAGGCTGTGTTTTGTGTAGTCTGAACCTGACAGTTTAAAGTTATGGTGGGGGAGGAAATGCTGCAGTTCCAGCAGACTTTGTTCTTCTTAATCATGTGTGGTTCGTTGGGTAGGTGGTGTCTGCTTCTTACTGACCTTTGGGCAGTGTCCATGGTCTTGGTCTCTGGGAGGAATTCCCATCCTTCTCCTGGCACCCAGGCCTGGTTTCAGTGTGTTCTGTGTATGACTGCTGATACCCTGCAACTCACTGGCGAGACTTACCGAGATAAGATAATTTCTGGCAATCACAGCCTGGCTTCTGGAGGAGCTTCTGCTGAGGAATTTGGGATGAACAGAAATAGCTCTTGCTCTCTGAGAGTTCTTTCATAAGGAGCAGCTCAGCTCTTGTGCTGACAGACGGGATGGCCCATCACTGGTGACATTAAAGCACACAGAGAGGCAGTGATGTTTTAACAGTGTGTGCTTGGCAGCCTGCACAGCATCCAAGGCTTCTGTGTCCCAGGGCTGCAGTGGGGAAGTGGCCACTGCTCATGCAGTGTCAGAGGAATCCTCACTCTGGCAGGGAGGGCAGGCAGATGTGAGCAGCTGTTGCCCCAAGAGAGTCACTCCTCCAGGCCCTGCCTCTGGATAAACAGCTCTGGCGAGGTCACTGGTGGTAAAGCCCTGCCCTGCTCACTGGATGTGTTCCTGAAGGCCCAAGGTCAGTCAGGATTACACCAGCTCAGAAGCAGAGCTAAGGAGGGGACATCTCTGTTAGAGACAAGGACCTCCTTCACAGCTTTTGGAGCCAAACCTTGCAGTATCCAGGCTCACGGATGGTGGCTGGGCAGATGGTGTCACAGGTACTCCTTCTCCATGAAGATAGAGCTGCACCTCTGCTTTCTTCCAGTGTTTTGTGACCTCTCACTCAGAGAGGTCTTCAGATTTGGATAATCTGAAGGAACAACCTGCTAATTTCCAGATGCTAAGAAAGCCTCTTCTGGCAGGTCAATAGACAGGAGGTTTCAAGTAGTGGAAGCAATTCCCACGATCTGCCACTTTCTGTCAAAGGTTACTCTCATCTTCCAAGTACCTGATGGCCAAGACCTGAAGACTTCAACAAAAATTCAACAATGCAGATCATCTGTTCATTCTGAGCACCTCTGATCCATCTCTACAGTGGAGATACCAAGGGGACTGGTTTCTCCTTGGAGCAGTCTGCAGGGATTGCCTCCTTTATGCTCAGACATGTTCCTGTGCCTCTAGCCTGACAAATATTTTGGGCAGAGAAGGAAGTTTATGAAGAAATACAGAAGTGGGTGACCTGTTTTCCAACTCTCTTGGCACTGGGCCTTGAGGAATAGCCTTAAGCTCCTGCTTCAGGTGTCAGCTTCTTAAGCTGTGAACTAAAGATCATGTTGACTGGCTGAGCCCTACAGCTGGATTGACTGGAATTTAACTCAAAAGCAGAAAATGAGCATTTGCTGGGCTTGTTGCTGCTAATAACCTGTTCAAGTGGGATAATTCCTTGTTTCCCTGCTGCCCAGTGGAGGAGGAAGGGGGGCTGAGGGGTGTAGGGCAGAGCTAGTGTGTCCCACAAGTTTATCAGGGTTCATCAGGGCTGTCTCGCTGCAGGCGCCACCAGCTCCCCATCTCACTGCTGACTTGAATTTCAACCCTCTGCCTATCTCACCAATGGAGTGTCATTGTTTTCACATGAAACAGCAGTTTGTGTTTGGAAAAGGACGGGGGCTGAAGTTAACCTGTTAAAAGCCCACGCTCTGAGGGGCAGCAGGAAACCTCAGCTCTTGTCCTTGGCTTGGTAGAGCAGCTGGGCAGCAAGAAGAAAACCCAACAACAGCAATCCTGCTTCTGGTGTCACTTACTGACTCTGTGGCTGCAGCCAAGGAGGTGGCAGCTTCTTGTTGGCTTCAAAGCTCCTTTGGTGAACCAGAGGATGAGCTCTTCCTACTTCTTTTGCACTGAATCCCTGAAAAGGACAAACTCCCTCTTATGGTTGGAAGAATTTCACCTTTCTATTCTTCCATGCCAGTCTTCAGCTTTGTGTTGTTTCAGTCTCCTGCCCTCCCTTGTAAATGTTCAGGGAATAATTTTTTTTTTCCCCCTCTTGTGGGATAGAAAAGGATCTCTTGAATGCCAGTTTGCATCCAGTGCTGGTCAGCCTGGGGAAATGAATTCATCAGCAGTGCCCTTATTTTCGCTTTGTATGTGTCCTGCCCTTGACCCGAGGCTCTTTTCCCTTGCCCTTGTAACTCCCAATGAACTTTAGATCTTATCAGTGATTTCTTTGTTTCCTCCACTCTGGAAAACAAGTCAGTTTTAATAATGTTTTATTTGATCTTTTTTCAGATGTTGTTTTTTTTCCCCCCAGGGAGGTGGATGAGTTTTTGTTCCTTTCCTGAAGGTTTGCATTTTTAGAGACAACCCTTAAAGCAAAAGTCCAGTAACACTGGTACTTGTGAGAAAAATTAAGGTGAAATTAGAGGCTTCTATGAGGCTGGAAGGAAAGTTAATACACAGCATGAGGGCCTGCCTTTGGTCAGGATGGAGTTCAGCATCTGTCCTAATTCCCTTCACAAGGGACTTTGTATTTTGGCATTCATTAGATGAAGATGCTGATAGACACCAATACAGAGCTGCTTACTTTTCCACGTTGAAACATTTAGAAAGTCCAGGAGCAAGCTGGATTTGCCTGTTGCTCAGCTGAGAAACAATTTTTTTATTATTATTATTTTTTAATTAGCTCAAACTCGTGGTGAACTCAGGGGCCAGGTCCTTAAAGGGAAGATAAGTGAAGGTGGGCATAGGGGTGCCTCTGAAAGGAAAATGTCCCACCTCACAGTCCTCCTGACCCATGGCAAATCATGCTGTGGAATGTGTGAGGTGTTCGAGGACTGCTGGGTGGGACAGCAGCACATTGTCCCAGGACTGGGAAACCATGTCCCACTCCCAGATGTGCCACCAATCTGCTGTGATCCTGACCTGGATGCATCTGCAGGGAAAGAGCCTTGTCCAAGGTGTTCTGAAAACTCCCAAATTGGAGTTGGGCTTGAAAATGATATCTGAGGATATATCCTGTGGCTGTCATGGCAACGAGGTGCTCTCTCATGGTGCTGCTTCCTGGGGAATTGTGGAAAGGTTGCTGGGGGACTCTTGGCTTATGTAGTTCCCTACAAACTTGTGGTGGGCAGGTAGCAGCCTGGATGGGTCTGGATGCACAGCACTGTGTCACCATCCCTGCTTGGCTGCAAGGGGATTTGAGTTTTCAGCTGAAACCCACCCAGATCATCAGTTCAATAGGCCCAGTCTGTTGCAGCCTGTCAGAGCTCAGTGGGTTCACAGTGCTGCCTGTGAGTAATTGCCCACACATTTCTTCAGGTTCAACAGCATCACAATATCAATGTGACAAACAGAGGAAATCTTCACGTGAGAGAGATGGAAACGTTCCAGCGTGTGTCCTGAACCAAAAAAAAATTAAAATTCCTTGAGTCCGATGAGGGGGACAGCAAGAGAGCTTAATCCAGTCTGCTGCTGTCCTTTGGGTGTCTGACTGTGAAGAAAACACTGGATGGAGGGGCTGGGGTGTGTGTGAGGGTGGGGAGCAGGAAATCTTCCCCTGTGGCTCTTCTGCTCCTTTGAAGTCACTGACTCACTGGAGCTCTGTTTTTCCTGTTCAGTGGTTTGTTGCTGTGGTGACTGGCCCCGTGGTGCTGCCTGAGTGCGAGCAAGGGGAGGGCATGAGAATTCACAACTTTGCGTGGAGATAGACAGAGATAGGAGAGATTCCTCCTGCTCCTGGTTTTGCCCAAGGGATCCTGGGCTCTGGGGCTGTTGGGAATGTTCTGTGTGTGTGCGCTGGGATGAAACTCCATGAGCCATCCCTTGACTTAGGCCTTTGGGCTGGAAGGCTGCTGAGTCAGGCACAGGGAGACCTCACAGTGACAGCGCAGCTTCTCTTGGCCAAATGGGGGTGTTTGAGGAGATGGGGGTGGACAGGGTTGAGCTAACAGCCTGGTCTGGAGCACAACTCTGCTGAGGAGCAGCTGAGGGAACTGGGGATGCAGGAGAAAAGGAGGCTCAGGGGTGAGCTTATTCCTCTCTATTAACTCCCTGAAATGAGGTTGTAGCCAGATGGGGGTCAGTCTCTTCCTCCAGGTTACAACAACAGAATAAGAGGGAATGGCCCCAAGTTGCACCAGAGAAGGTTTAGATTGGATATTAGGGTAAATTTCTTTACTGAAAGGGTGGCCAGGCCCTGGCACAGACTGCCCAGAGAAATGGTGGAATCACCATCCCTAGAAGTGTTCAAAAAAACATGTGGATGTGGGACATTCAGGTTTAGAGATGAACTTGGCAGTGCTGGGATATAATGGTTGGACTCAGCCTAGGAGGTCTTTTCCCACCTTGAGGATTCAATGGTTCTAATCTATCCAGCCATGAATATTACTCATGCACGCTGCTGGCTGGCTGGCACTGGGTTTTAGCTCTCCTACAGTCAGTGCAGCCATCTCCTGGATAAAATCCAGCCTTTCTCTTCTTCCAGAAGATGTGGCTGGACAATGCCCACACTGGCTCCATCTGCATCTTGCAAATGCACCAGGCTGATGGCAGCCGGTTTACAGCAGCCCATGGTAGCCTCAGGTGTGGAGTTAACTACTGAGGGTACAGGGGTTCCTGGGGACAAAGGGCAGCTTTTGGGTCCTGCAGCAAAAAAAAAGTGATTTTTTTACCTCAGACATCAGTGAGAGGTGTCACTGCTCTGCCTTGGCTCCCACAATCTGGACTGAGCTAGGAGCTGCTGTGCCAGGCAGAAATGAGGTGCTGCCAGGCTAGGACACCACTCCTGAGCTGGCTGGCCATGGCTGAAGCTGAGCCTGTAGCTCTGCTTGCCCTTCTGGCTGAGCTGTGGAGGTGATAAGCAGCTGGGGGCCTGGGAAAAGCTCTACATGTGGTACAGCTGTCCACAAAATATGTGGCCTCGTTTTTGTACATCTCCACTGAGGCTTCATCCGGGCCTGAACATCCGTATGTGAGTCCTGTCCCATGGGGAGCAGAGCCTTCAGCTGCTCATTCTGCTCCCAAGGAAGGGGGGCTGGGACACCACAAGGTCATGGTGCCTGTGCCCAAATCCATTTGGCTGTTGTTGGAGAGGTGCTCTAGCTGACCTTGAGGCCTTACCCATCTGCCAGAGAGGATTGGATCTGGCAGCAGACCCCTCTAGGAATGCTTGGCTCGAGCAAGCAGTGCTGAGATCTGAGATCTTTGACACCATCAGCATCTGTCTGTTCTCCTTTCTAGGTATTGCTCTCCCCAGACATGGATTTTGATCAGTCTGAAAGCGACCAGGACGTTTCAGGACTCCGGGGGACCAGCCAGAAGATGAAGCAGCCCAGCTATCAAGTGGTCATCTGACAACAGCGGGGCAGGGGAGGTGGAGGAAGGAGCAGCACTGTGATCCTTGAGCTGGCCAGGAAAGGGAGGGGTGGGGAATACTGAGTGACCCTTGTGGATCTACAGAGATCCTTTTGCCTGCCCCATCTTACACCTATCCTGCAGCTGTCTTGTGGATGTATCTGTGCATCCTGTACAGGCTTGAGCAGTATCTGCTTTGCCTGTCTGCCCCACATGCAGACACATTGAGGTTGTGGATACAGGGATATATTTTCCCTGGCTGGACAGCTGGGTGTGACTGGGAGGTTTTTTGGTGTTTTATTTTTGGGGGTTTTTTTGGTGGTTTTTTTTTTTTTTGGTCAGGGCTAGAGGCCGAAATGAAAAGATTGTCTGGGGGTTTTTTTAAGGAAAAAAAAAAAAGCTCTATTCTGTACTACCTGAACTTTTATATGCACAATGCTCAAAAGAATTGGTTTGTAATATGTATTTAAATGTCTTGAATTGGGAAGATTGTCCCAGTGGATCTGATTATTTTTTACTGTTTTATAAGGAATCCAATAAATATTTGACCTAGGATTGCTTCATAGATTAAATGCCTTCACGTGCTTAATGTTCTGCACAACCCTAATGCTATGAAAGAGGGAAGAGGAGCTGTTGAAATCTTTCCTGGCCGGGGAAGATTGTGTTTCTGCAGCAGGGCTGTCCTGCTAAACCTAGAGATGAAGAGCTTGAGCCACAGAGCTTGGTTTCTATGGTTGAGGTGTAAGGGCTGCTTCAGTGCAAAGCCCTGCTGCTGCAGCATCAGCCTGTGCTGGGCTCCAGAACAGGCTCAGAGATGGATCCCAGTCACCACCTTACAAGGGAGTGTTTACTGGAAGCTGACAACTCGTGTTCTGCTTCATTTAAAATAAACAACTGGAGTGTCTGCAGGGTCTGATTCAAACTGAATCTGGAAGCCCCATTAGCTAGCCCTGTTATGGGGGTAAGGAAGGACCTGGTAAGCAGGACTGCTGCTGGAAAAGACTGGGTCAGCCCAGGACTGGCACTTTCTGCACCACGTGTGAAGTGCAGGGCTTTGCCCTGTTTGCTTTTCTCTTACCAAACCGTATTTGACTATAAACACAAAAATGCAAAACACTTTGCAGCTGTCTTGGGGAGAGAGTGAGCACAGAGCAGCTGCACCACCCCACTCCCAGGCTGGGTGCAGAGACACAGCTGTGGAGAGACCCATTCAGAGTCCACATGGGGGATAGTCCTTGGATCAAGGATCCAGGATCCACTGGGCTGGTGTCCCTAGTGGAGCCATAGCTGGGCTTTGCTTCTTGCAAGACAACTCCCCTTAAGTGATGGACTGGAATGATCTTTTATTTTTCCCTTGTCCCCTTGTATTTTTCCCAAGAAAACAGCCCTTATTGAGTAGTAAAAAAAATAAAGGATTTGGATTTTCTAACTTGGATGGATTTAGATGTACAGGCTGAGCTTGGAGCATGTGAAGATATTTGGTGGGGGCTTTTGGGGGGCAGTTGGTTTATTGTTTTTCTCCTGACTTCAAAGTGGTTTGAAGCCTTAGATGCAAATCAAAGTCTCGGATGCCCCTCAGTGAACTGGACACGCTTGGCTACGCTTGCAGCTGTGCAGCTTTAAATTCTTTTTCTGGAAATTAAGTCCTTTTTTGTTTTTCTTCCTTAATGAAGGGTCAGAATCCTACTTCTTCTGGCACATCAAAAGGCTTTTGGCACACATGGCACACAGCACTCTGAATAGATTATTTATATTGCTCAGTGCAGTTGGTTTCACAACATGACTTCTGCTTGGCTGGGGAGTTCTGTACTGGTAAGGGCTGGTGTAGGTCCTGTGCTGTGCAAGGTTTTGACTGGAAATAGATTAAAACAGCTTCCCTGTTAGAAACCTGCTCCCTGTTTAGAGGAATACTGGTATTTTGGAGTTTTGTTCTTGCTGTGGGGCTGCACAGTGCAATCCTGCAGTAGGGAAGAGTGCAAATTTGGCCAAAGCAATGTCCTGATCCTAAACTGGACTGTGAGTGACGTGACCTTCATTTTAGCCCTTAGCTGAGGCTGTCAGAAGGTTCACAGTCAGCAATAGCAGGACTAGTAAGATGTGGGGGAAGGTTCTCCCTCTCAATCCTTGTGTAGGCAGTGCTGTTCCAGCAGCTCTGTTCCCTTTCCATCTCTGAAATGGTGCTGTGCAATTGTTTCCATTGCACTCCAGAGTGCTTGCTCAGCCTCATTCCTGAGCTGTCTGAGCAATGTGCAATCACTAGACACAACCCTGTGAATCCAAGTGCTCTGTGACACTCTTGGAGATGAGAACAAATGCATCTTCACTGCAATAACTGCACAGAGGTCTGGGAGCTCTCTGGGACAGCGTGAAGGGCTGTGAGGATCAAGCCTGAACATATTCCCCATCATGAGAGAGGGAAGGGTGATGCCTACTTCAGAGCTGAAAAATGAGATTTACAGTCCATGACCTGCCTTTGCTCTTGGGGAAGCAGGAGCACAAACTGTTTTCCCATGTCCTATTCCACTGTATTTAAAGTCTGTGGTTAAACTCTCATTTCAATGTGGGAGTAGAACCCTAGGGTCTGCTCTTGCCTCCTACCAAGTGCATAGAGACTAAAGAACATCAGTGACCTTTAATTTTCCACTGAAAATACTTTGGTTCCAAACTTATTGTTAACTCCTGAGTGGTTCTTTCAGTCATCTGGTAACATGAGCCTGTCCAGCAGCATAAAACACACACAACTTTATCTTCAAAGCTTGTTTTATCTTTGCCAAATGAAAGCTTCACTGCAGCGTTCACTGTAAAATATTTATTGTGAAATGGATAACTGGAGCCTTAAGGAGACCTTGAGTATATTGCTCCAGGTGCTTCATATTGCTGAGAAGTTGGGCTTGATCATTGTTATCTTCAGGTCCTGAAAGAAATGTGTTTCCTTGGCTGGAGAAGAACGAGGAGCAATGATGCACCCAAATTATTAGCAGTAGGTGTGTGTCTATATATACTATATACATATCTACATACAGAGGAGATTAGGGGGCAGTCTAAGCCAATCACTCCCCTTAGCAATGCACATGGACAGCACAATGTGGGAGGAGAGGGAAGGTTTCAGAAAGGACAGTATGGAAACACCTGCCAAACCCGGGGTGTCTAGAAATCCACTGCCACTTTCCTGTTCTCTCTCTGCCAGGGAAAACATGGTCTGTGGGTGATCTTCTTGGGCAGAGAAGTCAACTTCACAACTGTTCTTCCTCATCTCTTTCTGGCCCACAAGCAAACTGCAGAGCCTTAAACCTCTGTTATTATTCCACACTCAGCTGAAGGTCTTGCCTTCAGCCCTCCCTCGCAGGAGAGCTATTTCTCAAGATAGCAGGGCCCAAAGCAGTAGTTTCTTCTTGATGTTCTGTTCCAAAGTACGAGCCTTGGCATGAGTTTTGTGCTCACTGAGCTCTCTGTAAGGATCTTTCGGAGTGCAGTTAAACCTTGCTGGTTGCTTTTGGCTGTTTCAGGCAGCACACAGTGTGAGTGAAGAAACCATGCTTGCCACCTGCTCTTCTGCCATGGTGCTTGCAGCACTAACGAGCTGATCAAGCAACCGGAAAATCACCACCCCACCCCCAGCAGCTGGAGCTCCAACAGCAACAATATGATTTAATTGGTAAATATGAAAAAAAAAAAAATCAGTCAAGATTGAACCTATTTCTGTAGGTCTCTGGCAACTGTTTTCTCCTAACACATGGATATAATTTAATTCCTGGAGATGCTTCCACACCCAGCCTCCCTCCTTTTCAAATCTGGAAAGGCAGAGTATTAATGAGCTCAGTTTGGCCTTGCCATATAAATGCCTTTGTGGTTGTCAAGTCCCCTTTGGACAAGTTCTCTGCTAAAACTCCCCTGTGGCTGATGTATAGCATTGCTCAGTGATGCCTCACTTTAAAATACACCACAGCCTTGCAGTTTTGGGTTTGGAGCACCACCTGCAGTGGGGGTGGCTGGCAGACCCTTCTGTAACCTCCTGCTGCCAAATTCCTGCTGCGCACAAATTCCTGCAGTGTAAGGAAGGAGAAGAAGCCAGGGGAAACTGGGATGAAAATTTTTTGACAATTTGGAATAAATAAAGACTTCCTCCCTGATTACAAAAGCAGCTAGAAACGTCTAGTCAAAATTCAAGAGGCTGCTTTGTAGGCTCACAAGCTGTCGTGGGCTCTGGGTTGTCATTCCTTAGGAAATTTTAATCTTTGCTGAGCAGAAGGGGTGTGATGCTCTAGGACATCACGGCAGGTCTGTTGGAAGCTCATGGTGGAACTTTGTTTTTTTGCTGAGGGAATCAAGACTCAAGAAATCACTAACCATGCAATGTTATTTAAATTGAAATGTGTTGAATTAACTGTTCCATGGAATGGGAGTCTGCACCATTCCTGCTGCTGCTGAGGACCAGAGGTGCTTTTTAAACACACAGCCTGTGCAACAAGACAGCAATAAACCCCATCAAGGTTTTCACCACTGTTTTAAGGGTTTGTAGTGATTCAGGGAACATCATGTTTAGTGGCAGATCCAGACCTCATCCCACTAGCCAGGAAAGCAGTACTCTCCTGTGGCCTGTTGATTTAAGGTTTTGATTTTGTTTGATGCTAATGGGTCGCTGCAGATGAATATTCACCTACTTCTTCTCTTTCTGTCTTTCTCTCCTTTCCCCATGGACCAAGGTTTGAGCAGGAGCTCCAAGTCACTTCTTTGCAAAGCCTATCACCTCAACAGGCACTGTGCTGTATGATCTGCCTTTCTGGGGTGGCTCACCAGCCCCAGGGGATATTTCACAGATCCCTGCATGGGCTTATTTTAAGGTCAGCAGCCTGTGCACTGTTCACTGGCTTATTTCTCCCTCCCTTCCCACTGTGAGAGCATCGATCATGCCTTCTACCATGTCCTTTCCCCCAGCCTTCTTTTTCTTCAGGAATTTGAGGAACGTTCATTTAGCATAAAGGAGAGAGCTGATTTCCAAGGACAAAGTCCCTGGTTTCTTTGGCACCGAAAAGTAAAGAAATATTAATAAGTTGCCCAGTGAAGGCTTCAGGAGGGACCTGCTGTCACACATGCTGCTGCAGTGCATTGCTGTGACCGATCTTAAAGGCTGTTAATTGTCCCAAATCTGCTCCTCCCTGTGTCGAAAGGATGAGAAGCCAAATAGTCCTTATAGCTTCCATCGATCAGTTTGTCCGCGTTGTTTTTGGCAAACCAGCAGTCAACTTCTTGTTGGCCATTGTAGATCCTCCTCTGCTTCCACACCACGGGAACGAGCCGCCCCTTCACCTTCAGGGTGTTTGTGGGGTTTGCCTTCAACACCTCAGTTTGGGTCTGCCTGACCTCCCGATGACTTGTGTTTAGGGATTCCTGAAGAAGCTTAACTTCGTGGTTCAGGAACTGACCTGCAAGGCAAGATGAAATAAGAGTCCGTGACTGGATAATTTGTGCCTGTTTATAAATTTTTTGTGAGTTGGTGGTTGGAGTTTGGTTTTTTTTGGTAGGATGCATTTGAGTATTCTCAGCTTAAGAATCTATAAAGGGCTTCTCTGGAAGAGCAGGATGAATCTTGTTCCTGTGATTAGTTTCTAAATCCTACAAACATAGAGGTTAGAATAAAACCTTCTTTTTTTTTTTTTTTTTCTTTTTTTCCATGGATCTCTAAAGAGCTAAAGAGGTTTTTTAGCCACCAGTAGTAAGTTCCCTTCTGTGGGATGTGGCTACTAGAGGTTAATAATCCACACAATGTCCACCAGCAAGCAAAAAGGCCTAGGCCTGAAGATTCAAGTTCTGTTCCCTTGTCTTCTTGAGAGAAAGTTCTTCTAGGCCAAACCTAACTATGAATTTCGAGGTTTCCATGAGAGTGACCTGAGTCCAAAACCCCAATCCTAAGGGATCATCTCCTGCTTCACCTGGGGCATCTGAGTGGCACAGAAACTATGGCAGAAGTTTTGGAGTTCTGCACCTGTTCATGACCAAAAACCTCAATACTTCTCATTGGCTGAAAGAACACAACCATCTGGTCATTAGCTGAACCTTCCTAAAGCCTAGTTCCTTCAAAAGTTGGGAGTGGCTCTTCTTTCATTTCACATTTGAAAGAAAGGAGCCACAAAAAGTTCTCATGGAAGATTTGGATTCTGTCTCTGTACTGGGAGCATCGAACACTTGTATTCTAATAGTAACGGTATTGAACAATCATTAAAAGAGTGGAAATGTGAAAGCCAGGCACAGCTGGGATAGGGAGAGTTAGCTCCTACAGGAAAAGGCATGAGAGGAGTTGGAGGTGCTAGAAAGAGAGAAGTTGTTTGAAAGAGGATGTAAAAGTCCCACCTGGGAACTTAATCCCCACCCGCCTTTTTCCTTCCCTCCTGTCTCTGTTCAGAAATATCCTTTTTGTCTGATTTACAGCTCTGAACCTGAGAACCTGCCACCTACCCAGTAGCCCGTGGGAGTCAGAAGAGAGGCCTTTGCTGTTGGAGATGTAGAACCCCAGGTGATTCCTCTGGTAAGGGGCCGGCTTCTTGTAGTGGTGGATGAGGATGACAAAGCTGATGGAGTCCCGGATCGTCACGGTGATGTTGGAGTAGGCAGAGATGGATACCTCAAGGCTCCTGCTTCTCACGACAGCACTCCGGCCACAGGACAGGACAAGCCTTTCCCCATCATCCAGGATGACCCTCCTGGGTGTGATCTCCAGGTAAGACCTCTCTGGCTTATTGCTGAGGATGGTGATGGTGCTGAAGTAAGTCCGATGCTTCTTGTGGCCGTTGGGTGGTGCAGGAGCTCCAATTAATTGCCCATTCACGGTTACACCTTGCAGGAAAACAATCAGTAAATGGAAGCTGGAACCCAGGATCACAGAATCACAGAACAGTCTGGGTTGGAAGGGCCCCAGCAGAACAGGGCAATTGTCTCAATGACAGAAGCCTTGTGACTGAGGACATGCAGGCTCACCACCTCATGCTCAATTATTTCACTTACCAGTACTCAAATGAGTATAATCAGTCTGTTATAAAATTATGACCTCATACAGAGCACATAAATTTACCCAGGCTCAGAAATCCTGCCCTTCTCTGCAGGCAGGTGCCCCCAACCCCATTAATCCTAACACAATGTATGCAGTGCCACAAAACCAACCACTTTTCAGTGTTCTAAAGTGCAGATCCCACTGCGTCAATTAAAGCCTAAATGTCCACAGTAAGATTTCCAGTCATTTTAATAATTTTTGTGACCTATTGTCCATAAGACAGTGACTCACTTCCCACAAGCCTCTGAACACCCACTGAAGAGTGACAATTAAGGAGAAGGCTTGTTACTAACCCAAGCTAATCCCAAGACATTAACATTGAGATGAAATGTCTCCATATCCCATTATTCCTGATGGGATCTCTCATTTCTGTCTTCAAAGACTCAAGGTTCTAGTGCTACAGAGTCTGTTTTCCTCAACCTCATTCTGCGTTTGAGACACAAAATCATTCAAGCAGTAGCACAGTCTGTGAAAGAAGTTGAAGGGAAACATTGCCTGGAGCTCTATCTTATTAAGGCAGACATGAACACAGAAATATGGGGGCCAGAGCAATGCCACACAGAACAGAATCTTTACAACTTTATTGTGGGGTTTTGTAAAACAAGCCTGTGAATTGTCTCTGGTTTTGACACCCTTTTCTCCCACTGCTGTGCTGAGCAGGACATAATCTGCTTATTAGCTGCCCTGCTTAGAATTCCAGATCAGATCAGACCACACTTTGAGCCCCTGAGACTCAGATTGGCTTGGGTAAAGCAGATCCTGAATCATGTGGGTTTTCCCAAGACTGTCATGACTCTCTAGCCAGTTTGGTGGTTTCTTTTCTAAAAGAGCCATGGTGCTTGGTGAGCCTGTTTGGGTAATTTGCTCTGTCCTAAACCAAACAGTACTGTAAGTAAAGAGGGAAATTCTCACAGCAGAGCAATTTTGGTGAGTCCAAACCTTGTATTTGCAAGTTATGATTTTGTAACTGGGTGAAGCTGAACCATAGAGAAAGTTTTTTCTAATTTCCTATCACTTTCTTGTGATTGGCAAGCACCTTGGTGCTTGGTCTGCTGCAGGGCTGGCCTTACACTTTGATTGTCTTCCACAAGAAACTGCTTTACTTGGCTGCTCACCAGATTCCTTGTGATCAGAGACCAGCCTGAGAATGTCCCCTGGTTCTCCATCAATATTGAAGCAGACAGAGAACTTGCTGGAAGGAAAATCGATGACGAAGTGAGGGTCCCCATCCGCTGAGAAGATGTGGAAAAAGATATAAATGTGAGAGGGTCACATAAAAACTGCAGCATCCAAGATTGCAACAAAACTGCTGTTTAAAGTGTGTTTGTCCCTGTTTTTTCTAAGTCCTCCTGGTTTGTTTTTTTTAGAGGGTCAGATGGAGTTTGCCAGGAAATGCCAAGTTTTGCTTTGTTTTTCACAAAGATTGTTTTGTTTTTCTCACAGAAGAGGTTGGGTTTTCAATGACAACTCAAAATCCAAAACAGTCCAGATGAAAATCAGGATATTTTCTTCCCGGAATATGATTTCAGTGATTTATGGGAATTATCATGTAGGTGTTTTGAACTCCTCCATTCTTTCTTGGCAAGCTACATCCCCCACAGCACACAGAAATGTACTTTCTGATCAAGAGCTGCTGCATGTGTCCACCTCACACTGACCCCTCCTGGCCCTCAGTGTCAGATTGGAGCAGTCAACAGCAGCTGTTGATCCCAGAGTTTTAATTTTTCAACAATCCTTGACCCATCATCAACTGTCAGACTGCTGCCATTAATAAGGCAAGCCAAAAATGCTAGTTTCTAAGGTAAAATTGAGCCTATTAAGAGAAAGTCAGAATTCTTGATCTGGACTTAATCTTCAGTGTTTATTGTATGAAAAGTTAAGTAAAGGTGCAGGACTGACAGGAAATTGTAAAACACTATAGAATTTTCTCTTTTTTCCATCTTCAACAACTTTTTTATATTTCAGCATTCTTATTTATAAAAGGTTTTATTGCTATTACTAGTACAGAGAGAATGTGTTTCTGTTCTCCCCTAACCTGCAGAAGTCCCAAACATGATGATCAAGTGTTGTAGATCATCTGCCTTGCTCACACTCCTCATTACTGATCCACTCAGTATTTTGGTTTTGTTTTCATTTTCCTCCCTACTCTGTAGGTCTGACAAACAGAATTTTGGCTGGTCACTTGGATGGTTATACTACAGAGATATGCATCTGAGGTTTTGTAAATCAGCCACTATTTTTTTGCATTATTAGAGGCGTGAAAGCAGGCACTGACCTGAAGTTTTGGAGATTTTAATTCTCTGTTTATCTTGCCCTCTGCGTATACCTGGAAGTGGGGAAGGAAGGCTGTTACAATTACTTACTGAGCAAAAGAAAGAGACATGTTATAATAATGTTCCCCAGATATTATTTTGAGAGATTATGGGATATATTCCTGCAACCACTTTAAGTTTTATGTAGAACACCAATTTTTCTCCAGTAGTTTCTACAGAGCAGTAAGTGCTTCAAGGGGGTGAATGAGGGGCCTAAAAGGTTTGCTAAAGGTTACCCAGTCAACAATTAGCAAAATTGGTGTGAAAATCTCAGCTTTATCACTCAGTTCACTGTCTAAATCACCTCTGTGCCAAAGTCAGCCATGAGACATAGCCCATGCAAGAAGATTTTTTACCAGAACAAAGTTATTCTTCTCTCATACCTGGTGGGGCCTTGTGCCCTTGCAGGCTCTGCACCTTTTCCCCGATGCCATCAGTAGAAGGGCTGATAAACTCCTCCTGAGGTGGCTCTGAGTGGAGCCCAGCCTCTTTCATCTTTAGAACCGTGAAAGGGGTAACAAAATTGTAAGCCAGGGCCATCGACTTGGCTTTTTCCATCAAATTGTCCTTTTCCTCACTGTCATCACTCTTCAGCCTAGAGTTGAGCAATTCCTTGATGGTGAGGTAACTCCACGCCCTCTCGATGTAATTATTGCCACCTTTGCCATCCTCCAGGCCAGGGACACCACTGATGTCATTTCTGCTCGGCAGGTCAATAGCCACGTCTGTTTTGAGGAGGATGTACTTCTTGGAATTGCTGGCAGTCACCTCCACGTGGAGTTTATCCGAGGTGCGGTTGATGAGTTTGCCTGCTATGATAATTTCAGAGCCGTTGAAGTAGTTAGGGAAGAAGTTCTGGGTGACCTGCTCCACGTCATCTTCAGGGTAATCAACACGGATGTCAGAGAGAAGAGGTGTCCCTATTTCATCATAGAACCTTAAAGCAAGACACATTTTTCACCATTAACACTGTGTGGACACACTCTTGCACTTGGACACCAACAAAGACACAGTTGGGTTATCTGAAATGGCTCCTAAATAATTCAGGGGCAGTTTGAGCTATCAGAAACCAAATTTAACTACCACATCCACTCTAACTTGGTCCAGAAAAAGAGGGTTGGGGAGGTCCCTGCCCTTAGGGCTTTTCAGAACCTGAGAAACCTCAACTAAACTTGAAGTTAGCTCTTCTCAGAGCAGGAGGTTGAAATACAGGATCTCCAGAGGTCCCTGTCAACCAAAATTATTCTCTGCCTCATTTTAGTCTTCACCGTTCCTTAGGCATCTAAACAGAGTTTCTTAAGTATGTTCAGAACCATCTCAGCATGGCCTGACAGTCATCTCCCTTCCACTATGGTTTCAGATCTCTGCAAGGAGATCACTTAAAAGATCACTTTAAGGTAAATTATTGACATCTCAAGATTCACAGAAAGCACCCCTGTTATTAAAAAATGTACTTAGATGAGATGCTATAACCCACAGGTTTCTAGAGGTGTTATGCATGGTATCCCAGAGCCACAAACTGTAAGGCCAAAGTGTTAGGTCCACCAAAGCTGAAGAGATTCCAAACCAAAGCTTCTGAATCTCTGAAAGACCCCTAGATTGGGCTGGTCAGTGTAGGACAGGCAGGAATACAGTTTTCTGAGGGCCAGCAGAGAAAGAAAATCAAGAAGGGATCTCACCACGCCCCCCCATAAATGAGGACATTCCAAGGAATGGAGGAATTCTATATAGAATTATGTGCACAGGAGCTGCTATATACAGGCACCCTGGTACAAGAGAACTCACTTCCTCATGGCTGATTTTCTGTTGAAGCAAGGCATGGCTTTCATGGAACCAGGGAGGTCAACCCTTTAATGCCTTGTTAACATGACCAACCGCACTTTTGAGAACACCTCACACCGGACAGCCCAGAAAACTTTTACAAGGCTCAAAGCCCAAGTTTACAATACTGTGTTTTCCCTACAGCAATGTGCTTTTGAAGGTTCCTCCCAAGCTTCTCCAAGAATACCATATTTCCCATTTAAATGCCAAACTGCTCATCTCTTGGCAAGATATTTGAGTTTAATTTGATAAATAAACAAAGAATTGGCTTCAGCCTTTTTTTTTAGTTCAAGCTGCATTTATTTGACACATCTGGTTAAACAGACTGTCTGGAAGCTAAAGTCACACTTTCTGCTTTATTCTCTCTCCAAGGGAACCCAAAGCCTGAATTGGTTGACTTTCTTTTAAAGTCTGTCTGAGCTCTCATTGTCTTTCGTGCAGAGACCTTTCCAGGTTTAAAAACATGACCGAATTAAACTTGAGAACTCTCTGTAAATTAACTTCTGATCTATAACAAATGATGGAGACACGCAACCTGTCTTAGAGTACAATTCAAGGAAGTATCTGTATAAAAATACAACCCGCTGAACATTAAAAAAAAAAAAAAAAGAAAATTACACTGGCACCATTTAGGTTTTCCCTCCAACTGAGGTTTGAATTGGCCTCCAGCAGTGATTGTGCTTTTCTGTATAAGTCTGGCACCAGGTGCCAAATGGGTTTGCCATGACTGAGCTTGATAAACAGTGAGCGACTCATCAGAGAGAGGCGTTTGAACAAGTACTTACAGCACTGGGCTCCCGCAGCCCAATCAATCAGAATATCCTCTATTTGCCAGGGAATGCCACTTGCTATCCAAAATACATGTCCTGAGGAGGAAATGATGTGGGTGGAGTGACAGATGGATCTGCAGAACTTAGTTTAGAAGGAATTCTTGTCCATGCGTAACTGCCACAGAAGGCAAAGCCCTGGTGGAAAGTGCTTGGATTTATTGCTCCAGAGGAGTTAGGCACGAGCCAGGAGAGAGGTCAGTACTCAATATCTGTCTCCTTTTGGTTTCTGTGGTTAAAACACTAACATTTTGGGAGCGAAAGCCAAAGATTTTTATTTGGAAGCACTGACACATTGCCAAACATTTTGGTCAGAGCTGTGGTCACATATCTTTCTGCTTTTCTTTACCAGAGTCTCCCCTTAGACTACACCTCCCTTATCACAGAAGAGGAACATAATCTCTGGGATTATGTTCTCATAATCTTACTGAAAGATGAGGATTTCAGGAAACTTATGAGGAGTTTGGGTCACAAAGAATGAGGAAATTAAATGGCTATATGGTTATCCCAGGAATGGTCTCAGTGTGTTTTTTAAAATCAAATATTTTGAAACTTGGGAAAAGGCTACCATTTCCAAAAAATAAAGACTTTTTTGTTGTTGTTCCAAATTGGAATCTTCATTCCTGATCCCCTCCATGCTTTTTATATTGCTGATTTGATGTATGAAATTCATTCTCTTCTCCCACCATCTACCTGTGAAGAGTTGGGACATGTGCCCCCCAGTTCTATGGGTTTACATGTCCAAAACAATGATCTGAAATAGGGAAAAAAATGCTTTGTTCTGAGAGGCTAGGAAGGTCCAGTACATCTCAGGGGATTTGCTAAGGAAAAGGAAATTTCTGGAAATTCAGAGTACCTGATCATCATACTCTGCCTCTCCCAATCAGAGCCAAGCCTCAGGGAAACTCCAATTTCTTGCCATGTCTCACTAAAAGATTTTCCATCCCAAAATGCTCTCCCAGAGAATCCAAAGAATAGAAAAAACAGAACAAACCCCTTGAGATGGCTGGCTGCATCCTCATCCTCCTGGAAAAGCCTCGTCATGCCGCAGTTCTCCAGTGCCATCCTCTCCAGCAGCTTGTGGTCCACGTCGTTGCCAATGCCGATGGTGAAAAGGCAGAATTTATCCCGGATGGCATCCTTGGTGTTGCTGAGGATTTTGGAGGACTGTGTTTCCCCTACAGTTGGCCTCCCATCCGTGAGGAAGATGATCAGGGACACGCTCCTGGCGTCAATGTCATTCTGAGCAATGTAATCATTCAGCAGCTTTGCCCCGGTCTGCAGAGCCCCGTTAATGTTAGTCCCTGGGAAAGTACCAGAATGATTACAGATCATTTCTCCTTCTAGGAGTGATATGAATAATTTCCCTGAGCTCCTTTTAGTGAGGTGACAGCATCTCTGGACATCAGGGTGTCCCTTTTCTCCACATGAAGTTGCTCTAGCCCTGTACAGAATCCCAGAATCACAGAAGGTGTAGGCTGGAAGAAACCTTCAAGACCATCGAGTCCAACCCATGCCCTAACACCTCAACTAGATCATGGCATCAAATGCCACGTCCAATCTTTTTTTAAACACTTTAATTTGGCTCAGCTCGGTTACTCATCACCAGTTTGGCACAGCTGTTTATGGTCTTATGGATTGAATTATGAACTTCAGTGTGTAATGGGAAATTGCTGTAGAATGTCTCAATATACAACAATCAGCCTGGAAAACAGTCATACTATGTCTGGCAGGTACGAGCAAAAATTGTTAGACTTAATTGTGGGACTCTCCCAGATGATATTTGAGCTAGGTAAAGTTCTGCTCTTTTTTTTTCTGAAGGGCACAACACTTGGAGTCAGGAAAAAAGCCTTCAAATGGGAAAACAAGTGGATGGGTTTGTTCTTCACACCCCAGGGGATGCAAAGTTTAAAGGGAAGAGCTTGGTTAGCTGGGGAGTGTGTTTGCACAAAACAACTGGCTAGTGAAGAATAGAACTGCCTGAAGTGGGGTGGGAGGGAGAAAACAAAGTAAATGAGGGAACAGATGTACATTAGAATAGGCATGAAAAGGATCCAAGCCCACTGTGTGTTTAAAAAAAAAAAACAAAAAAAAAAACACAACAGGAAAATAGTAAAAGTATTCCCTTTCTCCATGTATTTCTAGTCAAAGCACAGAGGGATTGGCTGTGGGACCTTTGCAAAATCAGCACGTCGGGGTTAAAAACATATCCTAGAAAACAAAGCAGGTGAAATGAGTTAAGAGCCATACACAGCTGACTCTTCTAGGTCTGGAAAGGGAGATCTAGGAAGGTTATCAACAGGATGTGATAGAAAGTCAGCCCTGAGCCTAGAAACTCAGTGTGCACAACTCCAGTGACTGCAGCAAGACAAGGAAAAGGAAAGCAGCAAAGACTTCTGAAAAGTCCTCAAAATCCTGACTCTGTTATCTGCAAAACAGGTCTTAACCAAAAAACCTGTGCCCAGATATCCTAACTCTCTCAATCTCCAGGCAGATCCAAAATTTCAGAAAGAACTTTTTCCCCAAAATCAGAAAGAAACCATGTCACATAACTGTGTAATTTTACACTCAGTTGTATCATAGAACTACCAAGCACTAAAAACTGCCTTTTGCCGCATGCTCAAGTATTTAGCAGCAGGATTTTTCTCCCATTTCTTTGGTGTGTAAGTACAGCACAGGGGTGTAACCACACCACGTTCTTTGTGTGTGTTCATGTTCACTGGAAGGTACTCAAGGAATAGCACCTTTATAGGGAAAACACAGGGTTAGCCAAAACTGGAGTACCTGTGGTGGAGAATCACTGCACCTTCCTGTTGAGCCACAGTCAATCATTTCCTCTTACTTTTGTTCTCTGGCAGGTTCATGGGCAAACCCAGCTGGTTCCTGCACAGCTCTCTTGGCACTTCAGGAGTAAAAAGCTTTGTTCTCTGAGTTTAGTCCCACTTTTGATAATTGTTTAACTGGGCAGGTCCCTTAACCACTTCCTAAGCAATTCCTCTCACTACACAAAGAGCAGAGCCAACCATCCTGTTTGCTGTGTTTTTCCATCAGAGGGTTTCCTCTGCTAGGAGTGGTCACTGCTCAGGGGCAGCCATGGGAAGGCCCTCCCTGACCTTTAACCAGCTGTGACTACTTCCATGGGGAAGGATTTGAATAGGTCATTTTGCAGCTCTCTAGGCACAGCTGCTGGAATATGTTTGATTACAAACCTCACTGTAGCTGGAGATTTTTTCACACTGCTGTCCATAGCCTCACAGGAGGTCTATGAATCAAATTAAAACTCCTGCCTGCACTCTGCCACTGCCGTGGGGTTTTCTGTGCTCAGTTCCCTCCAGGCAACAAGGCACAAGCAAAAAGGGCAGAGAAATTCTTCAACATCACTTTGTCTGCTCCTTGAAGTACTAGAAGTACTGTACTAGTACTGTACAAGAAGACAGTACTAGGTGAGAAACTAACTCCTGCAGCAGGCAGTCCCACATCCCACAGCTTGTGCTCCATACCTGGCATTTCCAGCCCAGACAAAATCATGAGCCTGCTTTCACAGAGCTTTTCAGAAACTACACAATACTGGCACTGTGTGCCCTTTGCCGGGGTATGTTTTCATCTGTGTCCTCAAGAAACAACCTTGGAAGCTTTCCCATTCCGAGGGTGTCACCAGATAAACAAGAGAATGGAAACAAAATAGGTTTAATAAGAATAGAATCACAGACTCATTTTGGTTGGAAGGAACATTTAAAGGCCATTTTGTCCTAACCCCCTGCAATGGGCACAGTCTGAGGAAACCTTCCCATCATGTATGTTAATAAAGAACACATAACCCTGAGTGGAGGTGAAGGGACCTTTGTCCCAAGACCCTAATCCCAATGTCTTTTTTTTCTGTGTTCTCCAGCACCACGTTCACCACTCTCTGTTCTGTTGTAGTTAGTTGGTAACAAAATTAATCCCACCTGTATCCCTGATCATACCTCCAGTAGGTGACATGTTATGGATGTACTTTTTGGCATCCCTGATGTTATTTGGGGTCACTGGCACCAGCCGGTCCTGCTGCCACACCTTTATTCGGTTGGAAAAGCCAATGATATTGAAGTGGTCTTCAGGCCTTAGGTCCTGGAGTATTGTGAAGAGAGCTTCTTTGGTCTAGAAAGAGAAAAGAGAGCAGCAGACACAGCTGTCAGTGTTTCAGTGGGCAAGAATTTAGTTTTAAGATGTTTACTGGTCTTTTAGATATTTCTACACTGGCAGTTCGGCTGATTAAGAAAATTGGGATGTCCTTCTCTATCTCAAGGTCTGATCTCAGTGGTGCCAGGAGCTGGGCAAATATGAGATGAAAAACAACTCTTGCCTAAAAGGTCTTGTGAGGCACATCTAGACCTAACTAAGCTTAAAAATCAGGCATCACAATTAGGATAAAAGCTCCCAGTGACTGGGAGAACCATGTTCTGAATTAAGAGACAGTGAATAATAATGACTAATAACAAATTTTTAGAGTTTGTCTAATGCTCTCTAGACTGGCATTAAGCTGCAAGTGGCATATATTTAAAATAGGCCACTTATAAGTTAAAAAACTCTAAACATGTCAAAGGATGCACATTCTCTGTTCATAATTAGGATTCTATTTGCTACATATACACTCTAATGAATAGTTTCAGTAATTAATAAATGTTTATGTTGATATATTCAATTAACTAGATATAAAAAGAAGTCCTGACTAGTCATTGCAGATTCTACCTGCCAGTCCATTTTGTCCCAGGAATATTATTTTTCACCAATATGCCAACTGTTCATCATCCTATTTAAACACAGGCAACAGTGAGGAAAGCTGGTCTCAAGATGACTTCTTAAAGGAGGTAAAGGATTCTAGGTGCTGGGAAAGCCAGACCACTGAGGGAAAGGCAAGAGGAAGACTGCAAAGGTGTCCAGATCCCCTCAATGAGACCAGCTTGGATTTAGCAGCCATGAAGCTGTGTCACGTGGAGACAGACTTTAGCAGGGTGAGACTCTGAGAAGTCACCCAAAAGCAGCCTCTGTCCATGCAAACATACCCTATATTTGAATGCAAAACGCATGGGGTAATATTGAAGCAGAGGAATCAGCTCAGCCCCTTTTTGGCCACCATTAAGCCTCCCAAATTCCAGGGAAAGCTATGCAGGAAATAATATGGTGGGCTCACCAGCATCTAGAGGTTCCTCTCATGCCTGTCAGGAAAATATGTGAGGGGCTTGTCCAGAAAAAATGTAGAAGTAATCAGCAGTGCTGGAAACCACATAAGCCTAGCCTGATGTTGCTGTGTAAAGACAGTTTGGGAAAGGGCTCAAAGGACTGATCAAGCTGTGTCATCAATATCCCTCTGGATTCCGCATGGCAGATGATGATGCAATGATGCAATTGCAAACAAATCTAATCCTCACAGCTGGTTCCTTGGCTCCCAGTCCACCTGAAATTAAGAGGAATATTTCCCATAGCTTCAAACATTCTGGAGCCAGGTCTGGAAACTCTCCCTGCCTGTTTCTGTCCTCTGAACAAATCATTTTCCTCTGCAGGGATCTCAGGATTAATCCCTCCATTTGCTTAGCTGGAACATTCCTCCACGTCCCACCACCGTTTCACAGACAATGATGTTAAAGGAAATGCTGGTGGAAGAGATTCTTTCAAAGAGGAGAGAACCCCACTGTGACTGTGCACCAAACAAACCTTCACAAAGGTGAATTCCTGCCCCAAACATGGAGACTGTCTTCAGTCTAACAGTTCCCAGAAACTGGCAAAATTGGGCTAAATAATCAGCTGTTTGAAAAAGAAGAGAAGGTTTTACTCTCTCTCATCTCCTCTTTTACAACATCCTTTGAACTGTAAAAATGCTTCAGATAATGCATGACATCACCCTTCAGAGACACCCTCTGTCAGCATCCCATTTTACAGAGAGGAAAACCAGGCTACTTTTGTAATTATGGCAAGATCAGAAAGTGAGAGGTTCCCAAAACTGGGGGTTCCCAGCCCACAGTTCAGTCAGCAAAACCATCCCACAAATGCACAGGCAGCAACCACACAGCGGAGAAAAGGACTCCTGGATTTATTCCATTATAAGGCTGGCCTGAGTATTTATCCTCAAAAAATGGATGAAAGTAAGCAGAAAGTGAAAATAGAGAACCTTCCATCCCGTGTGTGAGCAGGCCTTCATGCCAAGCTGTGCTGAAGGGAATTTGGGCAGGGTGTTAAAGCGAGGAGCGGCAGGACCACAACAGATCCCTACGTACACGATCCCCTCTACTCCCACAAAGGAGAGAAACAGAGGTTCCTAGAGGCAATGATTCAAAGAAAAACTCCCCAAATCTCATTATCTATATTGCAGCTCTGATTATAATTAACATTGCTTGACCTCTCCCATTACAAAACCCCTCTTTTCATTTTTTTTTTTTTCCAATTCTGCAAAACTGCGCTTTTCTCAGAGGGATTTATTGGGCCCAAGTAAGCTCTGCTGTTTTCTGAGAACAAGGCAAAAGGAGAAATAATCTTGCTTTGGCCTACTTGCAGAAAGGCTGCATCTCACTTTCCTTGTGCTCACAAATTCCTTTTGACATTCTTGCCTGTGTTCAGCCAAAAGAAAAGGAAAGGAAAAGAGCAGAAGTAGCTTGGTGTACACAGTATCCAAGCTAGAATTGCAGAGAGGATCAGGAGCGAGCTGAAACAGACGTTCCCAGGAAACCCAGCACTTCCCCACACCCTCATACAGGGGCCAAAAGTGGGGCTGGGACCATCTCTCTCCCCTCTTCTTTCATTTCCTCTTTGCTTTTTGTCTCATTTCTGTCCCTCCATGGAGTTTGAGTCAATTTTTCCCAGGAAAAACTTCTGCCACATTTTAATGGGTATGCACTGACAGGCTGGATTCTGGCATCTGTATCCCATGCTTTTCTCTGCAACTTAAATTAAAACCCTTTGAATTCATGTAACATGCACACAAACACATGTACAAGTGTGCGTGTGTGCACATGGTTCTGCTCCAAAGCAAACAGAGAGACGGAGGCCATGTGGTTCATTCTCCTGCAGCTTTTACTACATCCACAGTAAAAATAAAGGGTGGGATTCAGCTTTCCTCATGCAGTCATCAGAAAGCTGGGCATCACATCTAATCCTGCTCGAGGCAGGGGAAGCCACCTCCGGGGAATAATCCATCCCATCTGTTTTGGACAGGTTTTAGGATGGGCTGAGTCACTGTCAGGAAGTGCCTGTCTCCAGGCATTGTCTTCAAGCAGAGGAGGTGGGACTCACCTCAAGAACTAATCCTGCCCCATCCTGAGCATTCTGAATCTTGCTGGAACCAAAAGGAGCTGAACTATCTCTCCAGCTCTCCCAGAGCGCTCTGAATCCCCTGTCTCTTCCTATTTCCTTCTCTCTTCCCAGCTCATAAGGACTCCCAGGTGTGTGCCAAAGACTGCAGTCCTCATGGGGTGGGAACAACACACTTTGTTACCTACCAGCATTCCTCATCCACTGATGGCTTATGAGACAGATGTGACTTCCCTCAGAGTGCTGGATAGGATTCAGGAGCTGGTAGGCAAAACCAGCTTTTAATAAGAAGAATATCTTGATAAAAGTGCACTGCTTGAAATCCCGAAGGACTCAGCCATGACCAAGGACAGTTGGTGCCCAGCACTCTCCTCCCATCTCCCCCAGACCCCAGGCAAGGCTTTGCAAAGCTCTTGTGGCTGCAGCTTCAGCTGGGACACAGCAGCAGGTTTCTGCTTCTGTCCTTGTAAGACCACAGCTGGAACTTCTCCTGGATCCAAGGAGCCAAGGGCTGTGGCTGCCATGGGATTCCCAAACTGCTCTGCTGCCAATGGGGCTCTTGCACTTCCACTCCCACCTGGCCCCAGTGAGTCATTCTGCTGAAATTCCTGCCAAAGAGGCAGAAAATTAACCATTTCTACCCTGCTGAGGGCCAGGTTGTTCCTCCCTGGCTGTGCACATGACACTGGTTCATTCTGGAGATAAGCTGGACCCACTCACACTGAGGAAAAAGACTTTAGGGGCCCAGTGCCTCTGTGCCAGGTGCTGCAAGGTGAAATACTTTTCCCAGCTTGTTTGCCTGGGTAGATGCATTTGGAGCAAGGATTAAAGCAGAGGATGGCAGGAAATAACAATACAGAAGAGCTGAATAAAAATCCTTTTTTACCATTTGGGGATGGTTTGTACATGTCAGAGTCGAGTTTTAAATGAGGATTTAAGAGGATAACTTGGTGGGGGAAGATTCCTCCATTTCCCTCAAGTTAACACAGATCAAACTGAGCTGAGAGATGGAGACTGAATTACCACTGCATTTGAGATGAGGAATTGTGCCAGTGAATGAGCTGCCAACATAGCTGGAACCTTGGGACGGAAACAGCCAGGGCTACAAAATATCACCCCCAGACCTGGAGCAGGACAGCCCTGGTGTACAGCTGGGGACAGGTGGCGTGACCATGACTGCCATGGAATGACCACAGTTTATGTCTGTGCATCATGAATGAGGGGAAGGGGAAAGGAGAAAGGGGAAAGAGGGAAAGGGGAAAGGGGAGCTCACACAAATGACTGATGTGCAGTATCTGCTCAAGCCTACAAGCCAGAGACAAGCCAGCTCCCGGCCACCACTCTGACCTTCCCTGTCACCTCCACACTGACACCTGGACATGTGACACAGCTGCTGCCTGTCTGGCTCTTGCTTGCTGCTTCACAGCCAGGGTGATGCAGAGCTGTACCAGCCCCAGCAGCAGCAGGAAGAGCAGAACTCCCCCAGCTACACTGGAGTTTGGCTGTGATTTCTCACCCTTGTACCCAGCCCTTGGAGTTAGCTCTGACAGACCTCATCTTGCTTTAACACTGGTGGAGCAAAGCATGGGAAGATACACACTCTTATGGGAAAAGCTTCAGCCTTTTTTGGGGCCAAAGATCTGCCTCAGAGACATCTGGGATGATGTCAGACCATCTGGGCACCTTTTAGGAGGAATCTGAGTCCTGGTGACATTTCTTTCACAGTCCCTTGCTTGTTTGGAGAGTGGGGCGAGGGTGAGGCCTGGCTACCCTGAGAGCTGTGCAGCTCACAGGGACACAATATGTGGCTGTTAGGAGCTGTGGCACTGCCAGACATTGGCCCTGCTGGGCAGCAAGGGGAGAATTCAAACACCTCATTAAAATGCATATCCCAAGCCCACGTATTCACACTTTCCATCGCCTTAGGAGCACTTCTAAGCGTTCCATCCGGCCACCCTCGCAACAGCTGGGCAGCAGGACTTCACCAGCCGTGGCACAGCCTCTTCCAGCTCAGCCAGCACCAGGGAACTGCTTGGGCTCGAGATCAGCCAGTCTAAAGAACACTGCTAGCAGAGAGGAAAGCATTCCCAACCACAGCCTTTGGAAAACAGGACACACTGAGACGAGGAGATGCACAAGAACAGCCTGCAGACAGCAGACCCAGGGCCATGTGCATCCATGTGCTAAAAGATTCCCCAGCTAGAAGACAAAATTTCAGCCCCTTTTCTCTTTCCAGATCCCTTGTGAGAAACCAAATTTGACAAGGAAGGAGCTAAGGCACAAGATGCAAGCTCAGAGACAATTAGGAAGACATAGCTCTGCCCAGTAATGTTTCTGAGAGTGCAACAGTGCAGGGAAGGACTCAGAAATGAGATCTCCTACAGCCAAAAGGAGAAAAGTACAAGTGAATGTATTGTTTGGCAAAAGATTGAAAGGAAATATAGGGAGAAAAACCAAAGGGACTCCTTCCTCCCCTTCAATATCCCTTGTGCTTTGGTTCTTCTCTTTCCCTTTGCAAACATGCAGAGGCAGCTGATAAAAAGGTCCAGAGCTGGGTTTTTCAAACAGCAGCAGCCAAAGCTCATCAAAGTCCCCATGGTCTGTCAGAAGGATTAATTAGTACAGTGACTTGAGGAAAGGCTGGCATCAAAGTCACACCTGAAATAGTGCCAACATGGTCAGACAAGGTGCTGCCATAGGTTTGGTTTGGGTCCAGAGCCAAGGGGAAGGTAGTGAGAGCACCATTGCCACATAACAGGGAGCAGCCAAAGCACAGAGAGAGCAAAGGTTTGGGCAGTGCTGTTCCTGCTTAGGTTTGAAGCCACATCACGTGAGTTTTACTTTCCTCTGTGTCCCAGTGTCCTTTCTGCCCACATCATGCTGGTCACATGTCACCTGCGAGCAACAGGGACTGCTGTACCAAAACCAGAAGTGTATCTTTGGATTGTTTTACCTCCTGCATCCCACTCTCAGAGAGGACAATTGGCCCATTTTGCCTCCACGGGGAATGTCCTGCAGCTGACGAACTGCAACTGCCCCTCTCCCTGTCAATTAATCTTTGTGCTTTCTTCCTGGCAGACAAGAACAGCGTAACCGGGGAAAACTCCTTCACAATTCTGGACAACAAGCATTTTGTTCAATGCTGACACAGGCCTGTGATGGGAGGGAGTTTGAATATAGACTTCTGGACAATAAAGGTCTGTCTCCAGTCCATGGTCCAGTCCCCCCCTCCTGAACATCCCAGATCCTTTGCTGGTCACTTGAACATTGCTGACTCCCTGTAGAGCCTTTAAAAATGTTGTTTTGTAGTTTCTCAGGCTGAAAAACAACCATCCTTTAGAACAAATGTTTGTTCCTATTGCCTTTTCTCAAAAAGTTTTTTTCCACTTAACATTGTGTAAAACACTTAGATCCACATCCATCCAGGACACTTAAGCACTGCATTTTTGCTTAGTAGAGGATAAAATTGTCTTCAAGGACTGGGGTAACTCACTTGCCTAGCACCCAGCAGCATGGTGAGGATAAATACATGAATAACTGTTCTGATGATCAAAAGTTGATCTGATTTCTCAGGAACTGGAGTTCCATGGGTCCAGAGGGCAGAGTGGATGCTCAGTCTTTGCAATCCCACTGCAGCACTGAGGATGTGAATAAATGCCAGTGCAAAGATTTAAGGAGGTGAACTCTGGTCAGCACCAAGCACAGTTGCTTGAAGCCCTTATCCCAGGGCAGAATGGGTTGCAGCTGGAGCAGTAAACAACTCTGTACAGTAAATAAGGCAAAGGGAAAAGCTTAAGGACTGCCCCCCAGGGCTATACTGAAATAACCCCACTGGAAACAATGGGGCTGCTTGGGCACACAGCCAGACTGACACAGCAGTGTCTGAAGGCCACATTCTTCTCTTGTGCTTAGCTCATTTTAAGTGGAATCAGATCCCATAATGTGCCCATCAGACAGTCAAAACTCCACCCTGTCAGAATGACGAAAAATTTCCATGGAGATAGCAGCAAAAAGGTCAGCACCAAGGGAGAATTTCCCCATGCCCTCAATGCAGAGCTTGACATCTCTCCGTCTGTCCATCCTCAGAAGATGGAGTTCATCTCAGGGCGTGAAAACTCTTCCAATAATTGGGTACTGTCATTTTCTGTTGCACAGATCAGCCCCAACAGTGCTGGGAAGAGCTGACATGCCCAAAAGCTGTCCACAGCACATCTCAATTTCAGCAATCACCAGCTGCTGTGTTACAGAGAGGAACTGAGCTGAGACACAGCTCATCATGCTCTTCATACAGATTACCCCCATCCTTCACCCTGTAGCCGCTCTCACAGAGTGGGTGTCTCAGCACCCAGAAACCGGCCAGGTTTGAAACTTTCTAGCCCCTACTCAGAACATTCCATCCATGGGTGTAACCTGCTAGGAGAGATCCCTAGAGAGATCCCTAGAGAGATCCCTGCTCCTCCCTTGTGACTTCCCTGTTTTTGTTTCTTTTTACCGGACATGCTGTAGGGACTTTACGAGAGGATCCTAATGACAGGACAAGAGGGAGTGGCTTTAAAGTAAAAGAGGAGAAATTTAGATTGTATATTGGGAAGAAATTCTTGTCTGTGAGGGTGGTGAGGCCCTGGCACAGGCTGCCGAGAGAAGCTGTGGCTGCCCCTGGATCTCTGGAAGTGTCCAAAGCCAGGTTGGACAGGACTTGAAGCACCCTGAGATAGTAGAAGATGTCCCTGTCCATGGAAGGAGGTGGGACTGGATGATCTTTAAGGTCCTTCCCAATCCACACCCTTCTAGGATTCACTGGTCTCCAGTGAGTGAGGGATGGTGACAATGGTTTGTTGGCTGAAGCAACAACCCAGCACTTTTGCATTAAGCAATGCAAGAACACTAAACAGTTCCTTAAAAAAGCAAACTTGCCAGTTCTCCTACCTAAGAGTCTGCCAGGGGAACCTCACAGTCCTCCAACACCAGCCCCCATCCAATTTTCACCATTTCCAAACCCCATAAGCATCTCCAGCTCCAAGTTCCCTACTTCCTCCTGCATATCTCTGCCTCCAGCCATTCCCCTGCCCATTTCCATCCTAAACCACTGCCTCAGGCAGGAGAAGAAGCAAATTCTTTGCCCAAAACTCTGCAGAGAAGGGATCAGATATTTTGGAGATTATGTCACTACATCAGGGGTAACTATCTAAGCAAAAGCTCTCTCCTCATGACACAGCATCATATCCCACACTTCTGAGGGGCCTCAAATTACATCATGTGCACCTCAGAACTGCCTGTGAACACTGTTTGATGACAGTAATACAACACAGAAGACCTCACTCCTGCAGGATTCCATGTGAGGTGCCACAAGCACTTCTGAACTTCAGCTGCTCTCCACAGCCAGAAACAAATTGTCCCAGTTGAGCAATGTGTAGGACACACCCTGATTTAGGGTGAGAGGGCATTTGCTTGGAAATAGCAGTGTTGCTGCAAACAGTGCTAATCTAATAACTTCAGTCTTGACAAAGATCTGGTGTCTTTTAGACTTGGGGGATCTTTGTACAGCCATAAGTCCAGACATGGGTTTGCCAGCTAAAGAGACAAGACTCTGCGAAGAGACAAGCACAGGCAAAGAAAATAACCTACCTAAATTCACATAACAGATCCATGATGAAAACACACACAGAAGCCAGGCCTGGCTCACAGGTGTTGCTCCAGCAGCTGGAAAAAAAACCCCTTAATTCCAGCTTGGAAAGGACTACTAAAGAAAGATCTTTCACTTTACTGACTTTTATGCATTTGCCAGAGCTTTGAGGATACCAAGAGGCTTTAATGGCTCTGCCCAGCCCCAGCTGGGGCCTCCACCCACTCTCCTGCACCAGCCTGGGCCCTCATCCCAGTCTCAGACCAAGCTATGCTGTCTGTAGCTCTGGTACATAAACCTCAATGACCCCAATCCAGGGATTGTCTCCCCAGCTTCATCTAGCCCCTTCCATTTCACTACAGCTTTGTCTGGTGGTCACTGGGCTATGTGTGGCACATCAGCAGCACCTGTTTCCAGTTCATCCTTCCATGAACTCAGTGATGGTCCAATTGAAATGTTCGGGTCAACTCTTCATGAGTTTTCAGTTCAAGCCTCAGCAGCAATTCCATGCAAACTCTACCCTCACCTTTGCCTCCTGTTTAATTCCAAACTCAATTAGAGGACTTGGACTTTATAGGTGGTCTGGGATCTTCCTGGGAAATTTTGTCTCTGCTTCTACTGCCTTGGCATGAAGCAAAATTGACTGTTAGTCCTGAGACCAGAAGCAGATGCTCCCCTCCTGAATACCTGAGGGCATCTTTCTCTGAAGGCTGGTTGTTTCTCTGCATGACCTTGTCATTATTTAAAAGTTTTAGGGTTAGGCAGATTATTTTCCTGCCAATGACGAGTACTTGCATTTCTCTTGGAAGAGAAATTTTATCATTATATTCTTAGAGCAAATAATGGATCTGATGTCTTATTTACTGTAGTATTTCTTACATCCGATATTCACACCTCCAGAGAGGACTGAGATAACACTGCTGTGGGGTATTCTTGAGCAGGAGGCAGCTGCATGGGGTTGTTGGTCCTGCAGAGAGCTCTTCTGCATTCTCTTGGGTTGTCTCTTTCCAACAGAAATGGAAAACCTGACAAAACTTTCCTCATGTCACAGGAGCTTTGAACGCTCTGAGGGCTGTCATTAGAATCAGCATTTTTTCCAAAGTTCCCTGGTGATTTAAGGTTGTCCTCCTGGGCAGCAGCTGTTATTTGGACTAACAGTCAACAGGCTCACAGCCAGTTCTGCAGCAACCAGCAGAAGTCAGAGGAGTTTGGAAGGAGGGCATTGAGTGCTCAGGTTCTTGTCTGCTCCTTCACCACCCCGAAACTCCTGGGGGGTGTCTGTGATGAGGCACAGAGGTAGAGGGGTTGGGCACACAGAGACCTCAGATGGGCTCCAGCAGCGTGGGTGACTCAAGGGTACCAACTGTGTCCCTTGGACAGGCACAGGCAAATGAGCTGAGGCCCTTGCATATCCCCAGCAGGTCCCAGTTTCAGCTGGGTTCCTCCTAGAGCAATTAACCTTAGAGAAAATTACAGTCTGGCACGCCACCATTGACACGTTGCCAGGCTTGCGGTGAAGCCAACTGCTTAACTGAGTGTGTGGCATTTATTGCCTGTGGGAAAGGTAAGGTGAAACAAATCAGTGGCTGAAACAACTCTTTTACCACACATCTTCAAAATAGCTGCAAATTCTTCCTCTTGTGGACATATTCACAGCTTGGAATGTTCTTGTTCTGTGACAAGGGTCCTTTCTCACCACGTTCAGTGAAGCTGGGTGCAGTGGTGGTTATCACAAGGTGGTGAACTTTTATCTGGCCCCTTTTTCTCCTGGTTATACCAATGTAAAACTGCTATATCCCCTTCTACCTAGCCAAAAGGTATCATAAAATCATCAGGGTAGACTGCTTAAAGGGCAAATCATTTTGCTTCCCAGTAAACCCTGCAGGTATAACCTCTTTCCCCAGGCTCTCCTGGCTGTTAAAAGCAACTATTCCACACAGAACTTGCTGCCTCTTTGCAAACGAAGGAACAAAGATCATGGGGATTTTCTTTGCCAGTGGGACAGCAGTAATGATGTGCAAAGCCTTGAGCACATGAATACTTTTTTCTCATCGTGCTCAAGAATTCTCTACTCCTGAACATTATTTCCCTGCCAGTGCTAAAAGGAGACTGTAGCAAAGACTCAGGTTCTCAGAAGAGTTTGGCTGTGGCAACACCTCTGAGTCTGCTGGACATCACCAGAGCTCAGGGGCTTTGAAAACTGAAGAGAAATATCTTCCCCTTGAAGCTAACACATAGCTAGTGATGTGAAGGGAATGTTTCAAGGGTCTGAATCACAGAACCAAAGAACTGTTAAAGCTGGAAAATACCTTTAAGATCATCAAGTCCAATTATTAACACAGCACCACTATGTTCATTACTAAACCATGTGTCCAAGTGCCACATCCACACTCTTTAAAAGACCTCCAATTATTTGATTCAAGCTGATCAACCAGCCTCACTCCATCTGTTTGCAATGGGACATTTGTTGCTTCAAAGACTGAGATAACTTAGGAAAAAAGGGATGGCACAAACAGATAAAAATTGTTGTAAAAATGTTGAAAAAGGAAAACCTTGGGAGAGGAAAAGATAAATGACTCACAATTGAGTTGTAGAAACTGTAGGATGCATGAAATCCTGACCCAACTTTGCCATTTACTTCATGAAGGCAGGTGACTGAAGAGTACAAAATCTCCTCCAGTTGCTACAGAAGAAGGTGCACAGCTGATGTTTTCCATCCTTGCTTATATAGTCCTAAAAACTGTCTTTTGTCAGAGTCACTGCAGCTGACCCACAAGAGCACTCTTAACAATTGCTGACTGTATTTTTAGCTGACCTTGCATGTGACTCACTAGAGAGAAATGAGGAAAGACAGTCCCATGGGGTATCCCAGCTCTCTACACATCACCACAGATCACCACAGCTGTGAGAGTCCAAGAGAAAAGACAAAAAAGAGACATTTCCTCTGCTCAGATGTATCCTGCCACCAGGGAATCTGTTTGTAATTCAATAAACTTCTTAATGACATCAACAACTGGGTAAAGAGGACACTGAGCAGACATGGCTGTAATTGATCACACTTTTCTAGAGAACCAAGAGAGGTTTATTTTTCAGCCAGCCGTAAATTTTGGTCTTTTCTTGATTAATCTATGTGGGAGTTTTATGATTTTAACTCCATAAAGTCTGGGGGTTTTTTTGAGGAGCTGGAATCAAAGGAACATAAGAGCTTCCATCCATAGCACTCCTCCAGAATGTACCAGTGGTTCTCCATAAAAAGAATACACTGAGATAAAAGACAAAAAGTTGGGTGCAGCCTCAACCAAGGTTCTGGATAAACACTTCTCTCACTTCAGGCTCAAGGGGAACCTCTCTGTAGCTAATTTGCCTGAGATCCATGTTTAACAGCACGAACTGCCTAGGCTAGGAAGTAAAACTTTAGGGGTTAATGACTATGTTGTTTTTAGTAGGTGTAATGAAAAGAAACTCTGATAATCAGAAGGAGAATAAAAGCTTTCATGGTTAATCTGCTGACTACTCGTGCAGCTCACAAAAGCACCCAAAGCCCTTTGGAGTTTTAATCTCCCTGGCTCAGCACTTGGTCACTGGCTGTCTGCTTCCAGCCTGCAGGACTGGGGGCATTTGTGCCAGATCTCTTAATTCTGAGAGGCAGGGTGGTCATTTTTCAGCAGGAGGATAACAGAAAGCCAGGCTGTCTGTCCACAGGGCTTTTTAAAGATTCAAAGGCATCCTGATTTGAGACCTCATTCAGCACAGGACTAAGATTGCTTGTTAACAACTCTCTTGATGAATAATCTTCTTCCCCAGTCATTAGGGAAGATAATTTGGATCCACAGAATCCATATTCCTTTTATATTTGATGTGCCCTTCAGCTTGGTATGGTGGCTCACATTAAGGTCTGTGCCCTGGAAAAACATCTGAGATTTTTTTCTGAAAGACTCAGATTCCCAAAAAGGAAAAAATGACTTTTCTTTCAGCAGAATCTCTTGAGTTATACTTCATTAAGTGTTTTGCCAAGGTAATTTAAAGGCAGCAGTGTCTTCTCTGTGCTGTTAGACTGGATACAAGAGTCTGCTGAATTCACTTTGCTGGGGATTCTGCCTGATCTGCCTCTCTTCAAACTTCTCAGAACAGAGCTTCCCCAGACAATCCTATGCTCAGTTTTGGCAGCACTGACCTTTACAGAGTGATGAATCCTTCTACATTCCTTGTTCCCATCCCATTCCCACTAACATGACCATTTCTCATTGAGGTAAATCATCTCACCTTGAGGTACCTTCAGAGCCACCTCCTACCTCAGACACAGCAAATATTTTGCAGAAGAAAAATGGTGAGACAAAGCTTGAACCAAGCTTTACCACCTCAGAGCCGAGCAATCCAGAACAGACACAAGGAACTCACCTGCTTCAGCTTCGTCCCCACCATGGAAGCGCTGCTGTCCAGCACAAACACGACGTTCTTTGGCAAGGGAGGAAGGTCTGTGGGGGCGAAGTAGTGCACGAAATATCCATTGAGGATCTGTGGAAGAGCAAGGGAGTCAAAGGTAAGGTCATGGTGCAATGTTCTACACACATTATTATGGGATATTTGGATGCTTTCAGTGACTCTGTCTACATTGGAGGACAAAAATGCTCCTTGGCATTGATGCCTTGAGAAGGCTGACTTGGAACAGAGGCTGAACAGAGCTAGAGAATAAAGCAGGTATTTACTGAAAGGCCATTAAGGGTACACCTTGGGCAGTACAAGGGGCTGACCAGGGCTACACCCAAGATGGACTTAGAATGGTCACAAAATGGATGACCAGTCATAAGGTCTTACACTTTTATAAGTTTTGGTCTATTTGCATATTGAAGTTTAATTGTCCAGTTACAGCTTCAGGGTGTGAAATCCCATCCTTCTTTCTCTCTTCAGCCCACTGTTATTTAAGCTTTTGGGCCTGAAAACTTGTACTTGTTGTCCTTGGTCTCCATCTGGGAAAGGATTTGTTTTTTCTCCCTGCTCTGTGAAGAGAGCTGACCAACACTGAATGTGAGGCTCAGAACTGCACCCCTAGGCAGCACAGAACCTGAAAAACATGGAAGTTAAAACTTAAGGCATCAGTATCCTTCTTAATTCTGCTCCCCTGTTTATCCAGTCTGGATAAGCCAGCTGGAGCTCTCCACATCTCCATCCATGGCTGACACTGGGGTTTCCTTCCAAATACAGCAAGGATGTAACATATGTGCCCACAGATCAGAACCACAACATGCACCTGAGGAACTGGCCTTGTATCCAGATACGTACAGCCAGTATATTGAGAAACTGAAAAGCAGACACAAAAAGGAAGCTCAGTGAAACCAGGGTTTAAGTCCATCTTGTGGCTGCTAATTGTCTGGTTTTATTTTGGATAGTTCTTACAAGATGGAGGAGTAGCCCTCACTCAGAAAGCATTTTCTAGGAATTCAGAGCAGGAAAAACAATTAAAATATCTCAGGTACAGTTAATAAAACAGAAAAGATGAATCATGTGTACAGTACCTGAACATCCCCAACACTCAGCTCCCTGTTGACATCGTATCTAATTATGAAGTCTCCCAAAATTCCATTTCGGGCGATCCTGGTTTGCTCAACAACACTGGGGTTGAATGTAACCTTAGCTAAGGTTTTGGTGTGCCCAATGACAGTAGAGGGAGGAGGAGACACATCACCTGTTGAGATAAAACCACAATATTACAGGTTTTACCCACTGCCTTAGAGATGTCAAAGCACAGCACAGGTGGTATTGCAGTGGAGCCAAGTCAGCCAGAGTGACTTACAGGGATTGAAGATTCAGCTCTCCAGTGACTAAAAAAGAGATATTTAAAAAAAAAAAAAAAAAAACAAAAATAACACCACCCAAAAAACCTCCTCTCTTCTAACTTTAAACTGAAACCCATCTTGCAATGCTCTCAGGGACATAACTGTTTAGAAAATTCCTGTATTCAGTTCTGTTTGGTCAAACACAAAACCTCAGGCATGCACATGCTGTTCATTCCAGCGAGCTCTAGACATCCAGGATGCAGATCCTACACCTGAGATCCTAACAGTCAATGCAAGTATGATTCATTTGACCTGTTTAAACATTTCTTCAAGGATTAGATGAATCACACTGTAGATTTTTCCTCATTGATTATAAAGAATTCTTGAGGTGGCATGTTCAGACAGAAGGCATGTGAGGTGGGATTGATCTGAGTGACTGATCCCTGACAAGTGTCTTATGTGTAATGTCTACATTTTAAGAAGTCACCTTGGCTGCCTTTATGTTCAGCAAAAGTTATTACAGTCACTGCAATTTCAGTCTAACTACTTCAGACAAAATCCAACACTGCCTGTGCAGTCACATAAATTGCATGCCTAAGATTTAACTCATCCTAAACTCTGAAAATCCTTCCTAAATCAATAAAGAGAGATGTGCCTGGCAGAGGGCACCTCAGATAAAGACAAATATTTTGGTCTGAGTCACCTTGTAGGAAACTCTTCTTGTATTGTTATCTGTGCTCATTCTCTAAATGTTGAGGGGTGTGGAAGTTCCCTGTTGCCTCTCTATGCAAACAAAGACAAAAAAACCTTACTGGGTAACTTTTTTGATTTTCCAGCTGTTCTTTCCCTCTGGGCTCCATTTGGACCCTTACATGAGACTGATTTGGCCCCTGATTTTGAGGGCTTTCCCCTTTTCCTAACTGGTTTTTGAAAACACAGAGATTGTGGATTGAAGTTGTTCCTGGGTGCTTTAGCTGTCACAACACTCCCCTGAGACACAGAAGTTCTATCAAGTCCGTTCCTGGGATGGTTAGAATTGGTAGGAAACAGCTGTTTAAGTATATTGTGAGGGGAAATCTCATACTTCTGCCAAGAATGCCGAAAAAATCTGTTGTATGACAGGGAAATTAGGGATGGGAGAGTTTCAGTTCCAGTTCAGGTACACGAAATGCAGATACCTACATCTAAGCTAATTTCCATTATTCAACTGGAGATCAGGCCGAGAGAGTCAGAGATTAGGGTATGATACATCTGGCCAAATCGACATGTGCTTTAAGATAATTTTAATTAACAATAAAATAACAGTACTGATCCAAATGACAAGGCACAGGCAGTATTAGAAAGCTCCATTCCAGGGGGTCTGATAACTCTGTTTATGTAACGAGCAGTGACCTTTGTAAAGGGCTTTGAGCAGCATTAAGGAAAGGCAATGTGACATTTGTAAGCAACAATGAACACAGCCTCACATCCAGACCCCACAGTGATTTACAAAACCAGAAATATGTGGTTACATCCTGTTAACAAGTGGGAAAATGGAGGCACGGGGTGGCTACCTAACTCACCTCATTTCTCACAGGTCAAAGTCCATAGAAATGCCAGGATTAGTGTCCTTGTGGATTTATGAAATGATGAGCCAAATCTGTAATTTTTACTCTGAAGTGCCATGTACAATCTAGGCTTCTCTAGGCAAAGGAATGAGAGTAAGATTCACAAATCAATAGCACTCCAGGATGTTACTCCCAGGACCGTTTTGCTTTACTTTCACAGCTGTCCTGTGAGTGCATTTGAAAAGACAAGGCACAAGACTGTTCTACTGAGAAAGGGAAGGGTTTTATCATAAGCCAAATTTTACACAAGCAAATTATTGTTAGAGAACCTGAACCATGAAACAAACTCCTCAGCAAAAGTCTTGTCCAAGGAGACTGAATGATAGATATCACTCAAGTCCACTAAATTTAGGAATTGACCCCTTTCTCACAGCTTCTCATTCCAGAGCTCCAATCCATTCATCCTGATGGAAACAGAGAGGGAGCTCCCAGCCAGTACACTGAAATCACATAAAGACACTAGTTTTGTATTTTAGGGGGTGCTTATAAAATGATTACCCAGAGCTTTGACAATTTTTCTAAAATCCATGTACAGCTCAGATTTCTCCTGGCAAAGAAAAGTTATAAATCAACATCACTATAAGATTTTACTTCAGTCTTGATCTGTTTTTACTTTTATAGCTGCCCTTTGATCTGATTAATCAACAGATACAATATGTTTTAAATAAATATTGCATCAGATTTGCTTATATCTGCCTTCTTGAATTTTCCCTCTGTATTCAATTGCTTCCAGAAATCCCATTTAACTGCCAGTATGCAGGAAAAGCCTAGAACACATAGAAATGGCTTTAAAGTTCATTTATAATTTCTGATCTGGGGGTTTCACCTTACTTCTCCTCAACTGAAAGGAAAGCCTGCTGTGGGTTAGGCTGCCTGGTTGTATCACACTAGGGACAGTGAGGATCAGTCAGAAGCTCCTTCCTTATTCCTCCTGCACGTCCATGTCCGGGGCCTTTAGGCAGCACGTCCATGTTTCTCTGCCATAAATACAGTGATGGGTGAGGACAAGATGCTCTGCCACAACAGCACGAGCTCCAGTCTTAACATTTCTATGGACCATTGGAAATCAGTTTAATTTGGTAGCAACTCCATGCCTCAGCTTCCCCACCTGTTAAACGAGCATAATCACACGTAACCCATTTTTTAAAGCAATGTGGAATCTAAGGAGCATGTGGATCACACTGACTCCCTCTATTACTCCTCAAAACACTCTCTGGAGGTGATAAATGCCATCCTTTCTAACACAGACAGTGCTTTAGGGATCTCTGGAGAGGAATTTTCCAAGGCTGTCTCACAAAGCCATTTTAAGTGACAAGAATTGCTGAGGAATCTCTCCTATCCTCTTCATAACCATTCACCTCCATCCCTGGGACAGAAGTTAAAAAACAAAAAAATAGTCTGATAGAAAACGTCCAAAAAAACTTTCTTCTTTTTTTTTTTTCCTGGAATAACAAAAATCAGGTCTGGAACGTAACTTATCAAATTCATCCCATGTCCCCAGACCGAATCCCTTCCTACTTAGCTTTTTGATACAATCAGGAAATACTCCAGACCCAGTAATGGAAACTCAGTGCCTGCACTTGCCAGTCCTTTCCAGAGCTTCACTTTTTTCACTATTAGACTTTTTCAATGTCTAATTTACATTTTTTCTTGTGGATTATAAACCCATGACTTCTTGGTTTTTTTGGTAATTGACACAGAAAGCACAGTATCCTTTTGCTCCTTGCAGAAGCATTTTATATTCTTGAACACAGTTCCTGTATCTTCCCCCAGGTTTCTTTTTTAGGCAGCACTTGATATCTGGATCACAATTACTCTCCTCTGTTTATTGGCCCCGTTCTTTTTAAACAAATGACAGAGAGAGAAAAGTCTATGAGATATTTCAGAGTCCAGAGCATGGATGAGCTCCAAATGCTTGGGCTGGTTTGTGCTCACACTCAGGGAGTTAGTAGAGCCTTCAGACAAACTTTTCACTAAATTCAGCTGAAGAAGTAAACAGAGCAGGAAAAAGCATTTTCCAGATGAAATTGTCGTCCTCACAAGAGGAACAGTTAAACCTAAATTATTTTGGAGTCTGGCAGATTCGGGATTAGAGTTCAAATGTAAAGTTCATCCTCCACTGACATGTGGAAACTTCCAGACAGCTGTTCTAAGAAATTAAAAGCTTTCTGAGACCTTTGACCTCAGAAAGGAACAGTCATCCTTGAGCAGCCTGGTGTCTCCTGGCCAAGCCCATGGGTAGCTCTCACACAGCTATGCTGGAGGAACAAGATGAGGACAGCATCCAGGACATCATTCAGAAAGTGCCTCTGTTCTGAGGTCGCCACAGAAGGTCAGGATCACTGGCCTTGATGCCTCCTGTTTTAGGGTTTGTATGTGACAGAAGATGACACCTGAATATGCCAAAAGATCGTTTTCCAAAACTTACATGCCGAATGCCTTCCTTTGGGAAAAATGTCACTCCCAGATGGAGCCATGTGAGCAGGAGTTACTGTACAGGGAAATATCCTAGAAAGACCTGTCATCACATTGTCTCTGCTCCCCATTCCAAGAGGATGGATGCAGGACTTTCTAAAGGACAAGAAAAGGACATATCCACAAGTGAGACTGGAAGAGACACTGGAGCGCTGGTGGCTCAAACACTCAGGGGAAGCTGCTGATGGGCAAAGCATCCACCCAGGTGCCAGCAGAGCCCAGCTCAGGCTGCAGCTGGTGTTGGACCAGATAAGGAAAGAGGAAAGTCCTGGGAGGTGGGAACTTTGTCCTTATCTAGTGAACTCAGCTGTGATAACTCCCCTGCCCAAGAGACATTCACACACACCCTGTAGGTGCTCAGGCTGCTGATGGGCCATGATGGGACATAAGTGACAACAGCCCTGATTTAGTAAGCAGCTCTGTCGTCTGAGAAGGTGTCAAAGGCTCCTGAAGTGTCCCATGATCCACAACATTCCAACATTCAGGTGCCTTCGATCCACAGCATTCCAACAATTATTACAAGCTCCCCACGCCTGGGCATTCCTACCTGAACCTGAGTGAATATAAACCAAATAGACTGTGTATTCTGTGGGTTTCCCTAGGATTTCCCTCACCACATGATGGATCTATCCTGTGATCACCACTTTGACCAACAGACATTGAAATTGCAACAACCAAGTCTCATCACAAGTCTTCCAGGTGGAGATATCTTTCTACTCATACATTTTCTTAAGTGACATTTTTACGGTCTTATATTGTCATATTAGATAGATAATGTAGATATTATTATTCTTATAGATAATAAGAACTAAAATATATCTCTTTTCGTGTGCAACCAGGTCATTCTAAAGTAAACCTTAGATGTGCATTTTTACAAACACTGATGAGTCACTGTCATTTCAAGAACTTGGGTTACCCTCACCTTTTGCGGTGGGCTGTAACACCTTGATGGCACAACATATTTTTCATCCACTACTCTCAAGGTAATTTATTAATACTTATCAAAATCTCATATTTTATCATTATCTGTGAGATAGTTTAGACAGAGGAAATAGAGGAAGAGAGCTTTCATGACATACTCAACCCCAAACCAGTCAGGCAATAACATTTTCCAATGCTCCAGTGTCCAGCCAAGTGGTACTGAAGAGTTTTAAGCCATGGTAATCCAAGAGAAAGCAGACACATTTTTCTGGTTTACTCCCAATACATAGACTGTGTGCCAAGCAGCCCCTTTTTAAATGTGAGATTCACAATTCACCTGTCTTTCACTTAAAAACTCACTGCCTTCCCTGGGGGTCTTACTGGATGTGGAGACCCTACACTTTTTGGGTGTCATATGAGCAAGAGGACTTCCCAGGGAGCACCTAATGGCTCTGGTGGTTTGTTTCTGGATCCACCTTGAGAGATGAGAGTCAGCTGGAATATGGTGGACAGCCACGTGGGATGATCCCAGACAGAACAGGTCTGTAATTGAATTCTGAACACAGATAAAGCACAGGGAATCTGAGCTTGAGTTGCATTACCCATCCTGCAACCTATAGGAACACCTATTTTATATCCATTTTACTGGCTAAGGGAGGATTACAGAACACGACAGCTCAGGCCCATTTTTATATGAGCTCTTTGAAATCTGAAGCATGATGCCAAGAATATGAGTGCTCCCAGATTGCCATTTGGATAGTGAGTTACATGAGTTTTCCCTGTATGTCACTTACATATAGGAATTTCCATACTGTGCTGGACCAAGAGTGTGTCTGCTCTGCTTAGCCTGTCTCTACCCTTGATCAATGCCAGATGTCTTGCAGGAAACCACATGCCAACAACACACTGCGATATTCCCTGATAGGTGAAAAATGTTTCCTGCCTCTCCTGATGAGGAGCACAGCACATTTATCACTTGGCACGTGGATGTACGACACAGAGACAAATGAGGCTTGACCTCAAGATAATCCAAGTCACTGAGAGCCTTGATTTCATGTGATTTGGATGAAATCAGGAGGATCCCACTGAGCAATCAATTTAACTCCAGTTCACATGCATTAGGATCTTTCTGTGGCAGATACGAATAGCTCCACTGGTTTTGCTGAAAATTTCTCACCAAGCAAACTATTTTATGCTTGTTTACATGATTTTACTGGCACTGTGTCACTTGGAGTGACTGAGAGTCAAGTCCCAAGAGACTCTGCATCCTCCTTCCATCCTTCTTTTTTTGGTGTTTTTTGACAAGATGTAGCAATCACAGTATACTGAGCTGCTGGTTTATGCTAGAAAAAATTACATTTACACAGTCTGAACAGTGATCAAGGACAGTTAGAGCTAAGTGCAGATGCCTAGGCAGTGCTTAGTGCTTTGGCAAAATATGGATTTTCCTCTTGGAATTTCCCATGTTCTGAAGTGCAGGATTTCCTATCTTCCTTGACATGGATGGATGGGAAAAACAATTCACTTGAGTGAATAAAATAAACAGCTCCCAGGAGATGTGGAGGCCAGGGAAGAGCCAGCTCCAGTGCTGAGCACAAGGCCTGAAGGCCCAGTTCAAAGCTCTTAAAGACAATAGCAAAAAAAAAAAAACAACAACCCTATTGAGATGAATGGGATTGGCCCTGTATCCATTAAGCTTCAAAGTCCTCACAGGCTTAGGCACAGATACCACACAGACACAATCATCCAGAGAAAATAAGTCCAACGCTGCCAGGCCACTTCTTGAGAAGTGATCAAGGCCCCACAGATAACAGAACCACAGGTCAGAAAAATCTCTCCTTACCTTCAGCTTTCCCATTGCCTTTCTGCTTGCTGTTTCGAAGGGGAGGCACCTCCAGGTTCACTATCCCTGAGTTCTCCAGGATGTTCACCTCCACTCGTAGCCGCCCCACCAGCTGCTGGGGCCGGACGCTGACGGTGTACTCGTACTTCCCCAGCCGCCTTTGTAGGAGCTCTTCATAGTGCAGTATGAACCTGGCCTGCATCTTGCGAGGAATGAAGACGGAGGCCTTGAATGTCTCGTAGCCATTCTCCCTGCAAGAAAAATCCAAAGACACTTCCACATCCCATACGCATTGCACATTACCTCCTTCCCCTCCCCCCTGATAGTTTTTCCTGACCCTGTTCCCTGGAAATAATCAACTGAACCTTCCTGTTGGATCTTGTTGAACACCTGTAGAGAATGGTTTCCCTGGGGAAGAGGAAAACCTCAGCTTAATGCCCTGGGAAACCCCTAAGTACATTAAGCAAGATGCTTACTCCCATGTTCCCTCAGTTCAAGTATGCAAATCATTGCTAGAAGGTTCCTAGTTCTTTGTGTTACCATAGGTTGATTTTTTGGTGCAGAAATTTTAATATTTCTAATCGTTCTCCCCTACTGGACCCTTCCCTCAGACCCTGCCTTAACTCCTCCCCATACTGGGATGTATAAGTACCCCCGTCTGACTCTGGACCCTGCCTTTTGCCCCTTTTTACTGTCTTTTGCCAGTTTGCTCCAAATATACTGTGCGCCTTCTTGTTTGTTATTTTTGCATTATTAAAATTCTGTTTCTGGACAATTGGATCAAGGCTGCCTCTCTCTATCAAATTGCCATCAGGGCAGAGTCCGAGGAAACTCAAAGGGGTCTGATTGTCTGGGCTCAGACCCCTGGAAGTTTCAAACACCTGTTGCATTGACCACTGAACTTTGTTGATTTACTGCTTTATATAAATAAAGTATATTCTTGCTTCCCTATTGAGTGAGTTGGATGACTCTGTCTGTGACAGCACCCTGATTTTCCTTTCTGTTATTACAAGAATTCTTTCCCCCAGCAGTACATCCTGGACCATCTTGGAATTCAAAAAGTTGCATGACAGGGTTAAAAAAGGCTACATGCAATTTTTCATGGCTTGGAGTATAGGAATGACACCAGACAGTGCAGATAACTTTCAGTTTAGTTGTTCCTTCCTATAAATCCATAGATGGGCATGCCAAGGCAGCCAAGATAAAGATGGCAGGAGAGTGCATCCCTTCCCAGAACACAGCCAAATGTACAACACTCACCTTCCTTCTGTGGGGCTTGGGGGTTTCTTGTGCCTTTCTTTGTCATCGGTGTTATTTTTCTTTTCTTTCCCCGTGACTTCTCCATAATAAGTCTTGTTGCCAATGCTCCTGGAGAGATCAGAGATGTCAGCATGGTCGCTCTGCACCCAAGTACAGTGACAAGTGTACATTTGCCGCAGGTATGTTCACAGACTTTGATGTGAGAAGAATCTCAGAGTGCTGCTGGGGACAGACTCCTGAGCGCACCCAAGTCTCTGGGACAGGAGACAACTCAGAAGTCCCCTGTCTGGAAATATCAGCCCAGTACAAAGGCAAAAGTCTCTTATTCTTCCTATTCACTCTGAATGGAAGTATTTCTTAAAGAGTGGGTCCCCTATCCCCTTTGGTCAAGTCTGAAGCTGTGGCCCCAATATCTGTATGCAGAGAGGCACTGAGCATGATCAAACCAAATATGTTTGAGACTAAGAGTTCAATTTATTAGTCATTTCACTATGAGTTTTCTCTTTATTTGGTTTATCATTCACACGTCCAGCAGACACTGAACCTATCTGCTGGTTGGAGTTGACTTCTGCTCCATTGACAATGTGGAGAACATGAAATAACAAGAAGATTCTTAGGCATTACAGTTAGTCAGGTGAGATAAATGTATCTGCCAGTGCTGCTGAAACTTTCTCTGGGAAAGATTTCTGAGGTCTTGAAGAGAGTTTTCTCATTCAAATCAGAGAGAGAAGGAAGTGGATAAAAGACGCTCAGATGGAAATAGAATAGTTCACACTGAGGATTTGAATTTAGAATCGTGGCATCCATAGACTTGGTCTGTGCATTACTTACTTACATGGTAAAGTTGGAGATGAAAGCTGCAGCTGGGATCTGCATCTCAAACACAGCTTCCCGTGCCTCGGAGCCGCTGTTCACCATGGTGCAGGACACGGTGGTGAAAGCGTACCGGGAAATGATCGTGGACCTCACATGGAACTCAGACATCCGAGGCCTGGTTTCCTGTGGGAATCAAAAGGTCACCTCTAAACATTCATCCGGATAACTCACCCCTTCAGTGTTTTGGTGGATCTGAATTTAATATGGACTAGCAAAGTCCCACCCAATGGGTATTAGATCTCCTGACAACAACAGGCAAGGTGGGTTTGTCCTCAAAATTTCAGGTGAGCTGCAAACGGTAAATCAGGAATGTGGTACTGCCTTTGTTCATGCACAGAGGCCACAGACATTATCCAGTGCTTGGGAAAGGTCTGAGAGCTCTGCTTACGCCAGCCTTTAAGTTGTGAAACACCCTGACAAAATCCATCTTTGTCCTAAACTGAAGCCTTCAACTCTGACTGTGTGAGAGGATCAGGATTATTCCCTTTTGGCCTGGGAAGAGAAACCCAAAATATGTCTTCATGAGGTCCAGAACTGTGTCACAGACCCTGCCCTACGCACTGTGCACAAGAGCATATGGAAGACTTCATGAAAGACTGACATCACCATTTTATGAAGCAGCACCCTCAAATTCATCCAGTCAGATCCCTAAGCTATGTAAACAGAGAAACTGCTGTCAGTGGAGTCAACTGAGTCCTCCTCTGCTGAGAATCCATCCTGAAAATCTGCACCAATGGATGAAGAGACTTAATAAAAAACACTGACACTGTGACATCTCCAGCAAAATATTTTAAGCTTTTGAGCCCACACTGGACTCCTTCCAGCAGAGAAGAAGCAGAGACAGCAGTGAATGACACATGATGTAGCAATGGAAGCTGAAAGCCAATTTCTGCTTCTTGGGAATGTGTTTTCGTGCACAAGTCCTGAGTTGGAGTATTTCTCCAGACTAATGTGTTTTTTGACAGCAACATCTCCATGGAGCTTAAATGTTTTCTTCCTGGAATACTTCAGTGTACTTAACTGTAAGCAGCCTTTGAAAAAGAAAAATCTGTACATCATCTTTCACAATCAAAGACCAAACCCTCAAAAGCAGAAGAAGATAAAGGGTAAAATACACTGTAAATACAGAGCAACCTCACTAAGCCAAATACCGTGAGACTCTTCCTGCTGAGGTTGGTAAAAGCTCACAGTCACGTAAGAGTTGTGAGGACAAGAACAGGCTCTTCAGTTGCATGTCCAGGCTTTTTCTCAGAACAAAAATAATTTTGGCAAACACCTTAAGAAAGGGAGCAAGTGTTTGTCTGAGTAGGAAACAAGAACATTTGTGCAGTAGCTGATGGCATCAGAAGCAACTGAGCTTCCAACCAAGCTGCTAGGCTAGTGAATTCCAGGCAAATGGAAGAATGAGGATCCACTGGAAACACAGATCTACCAACAGACTTGGCATAAAGCCTTGCCTGCCTACACTTGCAAGGCTTGGAAACACAGATAATGTGTCTCAGATGAACCTGGCCATGACTGATATTTTTAACTGGGGAATTTGCTCTGTGTCCAGGATCCTGCTCAGCTCACATGGAGCACAATGGCAAGAGATTAGATCTTCCAGGGTAGGATTCACCTCACTGATTTTAGGCAAATCAGTGCAATGGATCTGTGGATCTAGACTAGAATAGCCCTGCACATATCTAATGTCCCTCCCTTAGATCACTGCATAATTAACTGCTGTTAATTAGAACTAGATCCTGTTGTTCTTAAGATCTTCCCTGATACATAGGCATGGCTTTCCAGTCTCATTATCCTGAAGGTGGAGAAGATGGGGAGTTTTGATTGAAATAGGATTGTCGGAATGTTTTCAGATATAATGAGCTGATGCTTCATTAAGTCTTCGATGCCATTAATTGCCTGTGGCATAGCAAGGTAAAGAGGATTTATTAACAGAAGTTGTAGAAATAATCAGAAACTACAGCAAATTCTTTGGTGCCAGACCTTCTGCATTCACCCCCATGTTCTGCAGTTCATCAAAAACTCTGGGTTTATATGTAGCTGACAGATGATCAGCAAAAGAGGATCAAGCCCTTTGCCTTTCACTTGAGATACAAGTGGCTCTGCAGTGACCTGTCTGACACTGTGAATGCACTGATGGATTCACAGGAACTCAGAAAGTCTTTCAAATGTGACAGAGGGCACAAACTTGTCGTTGTTAGCACAACAACAGCAGAATGGTTGTGTTGGGTGAGAAAAAAGCAGTTCTAACCCTGTAGCCTGTCAATGGCAGAGACCAACGGCACATGCTTAGAGGAGAGTGTAAAATCAGTCCAACCTGCACTGACACTACCCAGAAATATTCTCTCAGGTTTCAGTAATTTGTGGCTGAAGAAACTCCCAAGTCAAGGGTGTATTTTTTGTGGTACATTTGTATTCTGCGGATTTCTTTTTTGTTACTTTCCACAGCTGTTTTTAGATCCATGTAAACTTTTAGCATCTTCAACATCCTGCTACAAGGAGTTCCACTGCCCAATGGTGTCTTACATGAAAAAGAAGTCACTTAGGGGTTGTTTTCTAAATCCACTCTTTGCTGGCTTCAGCTGATTTCTGTTATAGAATCAAGAATGGGTTGGGTTGGAAGGGACCTTAAAGCCCCCTCAATTCTAGCCCCCTGCCATGGGCAGGGACACCTTCCACTAGACCAGATTACTCCAAGCCTTGTCCAACCTGGCCTTGGACACTTCCAGAGGTGGGGCAAATATCTCTACCCCATTGAACAAGCTCCAGTTCTGATATCCTTACAATCTGAGGGAAAAAAAAAAAAAAAACCAAAAAACCAAAACAAAACCAAACAAAGCAAACAAACAAACAAATAAAAAATCAAAAAAACACCACAACAGCAACAACAACAAAAAACAAGATACTCAACATCCCTCTGTCTTCCTGGTGGATCTGAGTTGCTGTTGGGGAAATCAAACACTGAATAAGGGCATCTTGTAGAGCTGAGGATGAAAGAATTGGTTCACCTTCCCATGGCTGGAAGGGATCTGCTCTTCCCTGTGTATAGAAAATAGAATTGGTGGGGGCACAGGCCATTTCCAAACAGGTTGCTCAGTCAGGCTGGGCAGGCAGCCCAAGTTCCACTCTGTGATTCCTGTGCTGCATTCCCTGGAGCTCTTGCACAATCCATCAGTGCCTGGTGCTCTGGCTTACAGCTGCACAAATGCCTGTTTGTTTTTTGCACTTTTTATTGAGGATTTCAGAAGATGAGAGGAAGCTCAAAGCAAAAAAAGAATAAAAACAAAACAAACCATTTGTTTAATGTTGTTATTACCGTGATGTATCATCCTGATTAAAAATTAAGTGAGGGAATGCCAAGGCAGCAGATTAGCACACTGCTATGAGGCAGGTTGGCTGGATGGTTTTTGGAGGTGTCCTGGTTATGATGATGAACTGGCAGCTGAAATTTTCTCACCAAACAAATTATTTCATGCTTGTTTACAGGAAATATTTGGAAGGACAGAAAAAGACCTGAATATAAATGAAATCCATTCCATATTTTTGCCTTTATCAGTTACTTTCATCAAAACAATTTGACTGTCTCTCAGATTAGAAGTAATAAACTGGTAATAAGCCTGAGAGTTTCTTTCTAGGCTTCTGATTCTAATCTGTCAAAGATGAAGGGGACCAGAAACTGTTAAGGTGATGGCTGCTCAGTGTGTGAAATGAGTTCCACCAGTTCTCAATTGGGCAGTGCCCCAGAAAAGCCAGAACAGCAATTCCACTGGCTCCCTCTCTACATCTAAATTTTAGATTTCTGTGCTGAAAGAAGGATATTGGCTTCCTTGTTTTCTTCCTTTCTCCAGTAGATTTTGTCATAGGATGACAGAGATCTTCAAATATCAAAGCAAACTCCCTTTCTCTTCAAATTCAATGAGATTTCATCAGGCTTATGTTCACTGCGTTGTTATGGTTTGTAACATTAGAAGTTCTTTCTGTAAATCTGGGTTTGAGAAGATGGATTGGGAAATATTAGAAGAACCTGTACCTGTTGCATTGATCAAAATTAAGATTTCCCTTTTTTTCATTACCCAGAATCTCACTCTACCATCAAATATTTCATTCCTGGGCACAGGGATGCACAAACACACACGTATCCAGGGGAAGTGTAATTCCCATGAGGTGAAATAAAGACAGGGTGTGATACGTACCAGCCTCTGCAGGAACTTGGCCTGTCTTGGGACACGGCGAGCAACCTGCAAAGAGTTAAGTGGATTCTGTTCAATTTCCAGCAGACATGTCACTTGTTTAATCCCAGACATGGGGCTGTGTGACTGATCACCCGTGGCCAGGTTCAAATGTTGCTCTGGTTAAAATTAAAACCCAAGTCTCTTCTGCATTAACAGACCCACTGATCAAAGCTCAGCAGTGGAATGTGGCTGTCTCAGGCAAGGAGGTTCTGGGTGTTTTAAAAATAGTGCTTGGCAAGGGACCCTCTATATGATGGCAGGAAGGTCAGCCTTTAGCCCTGACCCTGGATGCTGAGGACATCCCTGGAAGTATTGAAGGCCAGGCTGGATGAGGTTTTGAGCAGCCTGATCTCGTGGAAGATGTCCCTGCTCGTGACAAGGGTTTGGAACTGGATGCTTTTTCAGGTCCCCTCCAACCCAAATCATTCTATGGTTCTAAAACTAGTTTAAATTAATGCTACAGCTCCAACTGTATAAATATTAGTTCAAGAGCAGTTCTAATGCCTAAATACCCTCCACAGGTACTGTGTATTTATTGTGCAGTGACAGAAAAGCACTAGTTATGTGCAAAATGGGAATAAAGCTATTTAAATTCAGCCACAGGCCTTATTATGAAACAAAGTGCTTCACCTGTGGCAGTGCAATCGTACCCACTGACTCACGCTTCTCATCAGCTCTTCTGACTTCTTCTCACATGGTGTGAGACTCAGCTCAATAACCTCTCCAAATCAAGTCCCTCCCCAAAGCAAGTCTTTTGTCAACAAGGGAAGCCAAGTGCCATCTTAAAATGTCACTGGAACCCCAGAGAGCAGAAGAATGCAACAGTATTTTTTTTACCTGATTTGCCCTTTCAGTTGATTTACTCTGAAAGAGCAGCAGCCCTTGCCAAAGAGATGATTTTATGTCTGTTTATATCATGCATTGAAAAGCTCAGGAATGCCCAATGGGGAAATTAAAGTTTCATCCAAGAGAATCTGTACTATTTCCTTCTGCATTATTTTAGCCAACATCTTGTAAGATTAGAACCAAGGGAAGACAGCTTCCTTGAGGGAGAGGAGAGGAGAAGAGAGGAGAGGAGAGGAGAGGAGAGGAGAGGAGAGGAGAGGAGAGGAGAGGAGAGGAGAGGAGAGGAGAGGAGAGGAGAGGAGAGGAGAGGAGAGGAGAGGAGAGGAGAGGAGAGGAGAGGAGAGGAGAGGAATTGTTTGCATCTTGAGTTTTGGAAGAAACTTTCTGTCTGGGTCTGTTATATCAGACAAATCAATCCTCTCAGGAGCCCGCTATGAGCAAGAGGCAGGGATGAGAGATCAATAGTCCTCAGTGTTTCTTTACTGAAGATCTGCCTTACCTTTTGGTAGATCTTACCTGTTGTTCTGTAAGGAATCGTCACGGGCTTTTCACGACTAATCAGTGAAACTGGAAACTTGGTTCTTTTATCTTTTCCCACCAAAACCTATTTTGTTTGCTTGCTTAATTGCATAAGAAGGCTCTGTGTGACTTGGCTCCTGCAAGAACTACCTGCTAAAGTCTTGGGGACACCCATGGGCATCAATGAGGAGCTAAGGATCACCAGATATCAGTATCCTGTTTTCTAGGGCTCATGACTACTGTCAAAACATTGCTGCAGGGTTTGTTATCAGTCCATTGGACTGTTCCAATCAGTCAGCTTCACTGGCATCATCAAAATGAACAATTTTCAAATTACCATCAACCTTTAGCTTTAAAGCTTTCCAACACATTCATTAAAGCCAGATAATTGCTGGTAGTGACCCCATAACTTTTTGCCATCTGTTAGTCCCAGTGTGGTGTATGGGATACAAGCTGTGTAGTGGGTTTGTTTCTAGTGCAGTGTCTTGATCTAGGGAAGCACCTGCCTGTTCTCAGCCTGGCTCAGGTGTTCAGTGAGGACAGACAGATGTCCTCTTCTAGATCTGGCTGTCCCAGGGCACAAGGACACCACACCTATTTACACATCACAGCTTTTCTGGTGGAGGTGACTGCTGCCACTGATCTGCCAGCAACACAGCTCCTGTGAAAACACCCTCATGTGCCTCAAGCAACATCCACTTCAGTGCTGTGAGCCAGTTCTTGGAGCTTTGCAGCTGATTTTCCTCCTAAAGCAGGTGAGTGATCCCAGATACCACTCCACTGGCAGTGGTGGAGATATTCTCTTCCACTTGGGCAGGTGTGTTTGTAAAACAGCATTGGTTTGTGTCTGAATTCCCCCCAAAAAGGAATATGCATCCAGAGTAATCAGGACTGACAACAAAATTTTTGGTGTCCCCACAGGGGAGAGATGTGGATGCTTCTGGAGGGAGATTCTTTCTGTTCTAGGTGGGATAGATACAGATACACATGAAGAGTCTCACTCTTCCCAACTTGCTGCATGGCAGAAGTTGCTAAATACAGAAAAATACTGACATTTTAGACAAACTGGATTATTCCACCTGGAATGCCAGGTGCCGTGCCAGCAAGGCACAGGTATTCCATAGTTCCTGCATTGTATCTGCCACGCCCACATGGGTGCCTCAGGTGCTACAGAACCTCTCAGATCTGATCCAATTTAGATAAATGACTGATGCCTTAAGTGACCCAAAGTCACGCATGTTATCTCTTATGGACCTGATAGATGTGAGCACATACCTGAAGCTCGGGATTTTATAGAATCCGAGTGGTTTGGGTTGGAAGGAACCTTTAAGGTCATCTAGTTCCAACCTCTCTGCCATGGGCAGGGACACTTTCTACTAGAAATGGGTCATGGCCTCCCAAACCACCACCCAAACTCTTGCAAGAAGTTCATTGCTCTTTCAATCCCATTTCCTCAGAAAATCTAAGCCACACGATAACACAGCATAACAGCCCTCACTTGTAGATTTCTTTTTTTTTTTCTTTCATTGTCAAGAAGCGTTTTAGAAGCTGGAATTCGTGTGGTTTGTTTCATCCAGCACGAGTTAAAAATCGAGTACAGTAACAACATAGGCAGGAAAAAAAAAAAAAAAAAATTAAGAAACCCCCCAAAACTATCCCCCGAGTTTGAAATACTGGGAATTACTCAGACTGGAGTGTGGCCAGCACAAGGCATTAACTCCTTTGTCGCTGTGAAGGGCCTCGTTGGCCCATCCGAGGGGATGGATGTCAGTCCGAGCCCGTCCCGGGGCAGCGGCAGCACCACGGGAGGGTGATCCCCTGCCTTAGCACAACTCCGTGCTGGCTCTAACACCTCCCACGGGGCTGAGCCGCACGGACAGGTGGGATAAATGCATTTTTATCACACCGCCCCGCTTGTCAATACCGCTGGCGAAGAGGGGGCGAGCACAGCCGACGCCACCTGATGCTCCCCGACAAACCTCCGCCTTCAAACCCACCTGCTCGGCGATGCTGTAGTCCGCCAGCAGCTGCTCCTCCAGGTACCTGGCCATCAGCTCGGAGTCGGGCTGTCCCGCCGAGGGGGAGAAGCCCCAGCAGAGGCAGAGCCAGAGGATCATGGTGGAGAGGAGCTCCGGGGCTCCTGCCCCGCCGTGAGCGCGCAGCCCCGCTGCCTTTCGCTGCCGGCCGGGCTGCGGGTGCCTGACAGGACACACAGCGTCCCACCCTCTCCTCCTCCTTCCCGGCTCGGGACCGGCCCCTTTTCCACTCAGGGCGGCCTCCTGCGCTGCGGGAAATCCTTGCGGGGATCGCATCCCTCGGCCGGGGCTCCCTCCTCGCCCCGCTGGACTCCGCGATCTCCGTCAGCCCCCTCTTGTCTCCTGCGGGGCTGGGGCCGTGGTGGGGGTCCCCGAGGGGCTGCCGCTTGTCATTTCGGCGCCCGCAGCCCCTCTCAGCGAGGGGGATGCTGAGGGGAGGGTTCTTACACCTGGCTGGGTGCTGAGGAAGGGCAGGGACGGTGGCACAGTGCCAGTGTCTCCTCCTACCCACGCCCTTAGGGAGCACAAGCCCAGGAGATGCTTCAAGGTTGGGGCTTTCCTAAGGGGAGGGGTGGGTAAAACGCTCTGGTTTCACCCCCTGGGAAGGGAAAGATTCTCCTACACCGCATCAGCAGAGCCCTGGCTGGTTTAGGAAAGCTGCCCCCAGGGCAGGGCAGGGCTCCCTCCGCACCCTCACCTTGGCAGCCGCCCGACAGCGAAGGTGGCCAAGACACGTAATTCCACCTCCCTCTTGCCATCCAGACTGTGCTTCCCAGCTGGGCAAAGCCGGGGTGACCTCCTGCTCTTCTCTCCATCTCCCAAAGACATGTGCTCTCCTGCCAGAGCAGCCCCGGGTGAAGGTGGGCACTTGTGGGACAGGCTGGATTCTGCCTGCCAGCCGCCAGGGACGTTCCTGGGGCACGGCACTGCCAGCTGGCACCGACCCGGCGGCTCTCACCTCCAGGCATTCGGGAACTTGTATCTGCAGCGCTCACCTCACCCCAAATCAGGCGTATTTGCTACTTTGTTTTTCTGTGACAGCAGTAACTTCTTAAATCTAGCAGACTCAAACTTCCTCTGTTTGTTTTGTTGGGGTTCTTTATTCTTTTTTCTTTTTTTTCTTTTCTTCCCCCCCCCCCCCGTTCCCCCCCCCCCCCCCCCCCCCCCCCCCCCCCCCCCCTTCAGTGCCTTGTGCTGCACACACAAACCTGGTGAGATACAAACCACTTCTTTTTCCTCTCCAGCTCTGGGCCACCAGGGACTGGAGCTGTTGTGGTTCATCTCCTATCCATGGCAGTAACAGTCCAGTGAGTGGCTCAGTGTCTCTCTGGCTTTTCTGAAGCTTTGTGTCCTCCAAATCTCACATGCGTTTTTGAGATGCTCCCCTAAGAGAAGGGAAGAGGGCAGCTGGAGATGGAGCAAAGGGAAGGTCATGGTCAGCATCTTTTGGAACTCCTTATTAGCAAATTGATGGTTCAGGCTGAGGCTGAGGTGACACACACAGGGAAGAAATCAAAACCCATCCTTTTCCCACTGGGACCACTGTCAGGCTTCTGTAGTGGCCACACCCTGAATGGGAGCTGCAGAACTGGGCAGCACTGCAGGGAACGATGGAAGGCTGATGTGGATGGGGAAGAGAAGGTGCTGGCAGAAAGCTGGAGGGAGGCTGGGACAGGATCCTTCAGGCCCCTAGAGACACCCCCAAGTAGTTCCTCTGCTGATTTGATCCCTGCCAGAAGACAGATGAAGCATTTTGTTCAGCTTCTTACAATTTCAAAGTGCTGTAGAAGAGGTTTCAGCCATCCCTTTGGAGATCAGTGAAGACACTGTGAAGGTTGAGACTGAGACCTGGCTTAAGAACACACTAAAAAAAAAAAAAAAAAAAAAAAGGTTTTAAGTATTTTTCATCTGTTTCCAGTTAGTTTCAGCTCCCACATGTCTTGCCTAGCTCAGACAGAGCAGTGAGTGGGAGCAGCATGGGAAATAGGACTGCAGCTTCCTGTGCCCATTCTACTGATGTTAAGATGGTCTCAGCCTTTTCTGTGTTTCACTATAGAGACACAGATGTGTAAAAGTGTTACACCAGATGTTTAGAAATGCTGAAAACAGGCATCCAAATGAATACATATAGCATGATTTTCCTACTGTTCTGGAAAACCTAAAGGGAACCAGGACACCTCTGTAAAAGCAAGTCAAAAGTAGCCTGCTAACCCTAGGGGTAACAATAGTTTCTGATCAGAGGAGTTGTTTGCCAGTTTGAAATGACCATTGCGCAGTCAGGAGGCATTTGGAATACCATCCAAAACTCACCAGCTGCAGCATTTGGCCACTCTGCATCTCCTACTGCCCAGGTGGGGATCTGAGGGCCAGGGTGTGTCAGAACAGTGAGACTCTGCAAAGATGCTGCAATAAAGCTGAACCTAAGCACACCTGGTGAAAGGAGGGTATTCAAGCCAGAACAGGATCCTCCAGCAGGTACAGGATAACCAACAGGCATGAGAGAGCAAGCTGGGAAAAGCACTGCCCTTCCTAAAGGGATTAGGAACAGCCAGTTCTGCTTGTGCTCCCCTCAGCGAGTGCACGTGAGGACACGGCACGAGGGTAAGGCCAAGGTGTGCTTTAATGTGGTTCAGATGCAGTTAGGTTTGCTGAGTGAGCATTGAGCCTGGGGTCTTTATTGTTCACATTATCCCCTCTTCCTCCTCCTTGGAATACATTTTCCTGGTTTGGGGTGTGAACACTGCAGGCACAGTTCCGGGGGTGCTGCCGGTGTCTGAGACAAGCAGTTACTCAGGTGTGTTCACATCAGACATGTTTGGTGCTGACTTTTGCAGACTTAGCAAGATGAGCAGCTGTTCTTTGGATGGGGGCTCAGCAAATTAAATTTCCTGCCGTGCCTGCAGCCAGCATGAGCAGAGACAGCAGAGAGAGAGGCATGATCCAACAGCTGAGCTTTCACGTTTCACCTGGAACAGATCATTTTATATCAAGGAGTCTCTCTGATATAAACACAGGCACCTTGGTGACCTCATGCAGGGTTAAATGCCCAATCAGAAGTGTCTGAACCAGCAAATAAATGTACCCAAAGCACCTACAAACTGCACCACTTAGTGGCATTCAAAGCCAGCCACTGGATGGAGAAATTGGCAAGAGTCCCAAAGGGCTACACAGGTGTAGTCAGAGATAAATGTCCAGAGGTAAAATTAATTACCATGAAGTTCAGGGAATTGCATTCCATATTTTCCTTCAGGTCTTAATCTAAGCAATCTCTGGAACATCTGGATGGGATCTGCTGATCCCCAATTCTGAGAGGTGCCTGTGTTCCTGGAAGAACCACAGAATGATTTGGGCTGGAAGGGAGCATAAAAATCATCTAGTTCCAACCCTCCTGCCACAAGCAGGGATGCCACCAGGTTTCTCCAGACTGGACTTGCACACCTCCAGGGATGGGGCATCCACATCTTCTCTGGGCAACGTGTTCCAGTGCCTCATCATCATCTGCAAAAAGAATTTCTTTCTCATATCTAATCTAAACATCTTCTCTTTTGGTTTAAAACTTCTACCCCTTGTCCTGTCACTAAATGTCCAGGTAAAAAGTCAGTCTCCCTCTTTTTTGTAAGCTCCCTGTAAGTACTGAAAGGCTGCAATAAGGTGTCTCCAGAGCCTTTTCTTCTCCAGGCTGAATTCCCCAAGCTCTCCCAGCCTGTCTCCATCACAGAGGTTCTCCAGGCCTCAGAGCATCTTTGTGCCCTCCTCTGGACTTGCACCAGCACATTTTTATCATGCTGAAGGCTCCAAACCTGGATGAAGCTCTCCAGGTAGTGTTTCACAGGGCAGAGAGGAGTACAAAGGTATTTCCTGGGGTCCCAGTGTCTGCTGATCTCCCTGCTGCCATTAGCTGTGTGCACCATGGCCCAGCAGAGCATTTCAAAACTTCCAAATCTGGTATTATTCTGATGAAAATCACCCAAAGTCTCTGCCAAAGCACCTTGGTGACTGTGTCTGGGGCACTGCTGAACATCCATATATATCATTTCCCAGAATGGCAGGTTTGTGATGGGATTAATGTCAGGGCAGTCACACCAAGTGTGTTCCTTGCAGGTACACCCTGTCCTCACCTGGATCACTGGAAATTTCCAGATGTGAAATTCAATACAGGGAGAAGATGCTGGCTATCTCATCGGACACAGAAATGGGGACATTTCTCCCCAGGTGCTAGCCAAACTAGCAAAATTTAATTATTCTGGGGGACAGGCTCTGGACAAATTCAGGTGGTTCAGGGCAGACAGTGCAATGAAAACTTCCTTCCAGAAGAAGAGAGAGGACAGCTCATGGAACAGCCCAATGGACACGTAGCACAAAACATCTTACTGAGATCCTGTCCTCCTCATGAAACCCTGGGGAGGTTCACCTAAACTGATGGAAGGGCTCTGAGCAGCGTCAGCACTTGTTTCTCCCGTATCCTGTCTGTAGTTTGACGGGTTTCAGGGTTTTGGGCTCTTTTGGGCAATATATTTGAGCAGTTTGTGCCATCTAGTGGTCACACTAATTTCCCGAGCTTGGTATTTGTACCAAAAACACTAAGCCGCATTTAGTGTTTGAGAAAGGACTGAAATGAGTAGTTACAAACTTGTTTTTTAAAATGAAATTTGTTCTAAAATGGCTTTTGTAATCTCATCATAACAGCTCTGATTTTTTTAATCTTTCGAGAACAGCTTTAAGTTTCTGACGAGACAGGACTCGTCACCCTAAACTAGGGGCACAAGTGTGAACAAAAATCAGTTTGTATACAAAATTCAAGCTAAACTAGGTTTAGCCAAGCAAAGGCTGGCTGTCCTGTCCTGCTGCTCTTGCAGCCCTGGAGGAGCCCTGTCAGACACAGCTCCAATGCCACCTGTGGAAGATTTTCCTAAGCTAACTTTGAGGTAGTTAATTTAAACACTGCCAGATTGTACCACAAATGATGGGGTCAGCAGGACAGGGCAGTGACCATCCCCCTGAATTTGTCAGTGGTGAGGCCACAGTTTGAATCCTGGGTTCAGTTTTGGGTCTCTCACCACATGAAGGAAATTGAAGCACTGGAATGTGTCCAGAGAAGGGAAGAGACCTGGGGAAAGGTCTGGAGCACCATCAGGGAGCTGGAGGAGCTCAGCATGGAGAAAAGGAGGCTCATAGGTGAAGTTCTCATTCTCTATAACTCCCTGACAGGAGGGGGCAGCCAGGTTAGGGCCAATCTCATCTCCCGGGTAACCAACAATGGGATGAGAGGAAGTGGCCTCAAGTTGCACCAGGGGATATCCAGGTTGTACTTTAGGGAAAATTTCTTCACCAAAAATGGTGTCAAGCACTGGAGCAGACTGCTTAGGGCAGTGGTGGCATCACCACCCCTGGAAGTGTTCAAAAAACACATGGATGTGGAACTTGGGGACTGCTGTGGTGGACATGGCAGTGCTGGGTTAATGGTTGGACCAGATGGTCTTGAAGGTTTGTTCCAACTTAAATGATTCTATGATCATTGAAAAACCCTTCTCCCATCCTCTCTATTGCCCTCCTGTATGCTCCCCTTCTCCAAAGACCTCACTTCTCCCAGCTCTCTTAACTAGCAGCGAACAGACTCTGCTGCCATTCCTTGTGAACTTCTGGGTGTAAGTTCTGAGAAACCACCTGTGGAAAAGGTGGAGAAAGAATGAGTAAGAGCAGACTTGTGCACAGAAATCTTTTACTGAAACATCGAAGCGTAACATAAGGTAAGAGAAGAAAACAGAACATTATTAGTGTTGTATAGTGAATATGATATTACATGGTCTAGTGAACAAGAAAATGTAATGTACTGTAATGGGATATAATATAATATAATATAATATAATATAATATAATATAATATAATATAATATAATATAATATAAATAATAATATCTATTTGGCAGCTGTTTTGCCCCAGAGTTCACACAGTGATTCTGTCATTTGCATTGAAGCTGCTCAGATGTGTCCAACAATCCTTTCTTGTGGAAAAGTGGAAGGGATAGCCCAACAACATTTTCCCAAAAGGCGTCTTCTTCCCTTCTTTCCCCCTTTTGCTTTGCTCTCTTTATCTCATTACTTTAAGCACCCAAAGATCCAGGGAGGCAAAAAAAAAAACTGTTTCAAAACCACCTAGGAGCCATAGAACGTGCATCTGAAAATATCATCAGATGTTCTCATGTGACTAATTTTGGAAAATTAGAACTATCACGTCATCGGCTATGATTTTTTTCCCAGCAGAATGGAAAGAAAGGATAGATTTTTTTCCCAGCAGAATGGAAAGAAAGGATACTTGTGTGGGTCAGGATCCAACCCCAAGGTCTCTGCCAGCCCCTGTTGGGTTGGCTGGGCCCTTGGAGAAGCCCAACACTTCTGCCTCCATCACACTGAGAACCAAACTTTGCCTCGTTTCCTATAAACAGGCAAGCTGCAGTTCTTGCTGAGATCTTTTGAAGTTTTTGGATACTGCAGGCTCTGTGCCTAGCAGGAAATTAGTTCAAACATCACGGGAAGCTACAAAAGCAAGGAGTGAGCCTATCCAAGCCGGTGCTGTTATCGAGGGCAGAGGCGAGTGAAGACACTATTTGGATAACCCTTGCTCAGGCACCACAGCTCAGGCTTGCGTTGCAAGGCTAATATTTACCTATGGCCTAAACAAAGTCAGCATTTCAGAACTTTGCTCAAAATGCTGCATAAACCTGGGCTGTTTCCTTGAACTTGTCTCAGAGGAGGGAAGAACTTCTAGTCTGTACCTGTGCTGGCTGCTCTCAGGAGGAAAAAAGAGGGAAGAAAATGAAGTGTCTGAGCAGCTTCTTGGTTTTGTTCCTCATTTCTGGAGTCGGGGGCTTTGATCTGGTGATCGACGACATCCCAGATGTGAGTATTTGGAGGCAGGGCCCAGGTCTCCCTCCCTTGCTGAAGCCTGGATGGAAGAGGCAGTGGGAGCAGAACTGGGTCACAGCTTCACAGTTCCCTTCTACTTTTAGCTGTAATTTTTTCTGGTAATTGATCTTCATTTGTCATTTCTAATATATTTTTTAATGTTGTTAAAGCTTATTATTATTATTTAATATTATTAAAGTGAGAGTGTGAGCATAAATCCAAATTTCATTCCAAGCAGGTTTCATATTCTTACTTCAGTGTTGCTTTTTATGATGTAGTTTTAACCAGTTAATTTAAGTGGGCTCCAGTTAATTTAAGTTAATTTAACCAGCCCATTTAAGTGGGCTTCTATACTCAGATCTTCAGAATATTTTCTACCCTGTTTCCCTGGAATAAGCAGAAACAGGGCACTCAGACATCTTTGTGGATGGAGCCTCCTCTGTGGAACACTGTGAACTTCAGCAAGGCTTTGTATGGAATTGGGTTTTTGTTAACTGCAATTCAAATATAGAGTGAATATCCTACTGACTTTACATTCCTCAGCAGGGGGATGAGGGAATTTATAAAAGAGACCATCATTTATTGGGTTAATAAAATGATCAAAAGAAGTATAGTTATAGCTCTGACTCTGAGACTGAGTCCAAATTTAAACCCCCAGGTTCTGGTGAACTTAGATTTGCTGTCTACACCCATTTCCACATTGTAGTTTTGAAATATTTCCGTGAAGTCAGCAGGGATGATATGAGGCTTTCTTTTCCTTTGTAGGATTAATAAAAATCTTCAGTGAGCTGGGATATCCTATTTTTCTTTATTTTTACAGATATTTTCTTGACTCAATGAGATTTTAAAACTGAGTTTGTAATTCCCAGGAAAAAATATTCCAGAGCTGTGGTTCTTTCCAATTGTAGATGCCTTATCAATTTAACATCAATGTGCTTAAACAATTTAAATTAGTTTTGTGCAAACCTTTGTGTGTATGCTATCCCATAAGTTGGAAAGTAATTAATGCACTTAAACTTCTCTATTGTCATAAATTAAACTCATAACAAAATTTAATTAAGAGTGTTGCTGTGTTGTGATCCACACTTCTAAATTAATTAATGCAGCTTTGCACTTGGAAAAGACCTGATGTTCTTTTGCTGTCATTGAGGGAAATTTTGTTTTCAGCTATATTGGTGTAAAACCAGAGACAATTTCTTCTGGTCTGAGCAGAAATTCTCTGGACTTGCTTACTTGCTTTGAGTGAGATCAGTGGCTGTAGTTTCCAGGGCTAGACCAATCCTGATGATAATATCTGCCTCTTGCTCTTTGTGGTCATTGCATGTTAAATATTACTCCTTGTTTCAGAAGGAAAGGCTGTAAAATGATGGTAAAGGTCATGATTTTACAGGAGTTTATAGAGCTGGTTGGCCACTGAGGGAAACTGAGTGTGTGAGGATTTTGGTCTGAGATGGTTTGTGCTTCTGCTCCTCAGTAGCATCCAGGGGAGGTAAATTCTCTTTGGAACTCTCCTGTAAAGTGCTAATCAATAATAAATCAAGTGATAAATTGAACAGCAAGGCAGCAGCAACTCTTTCTTCTTCTCCCTCCTCTAGGCAGTGCAAAACCTGATTGATCTGGAAACTGATGGATTCCCCTCAAGCTCCAAGGCGAGAAATGGCAGGTACCAGGTACAGTACCCAAAAATGTTTCAAAGAGGAGGGCAGCCAGAACACCTGGGAGCTCTCTCCAGGAATCTTTTTCCATGTCCAGTGCACAATCACGTGGGACCAGCTGGTTTTTATAGGCACTGAGACTTCCATACCTCTGGCTGGGACAAGAGCTGCTGCTCTCCCTTAGGCACAACAAAGCTTTGTTCTGTATCTGCACTCCTGAGGTGATAAACTATGGAGATACTTGTCTAACTTCATGTCTGGGGAAAATCCCATTGAAACAGGTGAGGTTCTTCCATGAGAAAATGGAAAAGGACTTCAGACACTGGCAAGTGTAGGCTGCAAACATTCAGTCCACTCATTCATATTTAACTCTGGTCCAAAGATTGACACTCGGTGATGAGCTGGTGGCATCTGAGATCTGGGAAGAAAATTTGTTTCCAGCACACTGATGGGTTGCAGATAATTTTAGTCTGTTGGCTTGGGAGATAGAAATGTTAAGAGCAGAAATATGAAAGTTTTTCTGTGTTTTACACAGTAGCAATTAATGGTAATACTCATGAAATCAGTTGTTTGAATGTATTAATTTTTCATTACACTGCATGAAAGAAATGATGATCAGAGTGGACCTTGTCCTCCACCAGGCTCTGGTGCTGCTTTTCTTGAGCCTGTTCAATGTAGTGAAAAAGGAAGATCCTCTTGAGTAATGTTGGATTTCCCAGACTCTTTGAAATTGCACACAGGCAAACCTGATTTTCCTTAATCTTAAGGCTTTGGATGGACTTTATTGATACCTAAAGCCTGCATAACAGTGGAAGAAAATGGCAGATTTTAGCACGAGTATGGATCAAGCCTTCTCACGCTTGCCAGTCCAGTATTTAAATAATTGAATCATGATCTAAACAGAAATCCCTCCTAGCTGCTCTTCTTCAGGGTATCATTTCTTTCCAAAGTGTCTGTATCAGTGCCACATGTATTATGTTGCCTCTGTTCCCAAAATTTCTGGATACATAGAGGCACAGACATATGCACGCAGTAATTTACAATTCTGCTACTCATTTCATTATACCAGTTACTGCTTTTATTCCCATAAATTATTTCCCATCCTTTACCTATCAAATAAATCTTTGCAAACCAGTAGAACTAAGATCTCAGCTACTCTCATATTAGTTGAGTCACAACAAAATATAATCAATGAGATTAAACTGACCTGTGCAAATCATCTTGAGACAGCAGCTCTTGGCCAGCAGCAGGCACACAGTTACTGTTCATCACTATGGGAAGGCTGTCTCCCAAATTATTCTTTTGGCACTATGTTTTTCTGCAAAGAGGTCACCAGCCCACTGGCAACAAGGCAACAGAGCTCCCTGCAGACCCTGTTGGTTGGCTCTAATTGCAGAGGATTTTTTTTTAGGTACAGATAAGGTATTCTGCTGTTTTGCTCCTGAGTAATTCCCAAAATGCTGTGCCTCAGGTGTGTGGATGGTCCTCGTGACCACAGCAGCAGTGTTCTGTGGGCTGGAATGCAGGTGACCTTGGGATCCTCTGTGTGATGGTGCACAGCTGTTATCTGTTTTGGAGACAGATAAAGTGTCTAGACCTGTGAGGCACCCTGTGAGGTGGGATGTTCTGCAACACATTCCCCAGGTCTGGGTCCTGATCTCTGGCTGTCCAGAGGTGGGTGAGATCCCACCTTTTTCCTTACTGCTCTGCCTGCTTGGTTTTCCCTCCAAGAGAAGCAGCACAGGAAGGAAATATGGAAAGAGATAGGGTGGAATGATGGAATTGTGGTATAGTTTAGGTTGGAAGGGTCTTGAAAACTCATCTCATTCCAACCTCCCTGTGGAACACCTTCCACACCTTCCACTATCCCAGCCTGCTCCAAACCCCACCCAACATGGCCTTGAACACTTCCAGAGATGGGGCAGCCACAGCTTCTCTGGACATCCTGCGCCAGGGCCTCATCACCCTCACACTGAAGAATTTCTTTCTAAATCAGCTGTTTGGAGACTCTCCAAGCTGCCAGGGTGTGAATGTAACCAAACAGACAAGGTTCCATCTGCACCACCCTGAAGACAAAATCTGCCAAGTCTTAGGTCTGAAATTTCTCTTCTTGCATGTCACAGTGAGGATCCTCTGAAAGGAGTGTGAAGAGGCCACAATGGATCTGGAGTATGTTAAAAACTGTTTAGGAAATTACAGGAAAATAAGTGAATTATGAGGGAACAGAACCTGAAAGAACTGGAAGGGCATTCCAGGTAGATCGTAGAATCACTGAAACATGGAATGGTTTGGGTTGGAAAGGACCTGAAAGATCATCTAATTCCAACACCCTGCCATGGGCAGGGACAACTTCCAGTAGACCAGATTGCTCCAAGCCTTATCCAACCTGCAGATCACTTGCAGATCACATCTTCTTTCAAGTTTCTCATGTTGGGCATCTGCTTTTCAACATTTTTCATGCCCCAGTAGAAAAGAAATTTCTGTCAAATGCAAAACATCTGTCATTCTGCTCTCCTGATTTTACTAAATAGCTGCAATGTCCATGCACAGTGATTTGAACTAAGATCACTGTGGAGGGTTAAATATCCATACCCTGCACAGGTTTCAAGAGAAGATGTATCTCAGTATCTGAAGGCAGCCCAGCATCTGTGCTTCAAACAGTTCCTGAAGCACATGTTGTCTTCATTCTGATTAGCAATTTGGCACTCATGAGGTATAGCTCAAGATCTTGTTTTTGCACAGCGACCAACAGGTCTGGATGTGGTTTAAAAGCATGAATCAGCCATGAATCCTCATGCGGGAAATAGCAGGAGTCTCAGGTACCACAGAGGTCCCTGTTCTCAATAATCACATCAGCACTCAGACCTGAAGTAGGATCTTCAAGGCCAGGTTGGATGGATCTTGGAGTAACCTGGTCTAGTGGAAGGTGTCCCTGCCCATGGCAAGGGAGTTGGAACTAGAGAATCTTTAGGGTTCCTTCCAACCCAAACCATCCTGTGACTCTGTGCTCCATGATTCTGGGGTTCAGGTACCTGAAGGTACAGCTCTGTCCTCCTGACCTGTTGGAGGGACTACTCTCTGCAGCCTCTGAGTTCTCAGGGGTTCCCATGGCTGGCCAAGACCATGTCTGATCCCTAACAACAGCCATGGGAGTCACTACATGTGCCACTGATAAGCTCCCTCTCCTTCAGCTACACCCTCTTCTTCACCAAGAACTATCAGGAGGGAAACCTGGGCATCACAAAAGCTTTAACCACCATTCCTAAAGTGGGTCAGGAGCCCTAAGCTGAGAACCAGGAAAGTACCCCAATAAATCAAACAAACAAACAAACAGACACCCTGTGTTCTAAAGCCTTGGTCTTTATCTTTCCAAAATTAGAATTGTTTCAGTTAATGTTGGTTTAATCTTAATTTGTGTTCAAGACAGTGATGTTCCCTCTGCCAAGGGTATGTGTGGGGCCAAAAATCACTTCCCATGGTCTGGTCCTTTATCAGGTGTGAAAGTCCTGTTCACTGTACAGTGAAGTTTGTGGGGTGTGACAGGATCAGCCCATCAGGCTTTGCAGAGGGTCTCCAGAGAGCCATAAACTTCCATATCCTGAAATCCCAGTCTGAAGGGTTCAGGTAGGGCCTGTAGAGCTGGAAAATGAAAACCTGCATTTGCTCTCAGGCAGGCAGATAGCCTCTCATCTGCCTTTTAAGGGTCCTTATAATAATTTCTTTAAGATGAACTTTTTATGACATCATCATCTCTTATACAGCACAAGATTTCCCTAGAATAATATAGTAATTAGCTTCAAATTAACTTAACAATTGCAGAGCAATCTTCCAGTGCATCGTGGGATTAAAGCAGTTTTCACGAGCATCTTCTGTAGTTTTGGGTCCTCTTGACTCTGGATAGCTGAGCTGGCCCAGTTGTGATGATAATATGAAAGCAGATCCCTTCAATAAAAAGTTGCATCTGGGTGAGCCAAAATCCCTTTCAGGGGATTAATATAAATATTCCTTATGTGACAGAGATTTTTGCGGGGGGGAATTAAACAGAATTATTCGAATGGCCACAAGATGTCAGCACGTTGCCACAGAAATTTCCAAATTGAGCAACTCATGGGGCAGGGGGAAAGCCGCAATTGTTAATGAGCAATTTCGTCTAAGTAATGCATGCATAACTAACTTCCATAGGCAAAAGCATGTAAATGTAATATCGATTACACAATGGTTTTTTTTAATTCATGCATAATGCATACCATACATAAATAAATATTTTCTAATGCATATAACCACAAAGTGAGCTAAAGAAGTCTGGGAATTGAGGTTTTTCCACTTTTCACAGAAAAACAAAGAGAACTTTTCTGTTAAAAACAAACATGTCTGAGGATGACTTTCTGCCAGCATGATTTGCTTTCAGGAAGAATGTTTTTCTAGAAGAGAATGTTTTAGTAAAAAAAAAAAAAAAAAAAAAAAAAAAAAAAAAAAAAAAAAAAAAAAAAAAAAAGGAAGAAAGCTGCCCTGTTTATGGTAGGTTCTGAGGCACAGCTGGGAGATCACATGCTCCAACATCCCATGTAGAAATATATGAAATAAGACAAAAGGAACATTCACACTTTGTCTGGGAACTCAAATGAATTCTCATTCGTGTCCAGAGAAGGGCAATGGATCTGGGTAAGGGTCTGGAGCACAAGTCTGATGAGGAGCAGCTGAAGGAGCTGGGAGAGGGGCTCAGCCTGGAGAAGAGGAGGCTCTGGGGGGACCTTGTGTCTCTGCACAACTCCCTGACAAGAGGGTGCAATCAGATGGGGGTCAAGCTCTGCTCCCAGGGAACAAGGGACAGGACAAGAAGAAATGGCCTCAAGTTGTGCCAGGAGAGGTTTAGGTTGGATATTAGGGAACAATTCTTCTGTTAAAGGGTTGTCAAGAATTGAAACAGGCTTCCTATGGAAGTGTTGAAGTCACTATTGCTGGAAGTATTCAAAAAACATGCAAATGTTTAGTAACCCAGACACTGTTGGGTTAATGGTTGGACTTGATCTTAGATGTCTTCCCCAAAGTTAATGGTTCTGTGATCCCCAAGAATCTATGATTCATAATCTTAGAAAACATTTTTTAGACACTGATCCCTGTCTTGAAACATCCAGTCAGTGCTCTTAGCTTTGCTGAAATACCCCCTCCATATTTTTCTTTTCCAGAGGAGCACATCTGACTGGGGGTACGTTGGAGATCTGGTGAGTATTTTTCATCCCCTGTGGTAAATAATACTGAACAAAGTGATTTTCTAGTTAACCATTTTTTTTGAAATCAATCCCTCTGTTTGTTCAGTTCCTTGTTTTTACTGCTGGTTGGGTATTAACCTATTTTCTTTAAACAGAGCGCTGTTTGCACAATACTGTTGATACATCTGCTCTTGGAGGGAGAAGAGTATGGCAAATATGAAGAAATAAGTTATCAAAAGTGACTAGATAATGTCTTAATAAAACACTTAAATACTGTTATCCCCCTGCCATGGTTTAACAATTTTCAATACTATGTCAGTAACCAATGCTTCAAGTCTTCTCTATTTAGGACTTTTTTTGAAAATGTGAGCGCCTTCCTTCTCATTATATGATGTTCGGGATTACTGTGTAGCTTTCCATGCTGGATTGCCCTCATAGAGTCATTCCAAGGACTGGTTGCATGGTGAAAAGCAAGGAAAACATTCCAGCTTGAAAAATACCCTTTTTCAGCTGAAATGTTATAATGAACTATATTCACGTGAATATCCTGCCACAATTTCCGGGTTAAATATGGAGATGTCCTGAACTGGAGCTCATGTCCCCTCTAGCTGCCATATTGTAAGGAGCAGCAATTAAAAAGTAGCACTGAGACAACAAAAATGATTGATATTGTTCTCTAGGGCATTTTTTTTTCCAGCGTCGCCGTGAATTTATTGAGCGATTTTGTCAAACGCAGGTGGAGGACGATGACAAGATAGGTCTTTACAGCTACAAGGTTCAATCCACCATCACATCCCGGCTGGCCAACACGATGATCCAGGCCAAGATGGTGAACAACGCCAGGCGGCCGCAGCCCATCGTGTTTGACGTGCAAGTCCCCAAAGGAGCTTTCATTGACAACTTTACCATGTAAGTAGTGGTCAGGGATCAGCCTCATTCTCTGGAAGGATCCAATAGGCTGGGAAGGAAGTATTTGTAAATGCAAAAAGCTCTTACTGTTTTCCAGGTTCAGTGTAATTTTTGCAGGCTTTCTCAAGAGGTTCATATCAGCAGTCTGTCTGTCTGTCCAGGTCTTCCTCTCCAGTAATTATTGAACTACTGGTCAATATCGACAAAAAATGGACAAAAGTCTCAAATAGACTAAGCCCCACCTTGCCAGACCAAAGGAGAGACCCAAATCAGAGACCTCACTGAACAGAAACTGGCCTGGTTCAGTATCTGTTCAGAGAGGCAGCAGCCAGATTGCTGGTCAAGAGCTGCCTTGATCCATGTTCCAAACCAACCATAACATCAGGAACTGCCTTCCCTGCCCAAAGCATGGGGAAAGTGTGAAGGAGGTGGAGGAGAGCAGATCCTCCTCAGAGCACAATGGTGCTGGCTACTTGAAATAAAAATCAGGCAGGGAAAAAGAACTTCAGTGAAAATCAGAATTCATTACTTTGGGGTTAAACAAGAACCTTGTTATTTCATTTCCCACCAGCTTAGATTTCACTGATGTAAACTGAAGAAACAGTCCTCGATTGTAAAGTTGTTTCTTTCACAAGCTGACTGTGCTTCTCTCTCCTAGGGATATCAATGGTATCACATTTACCAGCCACATTCGGGAAAAATCCGAAGCCAGAAAAATGTATGCTCAAGCAAAAGCCAAAGGCAAAGCTGCCGGAATAGTCAGGTATAAACACTCTGGCATATGGGTTTTGTACTGAACTTACAGGAGAACAGAGATGACCCATCCCAGGAGGAGATAGATGAGGGGGAATCCTGGAAAGGAAAATGCTTTCTTACACTAACTTTGATATTTAATTGTTACGGACTTAAAATGTGTTTCAGCTTTCAGCTTGCTAAAATCACCCTGTGCTAAACAGACAACCGCAGCTCCCTGACAGAGGTCACAGTTAGAATCAAAAGCCTCCATCTAAACCAAAGGGCAAAGAACTTTTTCCTTCTCCTTGTATTTTCTCAAAATAATCCCACAGCTGACTTTTCAGGAGCAATGCCTTGGATATGGAGAACTTCCAAACCGAAGTGAATGTGCCCCCAGGAATGAGGATCCAGTTCCAGCTTCACTACCATGAAATGATCCGAAGGAAGCTGAGCTCCTATGAGCACGTCATCTCTGTGAAGCCAGGACGCCTGGCCAAGCACATGGAGGTAAAGCAGAGCGGGGGTGAGTGGGAAGAACCCCACAGGTGAATCCTTGCTCAGAAAGCACCCTCGGTTTTCAGGGAGGTGTCCCTGCCCATGGCAGGGGGCTTGGAACTGGATGAAATTTAGGATCCCTTCCAACCCAAACCAGTCTGTGATTCTGAGACAAATCTGTGGAGGGACAACCAGAGATCATCAGCTCTCATAGGACACTACCTCATGAAGCTGGGGTTTTTGTGGAAAGCACTGTTCCAAATAAATAGCAAGTATTGTTTGTTTTCCTTCAGCCAAGTTTACACAAGAGTATAAAAATGTCAAAGCTTGTTTACCCAAGTGGTTCTGACGTGAGTTAGTCACGTTTCAGGAGATCCTCATCTGTGTTTACGAGTGGGAACAGGACACATGTGCTCCTCACTAGACCAGGTTGCTCCAAACCCTGTCCAGCCTGGGCTTGAACACTTCCAGGGATGGGGCAGCTCTCTACAATGAATGTCCTCCCTTCCTCCCTTCCTGCCTTTAGGTGGATGTCCGCATCATTGAGCCGCAGGGACTGCGCTACGTGCACGTTCCTAATTCACTCGGAGATCATTTCGATGGAATCACCACCATCTCCAAGGGAGAGAAAAAGGTAACCCACCACAGACTGGAAATAGCACAAAATCTTCAGTTTTCACACTTACTCTACACAGTCCTGGCAATTTTTTGTACCTGCTGGAAGCATGCACAAATTCAACAAAATGTATCTTTAATTCCATAGTAATATGACAGGCAGTATTGTTTTCTGATGTTCAAATTCACCCCCATTCCTAGTTTAGCAAATTATTTCAGAAGTACCGTGTGTCTACATTGTCTTATTTTCTCAGGCAATTCCAAGTTATCCAGTTAAAACAGAAAAAAAATCTAAAATCTGCATGATCAATCACATGACTAATGAAAATGTTTCCTACTACTCAATCCACAGACAAACAGCAATCCTCTTTGTTTTGGGGGAAAAAATTTAATTAGAAGCCTATTAAAAATGTTGATTAAATTATGGATAATTCCAACTAGGAAAATATTAATAAAACCCAATATGTTGCTTAATAGAAATCGTTTGCACAGCTCTAGTTGCAATATTTGCTGGTGATCATGTGATTTGTGTCACAGTTGCTACTACTGAATCAACATATCCAGGCAAACCTTAGGGCTGTTTTTCTTCTGAAGTGACACAAAGTCCATTTTCCACAAATAGTGAAAGCAGAAAGTGAAATCAGGTATTTCATAAAGATGTGGAGTTTCTTTGTGTCAACCACCCCACTCTCACACAACACCTAGCTGACTGATGATCTCCCTTCACTTCAAGGCTCATGTTTCTTTCAAGCCAACAATGGCTCAGCAGCGAAAATGCCCCAAGTGCTCGTCCACAGCCGTGGATGGAAATTTCGTGGTGCAGTACGATGTGAACAGAGAAGCCACGGGGGGAGAACTGGAAGTAAGTGTGGCTGCTCAGCTGGGACCAGAGAGCCGGGAATAAAGGAATTGCTGTCCTTCAGCAAACTGTGCTAAACTTCATCCTTCAGGGGAATAAGCATGAAGATGAGCTCTGTATCCAATTGAAAGAACAGAAGGATTTTAAGTGGGCAGAATGGATTTATTTAATTTATGACTAAGACATGGGCTTACATATAGTAGGAGAAGATTCCTGTCATGTCCAAAAGCCAACATCTTTATACCTGGCAGCACTCTGTTGATTTAATGTAGACTCAGAGGATGGAGTCATTGGATGTTGTACCAATACATCACAAGGAGACAACCAGAACATCACTATTTTTATGTTAACATGAAGCTGAGTTATGAGGTTGAATTATTACAGGCAGAACAGTCTTTTTCAAAGCATTTTTCATTCCTCCCTGCGCTAGGGCATGGAAGTTGTCTGAGAACCAGGCTCTGCTTTTATTGAGTAAAAATGGTGTAAAGCTATAGAGATGTGCAGAGCTGAAAGTTAGAACTGGCCAATAAAGAAGAGAAAAAGACAATAGGAAAAAATAATTGGCTCATTAAGAAAATAAGAAATTTCTGCTCTGCCACTGTCTTGAGTTTTCTGAAATCTTTTCTATTATTTCTAGCTCATTTCACTGTGATTTATTTATTTTATTTTGCAGATTTTTAATGGCTATTTTATTCACTTTTTTGCTCCGGAAAATCTTGATCCACTGCCCAAAAACATTTTATTTGTTATAGATGTCAGTGGCTCGATGTGGGGACTAAAAATGAAACAAGTAAGTGTTTGACCTTTGTTGCAGAATGAACGTCCTGCCAACTTTCCCCATGTGCTTTACCATGCAGTTCTGTAGCACACTGGCACGTAAAATTACCAGCTTAATTTGGAGAATATTTGGAATCAAAAGCTTCATGATTTTACTCCATTATTTATAATGCTTCTTCCATGTTTTAAGGAAGAGCTAGTGCCAGATTTTAACTCTAAATTTAATTCTAATGGACAGATGACAAAATATTTTGCAAATGATCTGACCCCTTTTTCTCTAGTGCTCCATACTGAATCCTGGGAAAGTCTCAATGGGGATACTACATCCCTGTTTTCTAAACATGGATGAATTGTTGACAGCCCTCTGAAGACCACTAAGGATTGTTTAGACAACACAACCCATAAAGGGGAAAAAAATGTTAAAATAAGATATTTTAGTCTGCAAGAGAAAATGCCACAAGAAAGATAACCAGCCTCCAGATATGCAAACAATTGTTCTGAAAGACAAACCCACCAAGCGACCTTCATGCCCAGGGCAGGATAAGATGGAACCAGATGGATTTGCAGAAGGAGAGTTTTATGGGAAAACTCTGAAGGTCTGAGTGAGGAGTTTGGGAGATGTTACATCATGTGTCACCAAAGGGTTTTAAGAATTGACTTGACAAACATTAGCTGGGGATCATCCAGGTGTATTTGAATTTCCTTCAGAGCAGAATAGTAAGGCTTGGCAGACTTCTTCCTTGGGGAAATCAGTTCTGCAAAACTGGGATGCAAGTAAAGTGTCACTTTTTTAAATCACACATCTTCAAAGAGATGTTACCCGGCCTGAAAGGACTGCGTTGCAGACAGAGCTAAGTCTCCTGAGCTGATCCAAGCAGCTGCTCTCTCCTGAACCACAAATGTTTCTCCCTTTCACTTCACCCTGTGTTAGCAGGAGTTAAACAAGTTGAGCCACATTAATTTATCCTACCTAATTGCAATTTTTATGTGAAAAATTTTGGTGAAATTCTCAACATTATGCAAGAAGTGAAGAAAAAAAAAAAAAGAGAGAGAGATTTGGATAGCAGATACCCATTTGGATTTCAGTGCTCATGAGCTTATTCCTCAGAGACTAGTATTTGCCTGTGGTCACAGGTTAAGAAGAGGCTTTCATGAGCAAGGAAGCATAAACCTGTCTTCTCTTAAACTTCTCCTCAGACCATTGAGGCCATGAAGGCAATATTGAGTGAGCTCCGTGCTGCTGACCAGTTCTCCCTGATCGACTTCAACCACAACGTCCGGTGCTGGAGAGATAATCTGGTCTCGGCCACCCCATCGCAGGTGGAAGATGCTAAGAAGTACATCCAGACAATCCATCCCAATGGGGGTATGAGGTTTTGATTGCAGGGCTCTCACAGGAGTTGCATATTACAGGAATGGGCACCTCAGACAGCCTTCAGACTGTGAGAGTGCTCCTAAAAAAAACAGGAAAAGGATGCCTAAAGAAGAGCAAGAATTGCAGTTTATTGTATTAGGGGATGGGATAGCATTTCCTTCTATGGTAGATAGAAAACAGACCACAGGACAGCTGTCTTTATCTTACCTCCTGCCTCAGAGATCTCAGATATCATTGAAAGATCAAGTCCATCTCATTGGCCTGGATGAACAGGCAGATGAAATATTCCCTAAGCAGGGAATCACAATCATTTGCCCTGGGCTGACAGCCAGCTGAACATGAGCCAGCAGTGTGCCCAGGTGTCCAGGAAAGCCAATGGTGCCCTGGCTTGGATCAGCACTTGTGTGACCAGCAGGACCAAGGCCGTGACTCTCCCCCTGTGCAGGGCACTGGTGAGGTTACATCTCAAGTCCCGTGTTCAGTTTTGGGCTCCTCTCGATAGGAAAGATGTTGAGGGGCTAGAGCATGTCCAGAGAAGGGCAATGGAGCTGGGGAAGGGTCTGGACCATAAGTCCTTCAAGAAACAGCTGCAGGAATTAAGGTTTTGGTTTAGTGGTGGACTGGGTTTAGTGGTTGGACTTGATCTTAGACGTCAATTCCAACCTTAAGGATTTAACAATTCTAAGAGCTACTAAACGTCATGTGGGCAAACTTCTTATCCTTTTTGTGCCCTCTTTCCCTGTCTGACAAACAAGGATAGATGCCTTTTTCAACTGTACAGGTCTTTGCAAGGGGCTTATGATGATTTTAATCTGCCACACCCTAAAGGCCAGTTCCAAATCTGTTATCAGTTATTTGTGCCTCAATAGTGTGGAAAGTCTGTCCCTAACATCAGAGCCTTCTGGTGCTGTGGTACCTTCATCTCCAGAAGTTTTCACTACAATGAACATGAAGTTATAGACTTGTCCAAAATCATTAATGTGTTGGGAATAGGAAACCAAGCTGGATAAATGAGCGACTGACTTTGTTACCCCGAAAGAATTGACTGATAAGCTTAGAGATCAGCTCCCATCCAGCAAAGCCAGTTTAAATGCAGCATTTTATTATCTTGTCTCTGGAGATGCTGTTTTTCTTTCTTGACAAAGAAAATACCTATTTTCTGACTCCTCAGCCTTCAGCTTTCTGTTCCTCTCATCCTGATTTCTTACTCTGCTCCTTCTGTGTTACAAATCAAACCATAGATAAGCTCAGCAAATGTACACTTCTTCTTGTCCAAGGAATGGGCTGATGGCCAGAAAATGAAGTTTTTCCATGCTCTCATTCAATCACCTGCCTGCAAACACCGTAATTCTTCCTACACCAAGTAGTTCCCAACACCACAAATGGTCACACTGGAATTAGTGAGGGGGAGTGGAGGGGCCTCATGAAGATGAGAGCCTGGGATAAAAAAGGGAGCCAGAGTGCAGAGAGGTGTACCTAAACTGCAGACAGGAGGGGGTTTGCTACCTTTATCTCAGCTCTTGTGCCTCTTACCACTAGAACCTTGGAATTCATCTGGATTCAACAAGAATAAAAAACTTATTTTCTTCATTGTGTCTTTGACAGGCACAAACATCAACGAAGCTCTTCTCCGAGCCACTTTCATCCTGAACGAAGCCAAAAGTTTAGGCATGTTGGACCCAAACTCAGTTTCCATGATTGTACTGGTATCTGATGGAGACCCGACAGTAGGTAAGGATCCTGCTTTGGGTGAGAAGACAAGCTGGTGAGATAAGCCTGAGGAAAGCAACAAGTAGACAATTTGGGAGTAAGTTTAAAAAATTCCATTCATTTTTCTTCCAATGCCTTGTGCTGCCCTTTTGCCAAATGCTAGGAGTGCCACAGGGCTTTGCATGAAAGCTTTCAAAAAATGAACAGCTTGTTATGCAAGTAATGATTTTTTTGCTATTTACAGAGGTGCACAAGTCCTGTAGGACAGGTAATCAAAGCAGCCTTAGATAAATTGGGCTTTTGAGCAGCCTGGTCTAGTGGAAATTTTCCCTGCCCATAGCAGGAGGTTGGAACTGGATGATCTTTAAAGTTCCTTTCAACACAAACCATTATAGGATTCTATGATTTTACAAAAATTTCCTCTTCCTATGACCTTAGCCCACACAGATCCATGCAGTCACAAGCATAACATCAAAAGCAGGAAAAAAAGAGTGGAAAGCAAATTAATTTGCATTGGATTTGGTACAGGTCAAAGCAATCGCTGACTTGAAGATGCCAGCTCCAAAAGGTCTGCCATAAAAAAAAAAAAAAAAAATCTTAAGCATGAGAAACAAAGTAAAATCTTCATGGAGATGTCTTAATCTGCAGAGAGCTTGAATCACTAATTCTGGGAGAACTCTAGATGTGCTAGGATTTCAAATCCCTAGGAAGTTACTAAAACCCCTGGATATACAAAGAAAATTCATCAGATACCAAAAAAAGTGTGCAAAAGGATTGTCTTCAGTGCAAGCACTTTGTTAATCCCTGTCCAGGAGAAGGTCAAATGATGCTGTAGGCTATGGAAATTTGGCATTGAGCTTGCTGTCTAGATTTCCCTAATATCCAGAGAGAACCAGAGACACAGGGAAAGCAGGAACATGCTCACCTTGATGGAGACTTTTCTGTTGCTCAGGTGAATGTCACCCTTTCTGTGTCTCCAAGGTGAGCTGAAGCTGACCACGATCCAGAAGAACGTGAAGCAGAGCATAAAGGATGAATTCTCTCTCTTCTGCCTCGGGATTGGGTTTGATGTAGATTACGATTTCCTGCAGAGAATCGCAACTGATAACCGTGGCATGGCCCAGAGGATTTTTGGAAATCAGGAGACTTCTCTCCAAATGAAGGTGAGTTTCTGCCCCATTGCCTCTGAATCTCTCCTGTTCTGTTCACAGCTGTAACTCCACTAGCAAGAAGTTCTCAAACCCCATCATTTCTTCTGGAGAGTCCTGCAAGATATCAATCATATTTCAGCTTAGGTGGTCCTAGGTATGGTTTTAATAATATCTACAACACATACTTTACTTCTCTGTGTAGGATTAGTATTTTATAAATCAGCCTTAACTATAAAAAAAAGATTTTCTGAATTAAAACTAAGGCCTGGATGTTACTTTAGACCATTTCATCCCTAACAAAAACCTAGATATAAATGCTAAATAATAACCCAGACTTAGCCAATATAAGAAAAAGTTCAACTCTAGTTCTGGCTCAAAATCAGTGAGCAGGGATTTCTGCTGATCAAACTCTGACATCCTTATACTGTTACTGTTCCCTGATTTCACCATCTCTACAAGAATTAAGTGGAGAGTAGCTGTGTGTCCTACAAAGTAGCCCAGAGCTGACCATCCTGAGGAGGGATTCAGGCCCACACACATTTGTGCTCAAGACTTTAAGGTCTAGAAGAGCACAGCCCATGGAGTAACTTCATGTACAACAAACTCACTTCTCTGTCTCCTTCCCTCTCAGAACTTCTACAACCAGGTCTCCACCCCGCTCCTGAAGAAGATTCAGTTCAACTACCCCCAGGAGTCGGTGTCAGACGTCACCCAGAGCAGCTTCCACAACTACTTTGGTGGCTCAGAGATAGTAGTGGCTGGGAAGGTCGACACAGAGAACCTGCAGCACCTGGAGAGCATCGTCACAGCGACTGCAGTGAGTGGGGGTGTCCCTGGGATAACTGCTTGGGGGATTTGGGCTGCCCCATTCCCCCCTGTGTACAGCCTCCCTGCTGAAGGGTGATGTATGCCAGCAGAGGGTTTTGTCCTCTTGGGTTCTGGGCGGGAACATGGGGAAACTCATGGAGGGTTTGTCCAATAGTGTTTCACAACAGCTTCAAGAACAGCCAGGAATTGTCACTCCCTGCACCCCGCAGCCTGCCAGAGGAACTTCCTTCTAATAAATATACCAAAAAGTTCAAATCTAGACAAAAGTATGGATTTTCCTTCATGCTTTGTGGAGATGCAGGAGTGATCCCCTAAGGAAACTCCTTTCATGACTGAACTAACTACTACCAGGGAGTTCAAGCTGTTGGGTCTGCAGCATATTAAGTCCTAGCACTGCCCTTTTATGTGTGATGAGACTTTCCCCACGTTTTCAGGGCTGCTTCTCTGGGTGGAGTGGGATGGGATGGGAATATTACATCCAAAGCCTTCTTTCTGAGGAGCAACAGAATTATTTGCACTCTTACAGGGCTTAGGTGTTATCATCTGTCAGTTGTCCAAAAAAACCTAAACATCTTCAATATTTTTTCCTGCCAAAACCCAGCGCAGTCCAAGGGTCTTTGTGAGAAGGTCGAATTTGTTTTGTGTTCTTCAGTGGAATGGGATGTGAAAAAGCCTGAGGGGAGGATTACAGAGCTCTGTCAAGAGCTTCTTCTTTTGGCATGAGGTAGCACCTCTTGGGCTACTGTTCACAGCTCCTTGAGTTACTTTAATCCACTGCCACAGAAGTGTCTTTAACAGAAGAACCTCCTGTCACATCTTCCCTCTCCACGGCAGTCAGGCCAACAGTGCTGGGACTTTCTGACCTAGAAGTGACCCAGGGCAGAGCCAGAGTGGGTCCTTAACACCAACCAAGAAGGGAATTCAAGGCACCCCCTTCTCCTGGCTCCCGTCCCTCATCTTTCTCCCTCTCTGTCTGCACAGGCAAATGCAGAGCTCGTCATGGAAACCCTGAGAGATGTTGAAGAGCTGGATGGATTTATGAAGAAGGACAGATACGCAGATCCTGAATTCACAAGGAAGCTGTGGGCCTATCTGACTGTCAACCAGATGATGGCAGAGAGGTGGGGAGAAATGTGCTCAAACAGGCCTGGCTGTGGGGCTGAGGGAATGGAATGGTGGAGATTTACCTTATGGAGCCTGAGTGACAGCCATCGAGCAGTTCAGGATTAATCCCTTCAGTCTTTCCTCTTGCCACACCACTTGACTCTGTGACCCCTCCTTGACAGGAATGCCATGGCAGCTGCCCTGTAGGGCTGCTAACCAGGACTTCTGCCTCTGTTTCCACCCAGAAATGCAGCCCCCACTGCAGCTTTAAAGAGGAACATCACCAAATCCATCCTGCAGATGTCTCTGGACCACCACATTGTCACCCCCTTCACTGCCATGCTGATAGAGAACGCTGAAAAAGATGAGATAATGCTGGCAGACCAGCCCAAAGACCCCAGGAAGGGCTGCTGCCCAGGTCAGTGTCTTACTCTGCCCATTACTGTGTCTCTCATGTTGTGTGAAAACAGCCTCTGGTCTGCATTAGGGACATGAGGAAGAAGATGCTGAGAAAAATTTGACCCGTGCAATCTTCAGTCCTGCTATTGTCCCCCAGCTCCTGTTTCCCCTTATTCCTCTTCAGAGCAGGGTCAGCAGATGTGAATGTCAGCCCAGCATATTAAAAAAAACCAAGTTTCATGGATTGTTCAAGATTATCTTGCTTTATGAACTGAATGGCAGAGAGACAGGACAAGTGACTTTCTGTTGCCTCCATCATGGCAAAGGCAGAGAGTACAAAGGAACATGATCACAGATATTAAATGCTTGCACTTCTTCGAAACCTTTATTCTCTTGGGTCATCCCAGAACATGCAGGAAGAAGTCCTCCCTTTTCTCAGGCACCTCAGACTCAGGACCCAAATCAGCCAAGCTTTTACCTTATGCTGAATTTTTAAAAGCCAGCTTTTATTATGGCTAGACACTTCAGTCCTTACATTGAAGGCTTTGCTAAAGTGGGGGCTGCTCTCATGAATGAGAGATAAAAAGCCAGGCTCCTTTTTTTCACCAATAATTTATGGTGAGCTATCTACCCTCATAAGTCATATTTCATTGCTGGAGACACTGGAGCAAATCCAACCTCATGTCATTACACAAATCCATTGTAAATGGTGTTGCACCTGCTTTACATTGGTATAACCACATCAGGCTTTGATCTACTGCAGTGCTCTAAAAATTACACTATTAAATATGTCAGCACTTTCAGAACCTTAATTGTGGCTGTCATCCAACAGGTTCTCTGGGATTAACTCCAAATGCACCCAATAACAACAAAGGGATCCCAGCCTGGGCCAATGTCACAGCTGTGCCAGTCAGCTTCATGCCGGAGCAAAGGAGCCCACCCGTATCTTCTCTGAGCATCAACAGAGGTAAAACCTACAGCATTTCTCTGCAAAGGAGCGCCAGGCACATCAGCACTCATCACCTAAGGACTCACCACTATCCCTAGAAGTGTTTCAGGCTGGGCTGGATGGGCATTTGAGCAGCCTGGTCTAGTGGAAGGTGTCCCTGCCCCTGGCAGGGACAGATGGTCTCTAAGGTCTCTTCCAACTCAAGCATTTTCCTTATAAATTATGGAGTAATTTTGATTTTGAATAGATGAACCTGTAAAAATATGCTGTAAGCTGCAAGGATGTAGCTATTTTGGATCCTAATAGGATCTCAAGTATCTAAGTGACCTCATGAGGTGCTGTGTGCTTCCCTGAGGCTGGGGTTGTTTGCTGAGTTTAACTTTAGCTTCTCTGCAGTAGCAAAGTTACCTCCATTGTAAATGACAGATGAAAGCTATTGTAGAGTTACTGCTGTTGTAAATGGCAGATAAATGTTCTGTGGCAGATAAAAATCTCTGAGTGCGCTGGTGACTGATGGATCCTGTTAATTCTTGGGCCTTTGCCACAGTTTAGTGGCAGTTTATTTGAGCAAGCCAGCTGTGAGAACCACTGCCCATAAACACGGTGTTACCACAAAAACTCTGCGTGTGATGTGTGTATTTGTGTAGTGATTACACAAAGAGCTCTCAGACTCCTCAGCACAGAAATCTCAGCCACCACCAACCCAGCAGAAGCAGGGCAGAGCTTTGCACTGCAAGACAAGGTTGGAAGCAGCTGCCTTTGGTGATGGGTGCAGGTGTTTGTCTCATCTGAGGCAAATCATAAAGGACGTACAAATTTCTGAGGGGCCCAATCCTGCCAGGTGGTTAAATAAACTGTGGAAGCAACTCCTGGATTGTATTCCTCAGTGGGTTTAGTAGGCAGGCTATGTCTTTACCTGGCATCAGTATGGTTCTCTGCATTTGGCAGCTCTCAAACCAGGAATGTCACTTCCTTCCCTTAAACCAGGGAGTTGTATGAGGAGGAAGTATCTGAGGGTCTTTTGTGAGGAGTGTCTGAGAACATTTTTAGCTACTTTAGGGTGGAAAGGGCCCCATTTTACTATGACGAGTCCCAAAAAGTGCTTCAAAACCCTTTTGAAAAATTTCTGAGTCCCTTCTGTCTAGGGCAGGCGCTGACCTGCTTCTCACACTTGTTTGTTTTCCATGTTTCAGTGGACAATGACCCCCATTTCATCATCCACCTGCCCAAGAGCCAAAGGAACATCTGCTTCAATATTAACTCGGAGCCTGGGAAGATCCTAAACTTGGTTTCTGATCCTGGCACTGGTAAGGGAGTAAAACATGGTTAATTTTACAGCACAATTTTTTTCTTTTGGGTCTGAAAGGTCAGAGGGATCAGGATAGTTTCCTACAGGGGGGACGGTGTGCTGGCAGGGGTGTGGCCAGCAAGCTGAGGAATATGGTTATTTCCCTCTACACCTGGAGTATCGTGTCCAGTTTGGGCCTTGCCAGTACAAGAGAGCTGTTGACAAAGTGGACTGAATTCAGTGGTGGCCATCAAAATGATTTTGGGGCTGGAGCTGAGGTCAGAGAGGGAGAGGCTGAGACAGCTGGGTTTGATCAAGCTTAAGAAAAGAAGTGGTGGATCCATGGTGGGTCTTGTTGCTGTTCTCAACCACGTGATCAAGGTGAAGGTGAAGCCTCTCACCTCTCCAAGGTGCACAGCTGAGGGACAAGAGGCTACGGAAATGAGGTGCAACTCAGAGTAGAAGTGAGCTACTGGGGAAAACCCTTTCACTGTGAGGTTGGCAAAACACTGGGAAAGGAGCCAAGATCATGGAATAACAGAAGTGTTGAGGTTGGCAAAGACCATAAAGATCATCAAGTTCAACTTTTAAGCCAGCATTGCCAACCCTACAATGAAACCATGCCCCCAAGAGTCACATCCACAAGTTTTTTGAACATTTCCAGGGATGGTGACTCCACCATTTCCCTAGGCAGCCTGTTCCAATGACAACCCTTTCAGTGAAGAAATTTTCCCTCATATCCAATGTAAACCTCACATGGCACAACCTGAGGCCATTTCCTCTTGTCCTATGAACCCCTTACACTGCACCTGAAGGGGTTTTGCTCCTACTCCCAGCAAGATCTAACAGCATTTCCTGCCAGATTACTGTGCTAATGGGTGAACAGTAGCATCAGGAGGCAATTCACTAAATTATTCTCTTCTCTTGGTTGGAAAAATGAGAAAAACAGGCGGTCAGAGGGGTTCCTGTTTCTGTTGTCCCCATGGTGCTCCCTGTTGAGATCAGAACTCCAAGTCTCCAGGCAGCGCTCCAGGACTGAGGCAAAACTTCCTTCTCTGCTCTTCACAGGAGTTGTGGTCAATGGGCAGCTCGTCGGGGCCAAGAAAGCAGAAAATAAGAAACTTAACACATACTTTGGCAAAATTGGGTTTTATTTCAAAAAGAAAGGCCTGAAAGTGGAGATCACCACGGACACAATAACACTGAAGGATGGCTCGTATGCCATCAAACTGACCTGGGCTGACACAGGGCACATCATTCGGAAACAGTGAGTTGATAATTTTTTACCTGCTCCCGCCTAATTCAGTTTGAGATACCCTCAGGGTTCCTGCCATGCCATACTCACATCATCCAGGAGAGCTTCCCCTCCAGACTAACAGCTGTCAGCCATGCTGGACACTCTACACCACTGTTCAGGCAACAGGACCACGTCCAAAACCTGCATTCACTGTCAAAAGGACTTAAATCTGTAGGGGAAATTAGGCTGCCTCAATATGGGGGTGAAGTGTCTGTTTTTTAGGCACTTTCCTGATAGGACTCTGGGTACCACTCCCAAGGCTCCCAAGGGTTTTTCATGGATCCTCTGACATATCTGCCATCCCTGTGGGATTGTTCTGGATGCCAGGGTGAATCTCAAGGGGCTGAGAGCTGTTGTGTGGGCAGACAAACTGACCCTGGCTTTTGGTCCCTCTCTGCCAGGCTCCTGATATCTGTGAAGAAGGAAAGCAACGTTACCATCACTGTGGGGGAGGAGATGTCCTTCATGGTTTTGCTGCATCGTGTGTGGAAGAAACACCCAGTGAATGTTGACTTCCTGGGAATCTACATTCCCCCAGAAAACAAGTTCTCTCCTGCAGCCCATGGGCTGATAGGTAAGGGCTGGGGGCTGAGCAGTGGAGATGGTGGGACACTAGGGAGGGGTTTTGCTAGACCTTGGAGGGAATTTTATAGAATCATAGACGTGAAATATCTTCCTGAGTTGCAAGGGACCCACAAGGAGCCCAGCTCTTGCACAGGACACTCCTAAGAATCCCACCAACCTGACAGCATTTTCCAACTGCTCCTTAACTCTGGTTTGGTGCTGTAACCACATCCTAGGGAGCCTGTTCCTGTGTCCAACCACCCCCTGGGTGAGGAACCTTTTCCTAATATCCAGCCTAAACATCTCCTGGCACATCTTCATGCTGTTAATTTGTTCGTGACTGTCCTGTTGGAAAAGGTGTGGAAATTATTAAAAAAAAAATAAGGAAACTCCTGTAATGTTCTGGAAGCCCCAAGGACATTGTGGAACATCAGGAACCAGGAGATTATTCCTTATTCCAGCTGGGGAGGGTGTTTTCAAAAAAGACCTGACTGGACTTGGTGACACTGAGACAGGACTTTCCCTGCCTGGCTAAATTGCTGCATATTAAAAATAAAAAGACTGAAACAAACTCCTCAAAACTTTCTGAGATTTCTGTGCAAACTTTTGTAATCAGCTCTTCCCTAAATGACAGCCCTTTCTGGCGTGGTATAAAACAGAAGCAAGGCCTCAGTTCATAAGGCAAATCCACCTTCTGAGTCCTGGACCAGTGCAGAACTCCTTTTGAGGAGCAGAGGTTGTTTTCCTGATTAGTGAGAGACAGAGTGCCCCGTGATCCCTGCAGGATTTGTTTGCCTGCTGGAGCTAGTTTGATTTTTCGAAAGTGTCTGACAGCAGCCGACACAGAGGTTCAAAGGTCAGGACACACAAACAGCTTTAAACCTCTCCCTGACCAGGTCAGTTTGCGTCTGAACCAGAAGTGTCAATCCACCACCAAACACCTGGGCAAGCTCCAGAGAAACTACAAGCCATCATGGAAGTGAAGGGCAACAAGTTCACTGTTACCAGGTACGAGTCCTGTGCTTCATTGTTCTCTTTCTAAATCAGTTCAATTCTTAGAGCTGCCCAGCATCTACTTTGGGCAGATCTGAAAAGTGCCTGGAACCCCAGAACCATAAAATTAAGTGCATTTTGTGGTAATTTCCTCTTCCTGCTGGTGGAAGACACGTCTCCCCGCTTTGGCAGAGCAGCATCAATACTGAGCAGGATGCCTAGTGTCTCCTTGTCCATTTGCCATGTTGTGACCCTCCTCTGGGTGCCCTCTCCCTGCAGGGGCGTGCAGAAGGACTACAGGACAGACCGCGTGCTGGGGACAGATGTGCCCTGCTGGTTTGTGCACAACAGTGGCAAAGGCTTCATAGACGGCCACTACCGGGATTACCTGGTCCCCCACCTCTACAGCTTCATGAAGAAACCCTGAATGCTCCAGTTTAGTTCTAAAAATTCCCATCTGCTCCTTCATGCCCAAACAACTCCTCTGAGCAGCAGCTGTCAGCCTGGTAAACCAGGGTGACTGGAGCAGACCCCACCACTGTTTGCTTTGTTTTATCAGTGTTTTAAAGGCATGTAAACTCCCTTTTCTGCTGAGAAATGAAATCTGTAATAAAGTGACATGCTGGGTTGGAGGTGTCTTCCTCTTGTCGTGTCTGATTTAATGGGCTGTAAACTCCATTAAAAATTTCTACTATTTTCTAATATCCATTTCAAAGTAGAGGTGTAAGTGTTGTGGCTCCTGCAGTGTGGGTAACACACTACCATATTTAATATATATTTAATATTTAGACCTTTGTGTTTCCAGACTACTGGGAAAATATAAGTTCATACAACCTTGGGCTGGCAAAAAGAAGTGTGTGCATTAAGTAAAGGAAATTTAACAGAAAAGGAACATGGGTCTGGAATGGGTATCATGAGCAGTCTCCTGTATTTAAAGATGGATTAACCAGAGGTGAGAAGAGTCCTTGACATAATTGTTGCTATTTTGGCAAGAAATTAATTAGATGAGTTTCGGACAGCCTCCAGTCTTTTTGAGAAAACTCAACATCAGAATGGGGTTTCATGCAGATACAAATTTTTGAACGTGGGAAACATTCACACTATATAGAAATAATTATCAGTACTAAAAGTTTCCCTTCCAGGAGGCTTAGCTTCCAAAAGATTACTTTTCAGAAGCATTCAGCGATGAATGAGATCATTAGTGAAACAAATATACCTGTGTGTGCACCAAAAGCTAGATTTAAAACTCTTTTTGAACACCTTATTAAAGCACGTTGGCCTTATCCCTTCCAGCAGCCCTAACCTAGGAAAGGAACTCAAGTAGTCTCCTTGCCCTTCTCAACTTGGTTTCCTTCACTTAGGCACTAAAAGCTGGTACCAGATCTTTCTTGCAGCTGTGTCAGGATCAATGTGGTTTTGAAATGTCTCTTCAAAGTTCCTCTTGGAAGTGTCAGCAACTTCCACCAATTCATTTATTGCTTCTTTCAATTCACCCATCAGTTCTGACCTCCACATCATCCTGCAGCAGCCACTTCCCCAATTCAACCAAGCAGTGAGTTACCATTCTCTGGTCTTCTCTACAGAACTTATAAATTGTCTACTATATTTAATTCATCAGGCTGCAGAATATCAAGTGTAATTATTTTCAGTGATGCAGAAGCTCCTCTGTTCTGTCATTGCCCTCATCACCCTCCTACAAACCTCCTCTCTCTCACCTCCTGTCCTCTGGGAGATGGCAATGCTGTTCACACAGCTCAGGTTGCACAAAGAGCCTGAATTCACAGACAAGTGTTCTCTGCCTACAGTTCTCATAATTCTCCACTTTATGCTTGAAAAGACGGCTGATGTCCTGGGTGAGGATCCAGGATACCTCACACAGCAGCTGTTTTATTAAATCTCTGCAGACTTCTAGTCTGGAAACCACAAATCAACCAGACCATTTGAGGCAAGGAAAGGGAAAAGGTTCCAGAGACACAAAACCTTCAGGTGTTGAGTTTTACTTTGCCCAGGACCACCTGCATGGTCTTTTTCACCCAAATAATGTGGTGCACCAACCCAGCACTGCACTGTGCTCTTTGATGGACTTAAATCAACATCTGCCTCACGCATTGGAAAGGTTGGTAAGAAACACACTGACCTAAGAATGGTTTATGTTTATTCCTGAAGTGCCTTAGAAATTAAACATTGTACAAAATATGACACGTTTAAAAAAATAAAACAAGTAATGCTATATCATTTAGCATGAGTAACATTACTCATGTAGCAGAGCAACAATGGAAGAAAGGAAAAGGCTTTGGAAAACCAAAAAAGCAACCCCCAATTCATACCTGCACAAGCCTCAGCTCACATCCCAAGACACTCCACAAGTAACATCTGTGGAGCAGCTCCATATGGAGTCCACATGAAGATAAATTCCTTATCAGTATAATCAGGAGCCCTGACAAACCTGCTGGAGGAGTGATGACTTGCATTCTACTATCACTGATCAAAAATAAAGTGGTCACTGCACATAATAAACCAGACCATTCTCATAGCATCCAGGAAATAATCCCTCGCTATTCCATAATCCCTTGTCTTGTTCCTGCACCCCAAAGTCCATTTTGGCTCTGGATTGAGAAGTGTTTTGTTTAAACTCCTCTGACTCCAACACACACTGTCTCCCTGTAGGTAATTCTCTCTTCAGGATCTGCCCACATACTCCAGTTTTCAGCTCTCTGCAACATTTTATAAAAGGAAATTGAAGCAAATATTATAACTTTGATATAAAATCAGATGAAAATTTTCCACTGATAGTATTTCCATAAACAAATTGATAGCTATCTTTAAATAAATCAAGTTTGCTGTCGGTAATGTCTATATACATTATAAATACATACACACACAGTTAAAACCCTGACATGGTAGAGTCTTGTGTCTGCCTGAAAGATGCCAGAAAGAAGGTTTTGAGAACCAAAATCTTCTGTGATGCATGATTTAGCACCTCAGGCGAGTTTGGAAACATCTTCATACTGGATATCTTCGACTCTGCGCCCTTTTAAAGGTCCCTGGAGAATGACAGAAAAAAATATAACACCACAACATAAAATAGTTTATTTCTTGAATTCCCAACAGGGAGTTTATAATAGGAGAAGTAACGGGGATTTGTTCATGACACAACTGTTCCCTGATTCATAATTTTCAGCCTGACCAGAGAATGTGGCAGGGCCTAAACACCATCCCACAAATCCTTTAATTTTCAGGATGCTTTTAGTACCAAAGTTCCTCCTCTCATCAGGGCATCTGCAGAGTCTTTTCCCAAATCCTCCAGAATCCAATCTGGGCTGAGTTTGTGCAGCCCTTCTTTGAATGGGATCTAACAGTGTCTCCCCGTTGCAATCTGTGTTTAAGAAGTTTGACTTTGAGCCAATATCCTCTGTGCTTTATCAGTTTAAAGATTGGTTTTGCAGAGCAGAACAAAGAAAGAGCCACACAGACATGGTGGCATGAACTGATTGTTAACCACAACTGTTAACCATAAACAAGACAACAAATGAGCACATAAAGCCCCACATTCAGTCTGGAAAATGCAGGAGAAAATTCACATCCTTGCATATTTTGGATTTTTTATCTTCCCACAAAATAGTACCACAACAGCCATGTTCCAAATAAACACACTAAATATTTTTCAAATCTCTTTCAAGTTCAAAACTTGCTAAATTCAGCACCCTAGCGTCTTTTTGAAGATTCTCTGCAAAAAGCAAAGAATTATCCTGTGATAGGTGAGAATATGTGGTTGTTGATAGGTGGGGGTTGTCCACAGAACTCTGCACACCACAAATCCCAGGATTAAGGATATCATGGTTCTTTGTGAAAGCTCTTCATGTACAGATGGAAAGCTCTCTGCAAACAAGAGTGCAATGTTTGATACTTACCGAGTCAATGGTTATTGTCACTGAAAACCTCTTCTCATTTATGGATTCCAAAATACCTTCATTTCCCCTGTACCCACCATTTAATACCATCACTTTCTTGCCTGAAAGAAAAATAGGAAAAGAGTTACACAACAGGGTTCCAAATTTCTGTAAAATGTTTGCCCCCATCTTTCTTATAAACCCCTTTAAGTATTTGAAGGTACTCTGAGGTCTTGACAGCACCTTCCCTTTTCCAGGCTGAACAACCCCAACTCCTTCAGCCTATCTGAGGTTATGGTACTTTCAAGTGGATGAGTTGTAGTTTAAAAGAACTGATATATAAGTTTTGCAGTGGCAGAAGCTGGAAAGAGAAGAAAACACTGTACCTGGTGCTGGTATTACAGTTTCTAGATGTGTCTGATCAAGCTTCAGCTTGTCCCCAGAGTCAATCACCTTCACAACTGCTGTGTATTTGTCAATCACTTCCTGTTGTAAAAGGCAGAGGCCAATCAGAAAAACTGAACATTTTTCTCTGAATTTTTTTCAAAGTTAACAAACTCTGGCATCATGACTCTGCAATTCTATGTTTTCAAAACCAGCAAAATGCAAGGGCTCCAGCCTGGAGATGTTGTGTGCAAATGAGAACCTGCAGCTTAAATATTAGTGCAGAACTGACTGGTCTGGGGTTAAAATCCAACTGCACTGCTCTTGCTCACAACCCATGGACACAGGGATTATTCTCCAAGATGGATGTGTAAATAGGGAAAAACTACACTGGACAAAACTGTGCTTAAGAAAGGATCACTGAATAAATGACACTAAACCAATTTAGAGGTTCACTCCCTGTACAGAATAAGTTCCAATACAGGTGAGGTGACATTTCAGTCCCCAACAGTGTTGTCTTAAGGCTGAACAACCTGCACAATGAAACAAATCTTCCTAAGTCACCTAATTCCAGAAAAGCCAAACCACGTTCTCCATGGCCCACCTTACCTTAACAACTGCCTTCTTCTTGTGGTACTTGTCTCCAAGCTTTTTTGTTACAATTTTTACAATGATTTCCTGGGAAATTTGAAAGGAGAGAAATGATAAAATAAAGTGTCAAAATGTGCAAACAACTCTACAATCTAAATTAATAGTACAACACTGTGCAAGAAGCAACAATAGTAAAGATGTGGCTTTCGGGAAATTGTGTATATTGTCAAACTGTTGGCTCAAAGTAGTATCTCTCAAGACTTTTTTGGGTTTCTTTGACAAATACAGTTATACTTGAATTAATGATCTAATGTGACAGCCCACAATAAGTCAAGAGGAGGAAAGGAAAAATAAGCGTGAATTTAGTTTGCAATCTGCTTTTGGATCTTTACACTAATCAACAATGGCTTTAGAAATGCAAAATTGGCTGTATTTGGTATAATAATAATTTTTAAGTCACTTACAGGCTGTAACCAGTAGTCTCTTCGAGATGTTCTTTTCTTCTCCTCTTCAAGCTAAAGAACAACAACAAATAATCACCATTTACTTCCTCCTCCCACTACAGCTTTCCCATGCCTTTGAACAGCTTTGAACCAATTTTCCAGCCCCATTTCATGTGGGGAATAAAAACAATCCCAAACCCCTAAATAATGGTATGTCAGTATGGTTTTGCCTCATAAAAATTGATTTGATGAATCCAGGAACTCATGATAAAATGATGGTGATTTGCATTTTGTTTTTTCGGTTTTTTTTTTTTTTTTTTTTTTTTTTGGCAAGTGTTTCTAGGTATTTTCTTCTCTTGCAAAATCTGTATTCCTTTATTTCCAACACTGCTGTCATCTGGGAAATAGACAGAGTTGAGCAGCCAGTTTTATGAAGAAACGAAACCAGTTTTATATGGAAATGAAATGATTTTGCCTGCTAAGACATGAAAAGTTGGAATTCAATATGAACTGAAGGTCTAAGGTCACTTCACTTGGTGAAGTGAACATTGTCACAGGCACAGGGGCATACAGAAACAGATCCTGCATGATTATTACCTCCATGATCTCATCCAGTGCAGATTTCTTCTTTTTCTCTTTGGTTTGACCAGAGCTATGAGCTGTTTCTTTTCTTTTAACTGCCCCCTCCACCATCTTCAGTGCATTCTGTCCAAGGACACTGCTGGAAAAGTAAGATGGTGTTTTCACAGCAGATCTTGTAATTTTTCTCCTCTACCAAGATGCATTTGAAGAGCTGGCTGTGCAAAAAGGCCTGCTGGTCTGCTTGATTTCAGGTGTGACAGGCCCCTTCCAGACCCTGCACACCTCCTCCTCTAGAACTGATCTCCTTGGGGTGCAAACTCCATGTCCATTGAAAGTCACAGCAGAATGGGCACAGCCCAATGACCAGTTCACCATGGCACAAGCAGAGAGTTGATCAAGACTTGAGTTCAATGAAGAAGACAAAAGCTGGTCTGCAAATAAGGATTTCAAATTTGAAAGGACAAATTTTAGAGAAGCCACCTGGACAGAGGAACTCTCAGACATGGCAGGTATCTAGGATTCCTTCCTGAAAAGATTTTGAGGCTATGTCGCAATGGGAGAAAACACCCTGGAATCTGTAGAAAAGAGCTCCACACCCAGCAAATAAATGTCACCTTCACAACTATATTCAAAATAGGCAAACAGCCTAAGAACTGTGGAAAATAAAGAGCAATCAGCAGAAAAGTTACATCTCAGGGATGAGGGAACAACTAGGCAAAGTGAGAACTGCCCACAGGCAGCTTCACTTCAGCCATTTTTGTAACAGACATTTGAAAACAGTAAAAAAATTTAGGTATTGTTTCAACCGAAAAGATGAAGGCAGCTGCTCTGAGGTGAACAGTGATGCAATAATTAATATGGCCTTAGGACAAATTGCATGCTCTGCCTGTGGTGAGGATGTTGGATACACTCCCACAGGGAAGATACCCCACAGGAATGAAAACACAGGAATTGCAGTAGAAGCAACTTCAAGAGAAAGCTGTATTTCATAGGAAGTCCGCATAATCATAAAGTTTGAGAAAAAATCACACATTAAATCACAAATCAGATAGGAAGTACTTAAAAAAAAAATCTCATAAAGGGCAACATACAATTAAAGCATAACAACTGCAGTGTCCATATTTAAGAAGACAAACATATCTAGCTGTGAAGTTACTACAGTACTAGCTCAAAGTTTACAGGTAAGTATTTCATATATGCTGTGAAGAAATTAGACTACTTGACATATGATTTCACATTTGGCCAAATTTAGACCTGAAGTATTTCTCACTGAAACTATTCAAGTGAGAGTCTGAATTGAGTTTCAGAATCATCCTAAGCACAACTCAATGCTTAGGGATAATTTACAAGTTTTCCTCAAAGCCTGCAATCTGTATCTATTACTGCAAAGAACTGCTTTACTGTCTCATTTTCTGCCTGGCATATATCCCATCAGATAACTTATCTAGTAGCTGAGTGTGATGAGGGGAAAGCTTTCTTCTTACCTGCAATACGTTTAATTACAATATTGCCGCACATGAGAAGATGTACTGCTCATCAAACAGTTCCACAGCCTACTCTAAGTCAGTATTATTTGCATTATTGATCCCTTCTGTTCTGCATTGCTTGTGGTTACACAATGACAATTAAATTCCAGAGCTCTAGGAAGATTTATTTCAGGTAGATTTAGCTGCTTAAACAATGACCAAAGAAAGTATTGTCTCCAATTAGACAAGGCAATCAAACCTTTTAGAACCAAAATGAACAAGTCACGAATATCCATTCACAGCTGGGACTAGATGGGATCACTGCAAATGCTTGGGCTGGATCCCTTTCCCACCCTCCTTGGAGGAACCTGTAACTGCCTATTACTTTACAGACATCTGCCATGAAGCACAAGAGAGAATTCAAGAAAGCTCCTCACAGCTCACACTTAAGACACACCCACCCACCCACTGCAAATACAAAACACTCAGTAGCCCCTTCTGAATGCCAAGAGAGGATGAGAGATCAGACTCCAAATATTTCAGGACAAGACAAACCCTTCTGTTCAAACAAATACAAGACAAACCTTCCTGTTCACTTGTCATACAAGTGCTTTGTAACAGTAAGGGTTGGCCTTAAATTCTCTTCTCACCTTGTTTTAGAAGATGCTGCGACTGAAGTACTTGGTCCTTTGTTTAAATTAAATGTAACTAAAAAATAAAGAGACATTACTCTATTTCTATCTTTGAAAATAACTGCATTGAAGGATGTTAACAATTTTTTTTAAATCTGCAAATGGAAAAAATCATATAATTGAAAATATTTACTAATCTATATTTTGGGTTAGCTTTTAAAATAAATTAAATTTTGTAATACAGAATACTCTGCATTTCCATATTGTAGTGCTCTTTATCTCAAAGGAGTTTATGAAGCACCAAGCAGGGTCCAACACTCCTTTCATTTGAATCACAAGATCAGCTCCAGCAGGTTCTAGAAAATTACATCCATAAAAATCTGGTTACCTTTTTCTTCCTCATTTTCTCTGTTCAGTTCAGTATAGACTGGCATTTCCTGCCAAAAAACCACAAAGCACATTTAAGGAATCAAACAGAAAACTGAATCAAGTTATCATTTTTTGGTGATCATTGTTTAGCTCAGTTTTACAGACTACTCTGAGATTATTACCAGTAACTGTAATATTCAACCTGGTTTGATTTGTAAAAGATTAAAATTGAAAACATCCTCTCATTACAGGTTCCCGTGCAAAATTCTCCAATTAAAGAGATGCTGCCTAAACTTGCTCAATTCCAGCATAAAAGGCAAGTGGCCCTGCTGCGGCAGTTTTCTCTGTCTGAACCAGCATGGTCTGACTGGTTTCTATACAGACTGATAACTCAAAGAAGGAAATTCTGGTATCTTTCCAATTTTTAAGCACTGAAGGCTCAGACCATTTAAATTTCAATTAGTTTTAAATTAGGAAGCAGGTAATTGCTTACAAGAGCATTTAAATGTACCCATCAATACCCAGGATCAAACGGGAGATTTCAGCCACAGGCAATAACGTGTATACGGGTCATGGAATGATGCCAAATACACAGATCCCAAATAACCACACCAGCATCACCAAAATAGAACTTTTCACTGCGTGGATTTGATCAAGCCAGATCCCCCTGGTTATTTATCACAGCCCCTTCAGCGTACAAAAGCCAGATCCCCCCAGTTATTTATCTCAGCCCACTCAGTGTACAAGGCACTTGTTATCTACAGCCCTATTAGTTGTGAAATACCATAAATGAAGACACATCATGCAGGTTACTGGATTGTTAGTTCCCCCTTCCTAAATTCAAGAGTGATTTTTAAATCACTAATCACTTAAAGAGCAGTAATTGTTACTTCCTTAGTACCAATGCAAGCTGGGTACAACGTAACACCAAGTTAGGAAGCAAAGGAAATACCAGTGCAAGGATTCCAGCAGCATCAAATTTCCCACTGACAACCACAAGGAGCTTTGAGCTGAAGGTTCACACACAGTGCAATTTTCCTCACCAGTTCTTTCCCCTCCAAACCTCTTCTAACTTGTTGTTCAATGAATTTAGCAGTTTTTTCTTCATCATCAAGGTCCTGTTTCTTCTTCCTCTCTTGTTCTTGCTGCCTGCGAATGGTCTCTGGGTCCCTGTCGATGTACTGAATGTACCAGCCTTTAGGAGTCTCATCAACCTTACAAAGACCTAAAAAGTCAAGGGAAAACAAAATAAGATTAATATTAACTATATCAAGATCATTTTTAGTCCATGTTCACTGTAGCAATGCAGATACTTTACCAGAGACAACATGCCTCTTACTGGGCTGCTAAAACTGACTTTGACTTATCTGTACCGTGTATTTCTGCTCTCAGCTACGCAGGTCTGTTTGGACACAGGCCAGATCACATCACAAAGTGCATGAAGTGTTTTACAATACTTTCCTTATTGAAGAAAAGTTTCCTTCCCACTGTGTTAACAAGGAAGTAGACAGAAATCTAACATGCATAAATGATACACAGTCAAAGTATCGTACCAAAGGAAATATTGCAGCACTGTGCTAATGTTACTGACTCTGGCAAGAGTGACTTTCCAAACAAATCCTTAACTCCTGGATGTATCCTGCAGAACAGGGGCACCCTGAGCCAAAGTAAACTTTCTGTCACACCACAGTGCCATTTAATCTCTCTTCCTCCCACCAAACACAGATCTGCAGATCCCTAGCTTTAACCCTTCCACTAGGCCAGGAATGAAAATGACTGCTTGCTTCTTGTCACCTCAGATGTGGAAAGATTCTGTAGCCTTAAGGGATGTCCAAATTTAATTAAAAATTTTTAATTTTTAAATGGCAACTGTTAGAAGTTGATTTAGAATATAGCAATGCATCCAGTAAATACAGAGCAGCAGATGAAACAAGTAAAGGCTCACAACTAATGTACTTATCCCAGACTTGCGGCATTTTTCATAAGCAAACTCGTAATAGCATAGAAATATGTTTGGAAATTTTTCATGTATATACAGGAAGGGAGGGGAAGAAAGAAAAAGAACTAACATAAATATTTTCTGATCAATTATCAGGAATTCAATTACCCAAAAATTTTAAGACTTCCCAACCCTGAGCAGACACACTCACCTTCTCTCCCTAGCCATTTTGTAAAATCAGTCAGTGTCTCCCATTGTGTGGCATTCATGTGGATGTGTTCTCGATGGCTGATGTATTCATTGTACACAATATTATTGTGCACTCTCTTTGTTCCTAAAATACAGAATTATTATTATTATTACTACGGTTATTATGTGGCTTGCACTGAACCAACAAAAAACACTAAAAAAACCAAACAAACAGCAAAATATTTACCAAATCGCCTTCTGAGCAATTCTAGGAAATCATTTCGGAATTCCCTTAAGGAATAAAAAAAATATATTTTTAGTAAAACCAACAACTAGGAAGCAATTTTCTGTTGTCATTAACAGTTAAACATCTGCAGTATAAACCTGATTATTTTTTTGATCTGAGCATGATGATATTCAGACAAATTTCCCTTTTTCAGTAGAGCAGGATTAAATGCAGGATGAAACACAACATGATACATGCACACACCTTAAATCTCCAAGAGAGTAACAGCGTTTCAAAGGGATAAAATGGAGCAAAGGAATCTCAACACTTCCCATTAATTGCTGGTGTTTTGTTACCAGGCGTCTTCCCAGGCAGACTGACACAGAGCACAGGGCAGCACAAAGGGCTGGATGGGGCAGGTGGATCACTCATCTCCCTGCTAATTCCAGGGCTGCAGCATAAAGCCTTCAGTCTCACTGAGGACAGCTCCAGTCATTCCAGCTGTCATGTAGGTCAGCTGGATAAAGGCCTGGGAGAAGCTGGGGGATGTCAGTCCCTCCCCTGACTTGCTCTCTCTCTGTTATGGCCCTTTTAGCTCGTGTGTGTGTGGCAGTCACTCAGCACGGACAGAAAGGTGATGTATTTGTAACACAGAGCAACTTTAAACCGGATTAAAACACGAGACAAAAACTGTCAAATTCATGGCTTCCTGAAATCTCTTACCTGAAGTTTAAAGGTGGCACTGCCTAAATTTTCAATTACAAAAAGAGCTGACACTAATATGTATCACAATAAAGCATCTTCATTGGGGCATTATTGGGCCTAAGGGGTGTGGCTGTGCAGACCTAATACAGGGGTGAAGATCTGGGTAAGAATATACAGAAGACTTACTCAGAGAAGTAATCCATGAATTGCTGAGGATTTTCAGAAGCCAGCAACAACTGCCTCTGGTGGGACTCAGACATGCAGTGACACTTGAAGCCATTCTATAAAGCAAAAATACTTTGTTTTTGTCTCAATTTACAACACTCACAGATGAAGAGAGTATTAAAATCCTACAAATAAAGTGTCACAGGTGTGATCCCAACTCCCACAATGTTCCCCTCAACAGCACTGAGGACATTTACAAGGGAGATTGATTGGACAAGAGACAACGGCTTAAAACTGAAAGAGAGCAGGGTTAGACCAGATATTGGGAAGAAATTCTTCTGTGTGAGGCTGGTGAGGCCCTGGCACAGGTTGCCCAGAGGAGCGGTGGCTGTCCCATCCCTGAAAGTGTCCGAGGACTGGCTGGACGGGGCTTGAAGCAACCTGGGATAGTGGAAGGTGTCCCTGCCCATGGCAGGGCGTTTGGAAATGGATGATTTTTAAGGTCCTCCCAACCCAAACTATCCTGTGTTTCTATGAGATCGGAGCTGTCACAAGAGCTGACCCCGATCAAGAGGACCTGACCTCAGGAGAACCGGGACTGGGGGTCCTTAGACGGAGATCGGAGCGGCCCGAAGCACCGGGGAACCCGCCCAGCGCACCCCCAGTTACCTCATCGCGGCACTGCTTCTGGCACATCTGGCAGTACCAGCGCAGCTTCTGCAGCCCCTTGGACTTGATGCGGTTGGCGATCGCCTTGGGGCTGAGGAAATCCGACTTCCCCATGGCGCCGGTCCGGTCCCGTCCCGACCCCGCTCCCGGCCGCTGCCGCTCCGGCTCCCGCCCCCTCCGGAAATGGCGGCGGCGCCCTGGAAGCGGATCCCGGCGGGGCGGCGCATGCGCGGTGCGGGCGCGCTGACCTTCAGCGGGGCTGTGGTGGAGGCGCCGCCATGTTCGCCCGGGGCGCCGCGGTCGCGCTGGTCCAGCCGCAATGGTACCGGCACGGGCTGGGACGGGCGCTCTGGGGACGGGGAAACGCGTCCCGATGCCCGGGGCGGCTCTGCGGGGTGAGGGAGGGATGGCTTTCTTCAGCCATGTGGCGCCTGGGGGCGGCGGGGTCGCGGCCGCGGGTGGTCCGTGAGGCGCTGTGGGCTCTGAGGGGGGACGGCGGAGCGGGCACCGGGAGATGAGGCAGCGGGGACCCGCAGGGATGCAGGGTCCGTCCTCGGTGGGTGGGAGCGCTCGGTCGGAGGGGGTGAATGGGACAGGCAAGGGTTAAAGGACAGGTTTCTACATGGCAGGAGACCCTGCTCTGGCCAAGAAATGGTGCGGCCTCCTCTGCTTAGTTTTAATGGTCTTTAGAAGCTAATTGCATTGCGGGAAGCTTTGTTTTAAGTTTTTTTTTATTATTTCTAATTTGCCCTTCTAATGCCCTCGTTTAGTCCGTGCCATTACCGCAGGCGGCGGATAATGCATTAAACCTTTCTCTGTACTCGGCGCTGCTGAGGCGCCGCCTCGAGTCCTGGGGCCGATTCGGGGCCCCTCAGTTCAGGAAGGGCACGGGGGTGCTGGAGCGAGTCCGGAGAAGGACAGGGGAGCTGGGGAAGGATCTGGAGCCCCAATCCTCTGAAGAGCGGCTGGGGTAGCTCAGCCTGGAGACAAGGAAGCTCGGGGTGACCTTATCACTCTACAGCTCCCTGACAGGACAGTGCAGTCAGGTGGGAGTTGTCCTCTCCTGCCAGGCAGCCAGCGGCAGGACTCGAGGATATCGGTTTGTACATTTCTTCACGCAAAGTATGATTAGGTATTGGAATAGGCTACTCAGGGAAGTGGTGGAGTCACCGTCCCTGGAGGTGTCTAAAGAAAGACTGGATGTGGCACTCAGTGCCGTAATTTAGTTGATAAGGCAGTGTTCGGTCATAGGTTGGACTTGATGATGTCAGAGGTCTTTTCCAACCTAACTGTGTGAAATTACATAGATGAGGGAAGGATGAAGGTGTGCATACAAGCCACAGGTCAGAGTGGCTTGTCTCTGCTAAAGAAGTTTTTTAAGAAACAGCAAATCTTTGAGTTTTCATCCCTCTGGACTTGCCCTTGGCAGGTGTTGGTTTGCTGGAGAGCTAGTGAATTATCCTAATTTCTCCTGCATTCCTTTTCAGGGGCCAAGTCAGGAATATGGCAACACTGAAAGACAGTAAGTAAAGGTTTTGTTTGTTCTTGAGGGAGGAAAAATGTTGCAGGAAAACCATATGTTGAAATATAATTCTGTTTAGCTTCTGTTGGTAAGATGATTTTGGTACATGCCAATGATATGTGTATCATATTTTATATACCACAATATAGGCCTGCCGTGGTAATTACATTAAACAAGTGTCCTTCAGAGAAGGAATTGCTTGAAGTGGTTTTGGCTGTAATTTAGATGTCTTTTTACAGTTTTACTGAAATATATTTTAAAAATAATTTTATCATATATGCTAAACCAGATTTCTGCTCACCTCTCAGGATTAACTTAGTTTCTCCTGTGTTTATTTCCGTGTGTTTTTATGCAGCATTTGGTGGGGGAAAGGATTGACTGAATGGTTTTAGTATGATGATGCTTCCTTAAGCTATTCCTCATAGTTCATACTTCATTATAAAGGGATATTGCCTTGGAATTGTGCTTGTCTATGGGATGCCTGGTTTGGTTTCTTTTTCCATTAGTGTTTTTATAAATATCATTTTACCACAGACTAAACAGAGGAGGAAATTTCTTCTGTCTTCTCCCCATGGGGACTTTTTTGTTGGTTTGTTTCCTCTGCTTGTCATCTGTGAAAGATGACACTATACCTCAGTTGATAAATTTGTGAAACAGGTAGGTGTGGAAGCAAAGAGAATAGTAAATAGGCTTCGTGTTAGGATAAATATTAAATGAATGTTATGTCTGAAGGAAATAACATCTCCGTTGTAAAGATGAATTTGTGTTAGCTACATCCTAACTCTTGATGCAAATACTGAGGTCTTTTATGAGGTTTATTTGTATGTGTGTTTATATAGTTCTTCTTCTTTGAGGAATATGGCAAAATATTTTTGGATGGCTTTTGCTGCTGGCGTTTTGTTGTTTGGGTTTGAGTCATTATGGCCAGAGCAGTCTGTGACCTTCAGCTCTTAACCTTGCAGTCACCAGGCGTTTGAAGTCCATCAAGAACATCCAGAAGATCACCAAGTCCATGAAGATGGTTTCTGCAGCCAAATACGCCAGAGCTGAGAGGGAGCTGAAGCCTGCGAGGGTCTATGGAACAGGAGCTCTGGGTGCGAGAAAGTTCTTGCACTTAGTCATGGGGGAGCAGAAGAGGAGGTTTTCATAGTGGTGATAAAATGCCAAGGATTTTTAACCTTCCAGTAGTCTGTCCCCAAAAGAATTTGTAGAGTGAACTTCACTGAGTGACAACTGATCAGAGCTGTGACTGGCTTTGAATTGTTTCTTACATCTCACATCTGGTCTGACCATGTGCAAGCTTGGAACAATTGCAAAGGAGATAAAATTAATCTGGCTAAGATCTGGAGGCCCTTTAGTATTTGTTGTAGTTAGAACAATTCTGAGCATTTTTTATGACTTCCTTGCTTTTTTGACACTCTTGAAAAACATAATAATCTTTTATTTCAGCTCTTTATGAGAAAGCAGAAATAAAGGCACCTGAGGACAAGAAGAAGCACCTCCTTATTGGTGTGTCCTCTGACCGCGGCCTGTGTGGTGCTATCCATACATCCATTGCTAAAACCTTGAAGAATGAGATTACCAACCTCTCAAATGCAGGCAAAGAGGTTATGGTGGTTGGAGTAGGTGACAAGATCAGAGGCCTGCTTCAAAGGTAAAAAGGATGAGGCCCAAACTCACACCACAACAGAGTTTAATGTGGAGTTTTGTTTGTTTTCTGTTGTAGAAATTTCAAGGCTGTTAAGATGTTTGTGTGGCATTGGCAGAATTAGATTGCATTTAAGGGAGCTGTATTAAATTCAAGTTCCTGTAAAAGAAAATCTGCAAATATCCTAAAAGTGGTTTTGATCATCTCACAATTTGGGAAACTGCTGCACAGCACGATTACGTTCTTGAAACAAAAGTCTGAAAGCTAGCAACAGGCCCTGTTATAGTGTGTGTATTGTGAAGCTATCAACAATTTAACTAAAGAAAAAGTTTCTTTCAGACCCAAATTCAATAAAACGTTTAGTTCTGAGCACTCCTAAGTTACAGTCAGTTACTTCTAGTAAGTCAGTCTTGGTGCCTCTTTGTACTTCAGAGCATCCACGTGGTTCTAACATGGGTTTGTTGATGCTGCAGGACACATAGCAACTATTTCCTGCTGACATTCAAAGAGGTGGGACGGAGACCTCCGAGCTTTGGAGATGCTTCAGTCATTGCTTTAGAGCTGTTAAACTCTGGGTTTGAATTTGATCAAGGCTCTGTCATCTACAATCGCTTCAGGTAAGGTTCAACTGAAACTTCACTGGAAAAATACTTGGCAGAATTCTTCAAAGAGCATATTGGCCTGAAGAAGTTATATGAAAGCTGGCTGGGATTTGGCATGTTCTTTATTTCTTGATTTTGTTGTGTGTGAAAAACTGGGCTGTTTTCTCTAGTAGCTGTAGTTAGAACTCCCTTTTGACTTGTGTATAGTGAACGCTGTTATATTTACAGTCAGCACATCATTATATCCATGTGGTATCCAAGATCTTTTCATCAGGGTTGTGACAAAACTTTGTGGTATTAGAAAGTGAGAAGTTGTCTGTTATAATTTGATTTGAATCATTTAATCTAGAGTTAATTGAAGAGCCTATTTTGCTCTTTTTGTGCAGGTCTGTCATCTCTTACAAGACCGATGAAAAACCGATCTTCTCCTTTGAAACTGTGGCTAGTTCTGGTAAGTAGGGAGCTAGAAACCCCTAGTTACATGCAGAGATAATTCCTAAGAAAAGTACTCTGAAAATGGGAATATGGTATTAAAACATCTTATTATGGTGCTTTATTGTAAGTTTAACAGATGGTTTTATGTTGGCCAAGATCAATCCAAGGCTGTCTTACAAAGGTGCTGTGGGGCAAGGAGGTTAAAAGGAAAGGTGATACTAATTCTGGTTTGAGATTTTGTCTTGAGCAATAATTGTGAATATGTAAACTCTGTCAGTTCCAAAATTTTCAGCACTGAACAGCCTGAGTAGTGAGTGACTTTTCACTGCTCACTAAAAATACTCTACAACGTTGCTGCAGCATTGTATGGGAAGGTTAATATGGCAATAATGTATTTTGCTTTGGTCTGACTTTCCTAATATAAAATTGAATTAAAACCCATAAAATAGTTAACAGAATTATAGCTAGCGTAAAGATTCTGAGGGTACGCATAATATGTGCAGGAAATCCCTCTGTGCTGCCTTAAGTAATGAAACAGCCAAGTAATCTTCTTGTCATTGTATTTTGCTAGAAGTAATAAATCTTGGGTATCTCTAAGCCTGCTTTTCCATGTTTTGCAGATAGTCTAAGTATCTATGATGATATTGATGCTGATGTGCTCAGAAATTACCAGGAGTTCACACTAGCAAACATTCTGTACTACTCCCTGAAAGAATCCACCACCAGCGAGCAGAGTGCCAGGATGACTGCCATGGACAATGCCAGCAAGAATGCTTGTAAGCTACTCCCTGGGTTTTTTGGGACTTCAGTTGTTCAGCAGGAAAGTGCTGACCTCCCTGCTTCAAAAATCAGCTATTTCCTATCTTAATTCCACTTCGAGTTGTCTTTTTGAGCCAGTTCAACCAAGATTCTGTTTCAAACATGAACCGTATTTAGTGCGTGGAAAGAGGGATTGCTGTCAAGAAACAAGCCTAGGACTGGAAGTGAAATAACAGATTATTTTAAAGGCATATAAAATACTAAATTATTAGTTAATGACTAAATATTCTCTATGCTCCTCTCATGTGGCTGCTCTGATGATTTCCTGAATTTTTATAAATCTATACCTACTCATTCACCAAATACAATTATGCAGCACAATTTAAAGGTGGGGAAACTTAAACAATAGTTAAATACCACCTGTCATGGAGCAAGTAGAGAATGTATGAGAGTTCCTTGGAAGGATACTGGTGATTGTGTGAAGCTGATGTGGTGTGCAGTTGGGCTGCCTGGCTCTGATGACCAGCTTGAGAGAAAGAGGTGATAATTTCTGTGTTTAAAAATAATTGAGAAAAAAAAAATCAGAAAAATCTCTCTCCTGTTGCCACACCTTGAAGGAAATAGCAATGTAGTTAATTGACAGTGAAATTTAATTTCAAAGCAAATGATGCGTGTTTGTGTTATGTTATGATACTTACGTGGTATTTACAAGTCTGCCAGCTGTTCTGCAGATGTGTAACAGACAAGCTGAGTTCTCAGGTTTCTAGATTGTTTACTGGTAATATTACCTGTAGGGAAAAAATGTCAGGTGCACTAAACCTCTTGGTATTTACAGTGGTTTACAAGACACTTGGACATTCTGCCCATACAGCTTCTCCTTATCCGCATTCATACACTCATTCTGTGTTTAAACTCCAATCTTGCCTTTTTCCAGCCGAGATGATTGACAAGCTGACCCTGACGTTCAACCGCACCCGTCAAGCCGTCATCACCAAGGAGCTTATTGAGATCATCTCTGGTGCTGCTGCTCTGTGAGTATTTGTATGAACCGTGGGTGTTTGTATGAACGTGCAGTCAGAGCTGTTGCAGTCATGTGCTGCTTGTGTGCCAGGGTAAGGGGCAAGGTTTGGGATTGTAGGTCCTAAAACCAGAGGGAAGGCAGACCCTGGCATGGCTCCCAAGCTTTTCAGTTTGCGCAGTTCTATAACCAGAGCGAAGTTTGGCAGTTTTTTTTCTGGCCAAATACGCTTTAAAAGCTGGTGAAATAGAATCTTGCCTGGAGAGGTGAGGATTTTCCTCCTTTCTGGCCCTTGGTGGATTTCCCCCTCCTCCCTTTTACCCAGACGTTTCCTACTTTGTCTGGTCAAATTACCCAATAGTGTTGAGCGAGGAGAGCAAATGGTGTGACTGAAATGCTTTTGGATAAATCAGGTGTTCAGAAGCTGAGAGTTTGGGGGTGAGTTTGCAAGGAGGGGATTTCCAGAATCTATCGTTATGGAATCTGTATTTAACTTGAAGTTCAGTATTTTGCTTGTTTGCCTGAGACTGATGTTTTGTGCAGGTGTGTGCTGCAGGTTACAAATGTGTGGGCTTAGACCACAATTTGTAACTGCATGTAGCTCGTGTGTATTACTGTTAACAGTTAAAAATTTGTGCTCTGTATAGAAATACATGTGATCATATCCTGTGTATTTACAGAATGCCTGGAATATGTACTTTATATTATTTTGCTGCTGTATTGTGCTCCTCACAATACATTTGTGGTCATAAATCCGTGCAGAGTTTTGCCTGAATTTGCATGAGTTGCTTCCTAACCTGCTTGTTTTGTTTTTTCTCGTAATACCATAACCAGGGATTAATCGGAAAAAGCGGTTCAGCCAAATCCAAGAGGTAAAGTTATGTCATAGAAACTGGATTGTGTTTTAGAATGAATTAACACAGAAAATAGGAAGTCAGGTGAGGAAGTCAGAATTGAGTGGTCTTGGTCAGATAGAAACTTTTTTCCTAAAGAGCTGTGAAATTGGACATTTCTACTTTGAATCTGTCTGGACAAAGAGTTCTTAATTTTCAGTAATTTAAAGGAAAATATGTTCATGGGAGCATAATCCCATGTGAATTAGAATTTTCTGTGGGTTTTTTTTTCTCTCTATTATTGGATTCATTTGCAATTACTGTTTGAATTTTTGCATAGTGGCCTGATTTAATACAATTACTTAAAAATGTCTGTATGTAAGACATACCTAAAAAGGTTTCTGTATTAACATCAACATATTCAAAATCTAAAATGGAAGGAAAAATTTGAAGTTTAAAATGTAAGGAAAAAATAGATTTGATGAATAGTTTGGGGGGGTGGTAAGGAATATTAATTAAGTATTCAAGTTGGGGAAGGTAACAGTTTAAAATAAATACATAAATAGATGAAAGGGTTTTAATTGTTTTAATTTCCCTTACAGGTGAGGAGGAGCTCTTCTGAGCATATGTGGTTTAGCCTGCCTGTGTCTGTGTTAACAAGACTGGTCTGTTATCTTGTGAAGAAGTGGAAAAGCCCCAGAAATCTGTAAATTCTTACAATAAACCACCTCCATGAAACAGATCCTTTTGGTTGTCTGTGAAGCAAGTGTTCTTTGAGTCTAATATCTGGGTTGGGCTTGGGTGTGCTTTGAAATTTCACTTTTTAAAAGCCTGTACTCTACCTTCTTAATATTTTACCATGTGAAACATGAGTGGATGTTTCTTTTGAAGAGTGGAAGAGATTTTTTGACTTCACCCTGTATTTCAAAGTGAAGTGACCTACTTTGACAGGTACATTGTATTGTGGGCTGAAGGAAGAGACTGGAATAACCTCTGCGTCACCCAGTTAGGATACTGATCTCTTTGTATTGCTACTGTTTCCAGATGTTGAATTTTTTAAATTACCTGGTGTGATTAGGTGAGCCACTACAGAGGGTATTTAGAATATACAGTTGATAGCATGGTCAGTGTGTGTGTGTAGAAATGGAAATGTCAGATGGCTGGGGCACCTCTGCTGTGGAGACAGCGTGAGAGTTTTGTTCATCCTGGAGAAGAGAAGGTTCCAGGAAGACCTTTCAGCATCTGAAGGGGCTTCAGGGGAGCTGGAAAGGGACTTTGGATAAGGGCATGGAGCACCAGGACAAGGGGCAATGAGTTCAAACTGATGGAGGGCAGGGATAGATTGGATATTGGGAAGAAATCCTTTACTGTGAAGGTTTCCCAGAAGCTCATTCTGGTCCCAGTATGGAGCCCTGAGGGGCACCACCCTCAGGACCTTGAGCTTCAAGGTCCAAACCAGTCCTTCAGGAGTTTGTTCTGGGTCCAGGTCCTGTTCTTCAGGGTGCAGATGTGAGATGTGAATGTGACTGATAAAACAGACTGCTCATAAACCAACATGCTAATTTATTAACTAATTAGGTTTTTATACTAGAGTTCTGCTATTTACAGTTCTTTCCTCCATGCTCTGATTAGTTAAATGCAGCTACTGTGTTACAGTTTAGCTCTTGTGTATCTCCACAGCCACTGCTGAGTAAGAGCTCTGCTGCTCCTCCTTGCATATCCTGCACCACTCAGTTACTGTAAATTTTGTTTCTGGATTATTTTTGCGCTGTAGTTCCGTCCTTTGCCTACTTGATTTTTTTTTCCTGATTAAACAACTCACCCAGAAACACTTTCCTCATTGCTGCCAACTGGGTGTTTCATCCAGCTGAAAAGAAAAAAGAGAAAAATAACCTTCTTGGGCAGCCTGTTCCAGTGCTCTGCCACCCTCCGTGTAAGGAAGTTCTCCCTCATGATGAGGCAAAACTTCTTGAGATGTGGTTCAGTTTATGGCCATTGCTCCTTGTCCTGTCACTGGACATCAGAAATGAGATATATTGAGATATTTATATTTAATACTGATTACTGATATTTATATTTAATAGTGAGATTACTTATAGAGATCATAGGATGGTTTGGGTTAGAGGGGACCTTATCGGGGATCTTGTTGCACCCGCTGCTGCGATGGACAGGGACCATTTTCACTATCCCAGGGTGCTCAGAGCCCCATCCAACCTGACTTTGCATACCGCTACCACCGGGACATCCACAGCTTCCCTGGGCACCCTGTGCCGGCGTTTCACCACTCTCACACTGCACAATTTCTAAAACTACTCTCCGTTCGAAGCCGTTCCGCCTCACGCTGTCACCACACGCTCTTGTCGAACAGTCTTGCCACATGCTTCCCGTAAGATCCCTGGTGGCGGCGGGAGCCATTTAGCGGTGCTGAGGTGTTGGTATTGCCACATTGGCGCTCCCCGAGCCCGCCGCGTCCTCGCAGCGCTCCGGGCTGCGGGCGCCGCTCCCCGCCCCGCCCCTCCCCGCTCGATGCGCTCGGCGCTGGAGCGGCGCTGCCTGGCGGGGGCGGGGCGGCGCCAAGATGGCGGCGGCGATGGCGGCGGTGGCGGGCGGTGTGTGAGAGCTCCCGCGGCCCCCCGGCCCCGGCGGGATGTGCGAGACCTACTCCCGCTGGCTGCTGCGGGTGTCGGTGGCGCAGATCTGCCAGGCCCTCGGCTGGGACTCGGTGCAGGTCTCGGCCTGCGACCTCCTCACCGACGTGCTGCAGCGGTACCTGCAGGGGCTGGGCCGGGGCTGCCACCGCTACTGCGAGCTCTGTGAGTGCGGAGTGGGGCCGGGCCGGGGGGGATGAGGCTGGACAGGGTCCTCGGAGGCCACTGAGAGTGGCCCTGCTTGAGCAGGGTCCGGACCGAGCGAGCTCCGTCAGCCCTGTCAGTCTTGGCCGTCCCGCCAAGGAAGCGGCGCTGGGGACTGCTGGGGCAGGACAGGAGCTCGGGGAGGTGGGATTGGGGCAGGGCAGGAGGGCACAAGGAGGTGGTTTGGGGCAGTGCTGGGGTCTGGGGGTCAGGGCAGGAGGGCACGGAGAGATGGGGTTTCGGTGGTGCTGGAGTCTGGGCGGCAGTGCTGGAGAATGTGGAGAGATGGGATTTGGGGAGGGAGGAGGGCACAGAGAGCTGGGATTTGGTCAGGGCAGGGGTCTGGAGAACGGGGCAGGAGGACACAGGGTGGTGGGTTTGGGCAGGGGTGTGGGGGACAGGGCAGGAGGGCACAGGGAGGTTTGGGCAGGGATCTGGAGAACAGGGCAGGAGGGCACAGGGAAGTGGGTTTGGGCAGCACTGGGTGTCCTGGGTAGGGATCTGTGGGGAAAGACTGTGGGGTATCATTTTGTAGGTCAGGGGAGGGCAGCTGGAAGCTGCTGCTTGTCAGGCAGTGCCAGGAGCTGGGGCTGCTTGGCACGGGAGGGTCATGGAGCTGTGGTCATTTGGGCAGGGCAGAAGAGTGCAGGGAGGTGGGGTTTGGGCAGTGCTGGGGTTTTTCAGCCCATGGGCTGTGGCTGGGGGCTGTGGGGAAGGGGAGTCAGGCTGTGGAGCAGTGCACAGGACTGAGAGGATGGAGAGGGAAGCTGTGGGGTGGGGCTGTGGGGAAGGGGAGTCAGGCTGTGGAGCAGTGCACAGGATTGAGAGGATGGGGAGGGAAGCTGTGGGGCAGCGCTGGGGCAAGGGGGTCCTGGTGCCAGGGAGGACTGTGAGGCAGTGGGTCTGGGTATGGGTGAAGAGTTGGGACTGTGGGGCTGGAGTTGTAGAAAAGGAGGCTCTGTGGCAGTGGGTCTGTGTGGGGCCATGGGGATGCTGTTCCACTCTCTCTGGCTACAGCATGCAGGGTGCTGGGGAGGGGGAGACACAAGTACAGGAGGGGCAGAGGGGACTGTTGGCCCCATTGCTGGGATGTTCTGAATCTGGGAGGGGGATGAACTGCAGAGAGAAGGGGCAGCTGGCCCCTTTTGCTGGTGGGATGTGTACATGGGAGGATGTGCTGCTGTTGTCGTGGCTCATCTTTGGGTCATCTTTTGTGCCCTGGGGCCAGTGCTGAGGGGTTTGTGGGAACCCACTGCAGGTAGGGGTGTGTTGTGTGGGGTTCACTGTTCTCGCTCAGGGGGAAGTGCTGAGGATGTAGAGTGCAAGGCTTGGACTCCTTCCTGCGTGGGGAGGGAATGATGTGCCTGGAAGTCCTGTTGCTGGTGTGCTCTGGGAATGTTTGTGCAGAGGGGGAAGCAGTGGTACCGTGGGACTGGGAACATGTGTATGGGGAATGTGGGAAGACAGGGATGCACTAACGTGTTTTTGGGGGAAGTGGAGCTGTAGTGCACAGGATGTGGGAGTGTGGCAGGGCTGCACATGGGAATTGTAGAGTGCAGAAGGGGTGGGTTTGGGCTGGGGATAATTTAGTGCACATGGCATGAGGTATGAGTGTCCTCATGTGGATGCAGAGGAAGGCGTTTGGCTGGATATGTGGGGGACTGGAGTTAGCCAACACTGCCTTTGATGTGGTACAGAAGGAGCTGGAAGTGATGGTGAGGGGCAGGATGCCCAGAGCCTCGCTGGATTTGGGATGAGGTGGTGCTGGGGTGGGTGCATGGGCAGGGTGAGTTTACAGCAAGTGAGAGACGAGAAAGGAGAGAGGCCTGGGAATCAGTGCCAGGGGCTGCTGGCTGGGTCACACAGGACTGTGGAATGTGGGTGTTGATGGGCTTGGGAAGGGAGCACCACTGCTGGGTCTGGGTCTGTAGTACAGGATGCAGTTGTATGTCCCTTGGGACTGAGTGTCCCTGCAGAGCCTGCAGTGGAGGTACAAGGGGTTGGATGTCCTGCTGGTCCCTGCAGAACATGGGGTGTTGGAGGATGGGATGTCCAGTTGTTTGCTTGGTTAGTAATGCTGCCAGTGGGGCTGAGAGGGTGGTAGGGGTGTGCTGGGTGTGGGGGTGTCAGGAAAGGGTGCTGATGGGTCAGGAAGGGATGGGGAGATGACAATCTGTGGGGGAGGGGGGCTGTCAGGGTCACTTCTGGGTCTAAACACAGGAAATCTTGTGGGGAATGCAGAGCAATGCTCAGGCTGTTGGTGTGGTTAGAGGGTTGTGGGTCTGTGTATGTGAAGGCCTTTGCTGCCCTACATGTGGGGCAGGGAGGGTGTTGTGGCAGAGATTTGTGTGAGAGGTGGGGCTGCCAGTGCTCCTGCTGGATCTGTGGGTAATAGGGAGGAAATGATGGGGCATCTCCACAGTGGAGGGACTTTGGGGATCAAGGGTACCCTGGAGAGTTGGATGTAGCTGTGCCTGAGAAAGCAGGGCTGCTTTGTGCCTCCTGTGCCGAGAGGGACACGTTCCCCCTTCCTTTGGCATGCTGGAGAGCTGTGGCATTGTGGGCAGCTGCTGCTCCATGTGTCCTGTACTTGTGGAGGGGAAATTCCTGGAGATCCCCTGGGGCAGAGGTCAGAGCGGTTGGGTCTGGCAGGGGTTGGAGCTGGGATGGATAATTGATTGCCTGAAGTGCTGGACAGGGAGAAGGTGCCTCACTGGTGGTGGATTTGGGGTCACTGTAGCCAGCACCAGTTTGGAGAACGTGCTTGGGGCCTGTGAGAGGTTACGGGAGAGGTGACAGGGTTGGCAGCCCTGAAATACATCGCTGGGAATGTTTGCCAGTGGTTCTGTCCAAGCTGTGGGAACTCTGCTAATGAGGTGTCACAGCCACAGGTGAGAGGAAAATCAGAGGCATGTTGCTGTCAGCTGGTGGTGGGTTGGATGCAGCATCAAGATCTGAGGAACTGTGAGGTCTGGGTGTGTTGGATTCCTCTGCAGAGAGCATGGAGAGCTGGGAAGTGCAGTGTGAGTGGCTTGGTCAGGAGAGGAGCAGCCACAGCCTGAAAGTGATGGTGCTGGAGGTTGCATCCCTGCTCTGAAGAAGGGATGAAAAGTTCTCACTGCTGCAGGGGTCCCCCATGAAGCAAAGTGATGAGCTGAATATATCTGGCCATGGCTCTGCTTCAGTATTTCAGGAATAATTGAGAACAAGTGCCAGTGTAACCAAGCTTAGGAACGACTGTGTGCTGCGCACTGGATTTCTCAGGTTGAATGGGGTTACTTGTACAACTTTCCCCAAATTTGAGAGCAAGTTAGTCTAGAAATGGGACTGAGCAATATTACCTAACCCAGCAGCACAAGTGCAGCTCTGAAGTTTGTATCCCAATCCACACAGAAATTACCTTTAAAGCAATTAAAAAGGAGACAGCAGAGAGGATTTAGGAGGATGGAGTTATGAGGTGAAAAAGACACTCACCTAGGTTTGATCAGAGCTGTACTTTTATAGGGTTGTTACAAATTTTGGGGAAGATGCTTGTGGTACAGTGTTTCTAAGACTGGGAGGAAAAGACATAGAGATGATGCAAAATAAATTTTTTGGTGCTGAGGATTGGAAGTTTGTAGAGGTCAGGTCAGGTATACCACTCTTTCTTTGGGTTTGCTTACTGAAAGCAGGTAAAGGCATTTTTCTCTCTATGAATGGGGAAGGAAGTACTACAAGTATCACAATCTTTTTATTTGGTGTTTTTCTGTTGTTTTGTTTGGTTGTTTTTTTTTCTTTGAAGAGACGGGGAATGTGCCGTGTTTGTGCTAGTGATGCGGTATTTTTGTATAACCTCTCTTAAACCGATCCCTGTATTTCTTTCTCTAAAAAGGTTTGTAAAACGACATCTTAATACTGAGCTGACATCTCCCAGTGATTTCACAATCGTTTCCTTTTGCTCCTAAAATAAGTTACTGTACAAACCCAACTCTGGATGAATGAGCTGAATTCTGCCATGGTTTTGCCTAAGTAGAATTAATTAAATTCCAATTGTAGCATCTTCATTGTCAGGGCGTTATCTCGGAGTCAAACCAGTGGGGTTTGAGTTAGCAGGGCTGTCAGCTGAGGGACATAATCTTTGTGTTCCAAAGTGAATGGATTTACTCTGACGTCGTTGAGACACCGTGGTATCGCTGTGAAAAGCCTGTCATCGCTGCTCACGTGTTCTCTCACTTGCAGAAGAAAATGATGGTTCTCCCAGCTGGGTTAGATCTTTGTTCCAGCTGTTACATCCCATTAGGAGAGCTATATTCAAGATTTTCATTACTTTTCTGCTGTTGTTTCTTTGCATTTGCACTAGCTGTAGTTGATGGGAGCTTCTGTGGCTGCAAAGAGAAGGCAAAAGGATTTGCAAAGCGGGTTTGAGATGTGTTTGATGCCGTGAAATGCTTCTGAATGCTGTGTTGGGGGTGGAGGAGAGGCTGAACTTACAGGGAGAAAATCAGGGTTTTCCTCTTAAAGTACACCATATTATGCTGCTCATATTTGTGGAAGGCTTGTCAAAGGAACGCCATTCAATATGCTGTATGCTGTTTTATCCTAAATTTAAATTAAATATTTGAAAACCAGTGTTGGAGTATGTAATTAACGTATCAGGCTACAAAACAAACTGAGGCAGAGTGATTTCTGAGCAGAGTTCTGTGTTGCTGTTAAAAGCTCCCTGTTAGGTACCACTTTATTTTGCACTCCTATTTCACGTGGTTTGACAGAGGGGTTGCAGAGCTGGTGCTTTGAGTTGTCTTCTCTGGATTGTATAGGTTGTGTTGTTTTATACTGGGGAGCTGTTCATGAGGACAGATCAGAATCAGCTTTGTTTGCCATGAATTTAGCTAATGCAGCTTGGCAGTGGGGTGATGGGTTATAGACATGCAGAATATGTCATGTTTTACCTCTTAACTTGACACATCGAGTGAGGGAGTTCATTTCCAGTCTGTTAATGTGAGTGGTGCAGTTCATGGGAGGGATGAGGAGGGGAGCTGTTGTTCACACGCCCCAAAGTCTCGTTTTTCTGGTACATTGCTCTAAAACCCCATCAGATAGAAGCTACTTAACTTCTATCACTTGGGGGGCACCTGGGCATATTTCAACAGGACAAATTTAGATTGTCTGCTGCTACAACTAGAAGTGTAATAAGCTGGATAATTAACTTTTTGAATTTAAAGGTGGATTTTCCTCTGCTTTCCTTCAGTTTTCAGTGTTGAGCTTATGCTTGGATATACTTTGATTTTATTTTTTTTTCCCTCCTGAAATTTGCAAACAGTTAGGAAATAAAGTTTAAAAGTTGGTCTTTAATTTCATATTGTTTGACTACTTTTCTTTTTTGGAGATTATTTTTATACAAACATAGAATTGTAGAATATCACAAGTTGTAAGGGACCTACATGGATCATTAAGTCCAAGTCCCTGTTCCTTGCAGGACTACATACTAATTATATATACATATAAAAATATTAATGACTATATTGAAATTGGTATTATTAATGCAACTGCATTTTTTGTTAAAAGGCAGGTTCTGATCTGGTGAGCACAGTATTATAACTGGAAGGAAAAATTGCCAATATTGCAGAATGTTTTCCAAGGCAGAACTGGCTCCAAAACTGCTCCAATGTCTGCACAGTCTTTCCTGTAAACTTCATTATAGCAAAGGGAGAATGCAAACAGCAGACCAATATTTTCATTGGTAATTACCACAGAGGACAGAATTCACCTGGCATCAGCCAATTTTTTATTTCTTTATAATATCAAATTTACCTCATGTGTTTTCTTTGGTTTTGTTCTTTTTTTTTTTTTAGTTACTTCATTCTTACCACTATACAATAATAATCCCTATCAAAGGATTAGATTTCGATGATCAGTTCAAATGAGCTGATTCTCTCTGCTGGTCCTTGAATGACTTTGTAGCAAGGATCTATCCTGGGTCTGTAACATTCATTATAAATTTACATTTTTTGTCCTGATAACCTTAAGTGTTGATGGTTTTAGGCTAATTAACTTCTTACTGACTACTAATATAAAGAGGGACAATGTGGTTTTTTTGCTTGTCATTTCTGAAGTTACTGAGAGAAGGAGCAAACTGAGCACCAATAGCAAGAAGATGCTTTTGCCTGACTGGTAACAACATTAACAGGACCCTTTTTTCCCCACCTAAGTGCATTTAATTAAGTCATCTATACTTATTAAATAACCTATTGTGCATGCTTATGACTTTGCTGGATGAAAGCTGTGTTGTCTCCTTGGAACAGTTATCCTGGAGTAACTTTTTGTAATGTGCTGGAGCACAAGGAATCTGTGATAGAGCCTGTAATTAAAATACCAAGGAGGTATACCTAATAATTTGCTGGTTAAAATAAAATTAAAAAAAAAAAAAAAAAAAAAAAAAAAATCCTTTACAGCAGCCATGAGGGGGAATGCTGAACTATTTATAACACATGTACATGTTGCATGAGTGGTGACTCATTAATTTTTCTTGGTGTATTTATTACAGAACTGTAGTTGCTTCATTTAAGTACCCTGGCATGAAATTAAAAGCTCTTCTATTCTGTACTTACTTGCCTATTAAATTTTCACTCGTTAATGTGAAGTTTGGGTCAGGAAGGAGGAGGTGGTGGGGGTGAGTTTGACAAAAGGAAATCAGCTATTCCTGAGATTGAATTTAAGGCAAGTAAGACAGTTCCCTAACTCCCACACATCCCCTCACAGTGCCTTTAGATGGCATGAGCACTGGCCAGCTTGTTTGCTGGAGGAATTCTTGTGACTTTTGCATAAATAACTAGGGTTTAGGAGCTTCTAAAAAGTCCTTTTCCCCACAACCCAAACCCTTGTTTGTAGGGGAGTTTAGTGCTCCATCCTCGTTCTGTGTGGTTTGGTTTTCCCTGTGGACAGGTTGGTTCATCTGCAGGTGATGCTGAGCAGTGGGGCTGAGGGCTGGATAGCTTTCCACACAAATACTCTGCTCTGCCTGGTTTCTCTTTGCCCATCATTTCAGTCCAGAACTTTTTGGGATGCAGTTCTGTGTGCAGATTCCTCCCCACCTGGTGCTCATTCTCATGCCCAGGGAAGCCAAGAGTATTGTAGCTGTATGGCTGTTCCCACAGGTTTCTGGTGAGCTGTTTTGAGACCAAATGGTCTTAATTTAGCTCTGCTGCTGCCGCAGCCTTACCACTTTTTGAGCACAGTTCCCACTCAGGGAGACAGTGCAGCTTAAAAGCTCGTGAGAAAGGTATTTTCCTAGTTCACTGTTTGTGGGGTATAAGGAGGAGATTGTAACTTGCTGGATAAACTATTCCCACCTCCTTCCCTCTCTTCCCAGCCCTGAATAGTGATAGTATTTAAAGTGTTGTGGTATAAAGAACAGCAAGAGACTGGAAACCAAAGCTCTGAAGTGTCTGTGATCTCGCATTGACTTGCTGTGTGACATTAATTATTTCACTGGGACGCTTCAGCATCTGAATTTTTAAACTGAGGATAGCACAGATATGTGAAGAATAATGAGATAAGTTCAGTATGCACAGATTAAACTTTTTTCCTTGGCATAATTTGCTCACAGAAAAAAGCCTAAGACTAAATGGAACACCAGGGGAGAGTGTATTACATGTTTGTCAGCATTCCCTTTCATGTGTCTGGCTTCTGCTATTTTACTGATTTTTTTTTTTTTTTTTAAGCTAGAGAGAGAAGAGAAATGCTAAACTGTTGAAATAAAAGTTTAAAGTCTTTATTTCATGAATAACCTGGAAATACATTTAATGCATTTTTGTGCTGTGATGATTTCCAGTTGATAACTAGTTTGGTTTTAAATACAGATACATATATGCATACAGACCTGAAACTTTTTTCAAACACTCTTGTCTCTGAGGACACTCTCTTGAAAAGAAGGGTTAACTGCTCCATCCTTTTCATCCCTCTGACAGTTGCAGGTTTAAACGTTATTTTTAGCTTTCAATCAATCTTAGGACTTGGCATTGTCTCTTTGGAGGCAAATGTCAAAGCTGTGGGAAAATTGAATCTTCTTTGGGGGTTTTTTGCTCACCTTTTGAACCCACTTTCTAACACACATAATTGTTTCATGATACAGTTGTTAAATATTTCCATGCTTCAGTTACACTTAGTAGCTGCTTCTCTCCTGTGTGTTCTTAAAAAGCACTTGTAGAAAGAATTGCTTTTTAGCATTTATCACTTGCTAATCATGTCAGCACACTTTTTTTGAGGTTTAAAAGATCATGTGTAGATCTAGGAAAAGACCTTTGAAAAGTTTTCCCCAAGTTTTTCTTTTCACCTGTCTGTCAAACTTTTGTACCTGTTAAATCTTGACACCTTAGAAAATGCTTCAGTGAGTTCACAGGTACCTTCATAGCCTGAAGAGCTAAAACTAAAAACAACAGCACAAAATTTCTTAGTGATGTTTTTAAGCATAAAAATTTCCCCCCTATTAAGTATAAGGATCTCATAACAACTCTGAAGTGATGATATCCTCATGTAATTATGTGCATGCAAGTCTGGAGTTTTCAGAGCAAACTGACATTGCGCTTATACCAGGTATTACACAAACACAAACTCTGAGCTGCTTCTCACCCTGCAGAGTTCACGTTCCAAATACAGGAGGGGAAAACTGGCAGTAACTTGGTCTGATCTCCCTTTTAGCTGTGGAAAGAATTAAAACACAAGCGAGACTTGCCCGGAGTCACATAAGAGGCCAGTGTTGGAGAGCTGAGAATCAGCCCCATAATCTGAGTATTATCCTTATCTTCACTGCAAGACTTAAGAAGGGAAATTCTAGAACAGAATTCTCATTTTCTAAACGTACCTGCGGGCGTGAGCTGGCTGGGGGGTGAAATTCATGCAGTGATGTGAGAACCAGCCCGCTCAGCTGCCTCAGCTTCAAGATAAACCAAGAAGAGATTAGGTTAAAGGACAAACAAATGAGCATCCCCCCATTCTCTGGAGCCAGGGCTCCACAATGGCCATTGTATTCCTTCAATAAGCACGGGCTGCTTTTCCATAATTACTTTTTAAAGTAAATCACAGCTTATCATCATATAGGGATGTAGTATCTTCATAAGCCAATTCTACAGAATTGTAATAATTCAGTTTATAATGTTATTGAACTAAAAATCATGTCTGGGGTTTACAGCATTGTTTTTGGGTTATTGTTATGAAAAGTCAGGAAGAGACTCGAAGCGGTGCCTTGGCTGCCCAAGCCAGGTGCCCAGTTCTCCCTCCAGAGGCCTTTCGAGGGATTTTACTCTATGGAGTCAGGGAAATCGAGGTACTTGGACTTCTGCAAGTGTGATTTAAAGCTTTGAGCCAAATTAATTGTATAGCACAAACTACATCCTCTGTTGGACTGTGTTATTGGAGATCTTACTAAATAAAGATCTCGACTGCCTGGCCAGTGAGGTTTCACTATGCTTTTCATGAAGAAAGTGAGATTTTAAACTTTAGTTGTCCCCCAGGAAATCAACCCCTGCAGTATAGAATAAAATATTCTCTCCTCATCAGACCACTGCTTAATGCCCCTCTCTTTTATCCAGGAGGTGTAGCTAACCAGTAGATGAAGTAGTTCATAGTTTATGAAGCCTGTAGATTTCATCTGGTGGAAGGATACTTTGTGAAGGTTTTTTAATATTAAGAGACCTTTTTTTTTTTCTTTTCTCTCTGCAAACTACAGTCAGTTCAAAAAAAATTAAATTAGTTCCTCTTCTAGGTTGAGAAGTAATGTTTGATCTGTTCTGTACTGATGAAGGGCACTTTCTGCATATAGGATTGTGTGGTGTTAATTGTCTCTTGCCAGCTAAAGCTGCCTGTCGTTGCTACCTCATTTGGGCTTGATTTGCTTCCTGGAGTGCAGTTCTTCAGTGGTATGATTTGAAACAAATCCTTTCTGAAAGCAAACCTGGTAGAACTGTGGGGCAGTAAATCCATCTCTCTTACTGGTGGTGAGCTGGGGGACTGTAATCTCAAAGCATCTTCAGATTGAAATTTTTAACCTGGATTTCTGCGAAAATATTGTTCTTGTGTTGTTTTTTTGTTGTTGTTGTTCCAGATGGCCGCACAGATCCGATTTTGGATGACGTAGGCGATGCCTTCAAGCTTATGGGGGTTAACCTGCATGAGCTGGAAGATTACATACACAATATTGAACCTGTCACTTTTGCACATCAAATCCCTTCGTTCCCCGTCAGCAAGAACAATGTCCTCCAGTTCCCCCAGCTGGGAAGTAAGGATGCAGAAGAGAGGAAGGAGTACATCCCTGATTACCTGCCACCTATTGTCTCCTCTCAAGAAGGTGGGAAATCAATCCTTTGCTTTCAGTTTTGGTGTGTTTGGGTATTTGTGGGCATCCCCCAGCAGCTCAGGCTGTGCTGCCCTGTGGCAGTGGCTCAGGAAAGGTCTGTGGGGTGTTACCCAAGCAGGGTTGCAAGGCACTGCTGTGGCAGGTTTGTTCTCCACTGTTTTTACTTTCCTTCCAGATTAGCTCGTGCCAAAAATTCACCATGTTACTGCATGTTCCAATAATGCATTCTAAGTTTTAAGTTTTCAGATGACAATAGGAATGAATGCTTTGCATTGCCTTTTATATGTTAACCTCTCCCTTATCCATCCTACAGGAGCTTCTGTAATTTGGTAAAGGTAGAGAAGGAAGGCTGGTGAGACTGGCACAGCATTTCCTGCTCCTGATAGCTGTTTCTCCTTGTAACAAATTTCACCAAAAAAGCTAAACCCAACCAAAGAGAAAAACCTGATTTTCCAATTAAAATTAATTTAGCTTTTAAATATGGAAGTAAGAGTATTTTAAAGGCGTTGTACTGGCTTTTGATTCTCTTTGTTAATGTTGATTGGGGTTTCACCATCACTGTTCCTGCTGCTCCTTCCCATTCTTGTCCCACAGAGGCAAAGATTGAGGAAACAGTGAAACCAACTGTACAAGTGCTATGAGATGCAGTTAACCTGAGAATTTTAACTGTAGCACTGGAAAAAGCATACTTATTTTCTCTATTTTTCAGCTATATGAGACTAGATTGCTAATAAGATAAACCTTTAAGAAACATGACCTCGTCTGACTTGCCCTTTGAATAGCGAACAGCACACTACTGTACTTTGTGTGGAGATAAATATATGTAAGGTTGTGGGTATAAAAAGCCCAGACAGAAGAACTTAATTTTCCAAAAGATTGTAATGAACAGGTGCAACCTGCACAAGATACTTAATTTAGATTTTTGTGGGGACAGAAGGGATGTCATGCTCGATTGTGCATATTGCTCTTTTGTTATGAACTAAGCTCCCAGATCTGCCTGTTGAAATAGGTGTAAAAACTCTGCCCTGTGTAAGAATGAACATAAGCAACATCACCTTGTTGGGCACAGAAATCCATTGCTGCGCTGCTGCAATTACGGCATGGGGCAGTATTCCTGTGACTTAGCAAGCTGTAGAAAGTGTGTGTTCAGCCTTTCTTATATCATGGTCAGCTAAAGGATGCAGTTGCTGTGTACTCCAGTTAGAACAAGTGAAATTGTGGTCAGGAGCAGATCTCTGTGGAACAGCTACTGGGTTTGGTGTGTTCTGAACAAATATGCTCATTCCAGTAACAAGGTGAAGACTTACTCATCCTGGTGAGTATTTCTGAGGCTCTGTAGACTTCAGTTTTCTGTTTCATTCAGTTATGCTTTATAGATCAATAGCATTTCAATGTTTCTTGCCTTAATACAGCCCAGAAAATGGACCTGCTGTTCAAAACAGAACTACTTTCTTAAATTGCTGAGGAGATCCTAAAATCTCACCCTCGTGAAGCTTGTTAAAAGGGTTGTTTTAAAAATCTAACAATGAGCTCTCTCAAACCAGGAAGAGGCAAGCAAAATGTAAATATCATATGTATAGACAGCATATATAAAAGAAGAGTACTGAGGAAGAAGACTTGGAGAAGTGAATGGGGATTTTAGCACCCCTGTTCTGGCTACTTGCTTTAGCCTGATCCTTCAGGAGGTAAACAAACACCATTCTGTCAGAGAAATCCGGCATCTTTGAAGAGTAACAAGTTGCCCAGCAGTGTTGCAATTGTTTTGGGTCTTTTTCCCTTGGAAAATCATGCTTTAAAATATGCACGAAAAGTCAAATCCACAGAGGCTCAAAGCAGCTGCAGACAGATATCTGAGCTTGGGGAGGGAGAGAGGAGAGTTACAGACTCAGCCTGACAATACATGACATACAAAGAGAGGCTAAAAATTGAAATGGGGACAGTTGTGCTTTTTCTTTTTTTTTCTATATGTAACTTTTTATACTCTTTCTCTTGCAAGTTAGATCCAGGAGTTAGATTTTAGCAGTCCTTATAAATAATGTATGAATCCTTTTAACACCTGAAGCAAGAAGATATTATTTCCAAAGTTGGATGAGAACCAGGAAAACTTCTGATGCCTAAGGGTAGTGTATCAGAGGACCTACAGACACACACAACTTGAAAATTGTCTAAAATATTTTTAAATGGAAATTTAAAGGAAACATTAAATACAGTTGCTGAATGCAGATTTGTTATAGTTGATTTAAAATATTTACAGTTGAGGACATTTTAATTTTGAATTAAGTGTTTTCTGAAAATGATATTTGTGCTCCGTGGTTTGTTTTTGAAAGGGGTGAGATCACAGAACTGCTGTATATGTTTTGTTCTATGTTATTCTAAGTAAAATTTGGATGAAAAACTTTCGGAGATTAAATGATAAAAATACTGAAGAATTGCAGGATCCATTTAAATACTTTGCAATCTTTTATTGTGTCGAAAAAAAAATAAAACCGAGGCTGCTCAGATTGTTCAGTCCATAATATTTGAGTTGCTTTGAGTAGACAATAATTAGAAATGTCGGAAGGCTTTGTGTACATTAGGGTGTGTGAGGTAAATCTTTCAGTGACTTTAAGGAATCGTCAGCAGGACTCCTGGTGTCCTGTTTTATATCAAAGCCTAAAGCTCAGCTCAGTTATGAATATTTGTTTGCTGTTGGAGTCAGAAATTCTGAGTGCTGATGTATTTTAGCAATAATGTAGCCATGACTTTTAGTAAGAAAAAACTGTTTTCAGTACCCTTCATTTAAAAACCAAACCAAAGAAGTGTTCAGTCTTCGCCACGGCCAGTAGGTGTTGCTGCCCTCCTTCTCAAAAGTCCTTTAGTTCTGCACATGTAACCAACTTCTTATTTCCACTTACTCCAGAACTGGTGATAGTTCAGGCTATGCAGAGGCTGCCCAGCAGCTCGAGAGATGTCTTAGTTATCATTGCCAGAGAATCCATAGGAGCAGAAAGCCTTTCCAGCCTGAGAGGAGCCATCTCCTTCATTGTGCTCAGAAGTAAGAAATTCTGAAATTCCCAGTGATTCCTGAAGTTGTGGGAGAAAAAGAGGAAGACAAATAAGTTTTCAAAATCTGTAATTTGTCTCGGTCAGAAGTTCAGTTCAGTGATACAAGTTCTGTTCCAAGAAAGCAGAAGAGGTTTTCTTGCCTTAAATATGGAGTGCAAGCTCTAACCAAATGCTTGAGCTGTGAGGATCTGCATATATAATTATATATATTATAAAACAATCTGACTTGGTATTGCCATGGAAAATGTTGGGGTTTTAGCAGTATTTTTACAAAGGACACTGAAGGGATAATTTTATGCCAATGTATCATGATGTTCGCTGTCTGCCTATTTTTAATTAGTCTCCTTTTTGTTTTTGAGTTAGTTTAGCACTGTTGTCACTAAAATGTCATGGTAAACTTGTAAGACAGATTAAAAAAGGAGAAAAAAATAAATTAGTTACAAAACATGATGGTCATGCTTTATTTCTTGTGCTTTAATGCAAGAGAACATACATTTTGCAATAATAAATCAACTTCATAGAATTTGTTGATTGCATTTGAAGCAAAACAGTATGTGCTGAAATTAGGCCAGCTGAGAAAGCCCAGATACTTCTCCACAGCTAATAATAATCAGTATTACATTTTGTGATAATGTTGAGAGGCCTGAGTCCTGATGTTGTAAGAACGTACATCATTCCCCATGATTAAAACAAAGAAAAGTGAGGTGTGAATCCTGCATGTGCCATGGTATCCTTATTTTTAAGCTTCCTGGAATTAATCTCTACCTGTGCTTGCTGCCTCTTGTTATCACTTCATTTAAAAAAAAAAAAAAAAATATATATTTTTTAAATAACTGCTTTATGTCAACTGCTCTCTTTTTGTCACTTTGTGAAGTCACAAGCAGTCCATCCCTGCTTTTCGGTCTGGAAAACTGAAGAAAACACAGTGGTTTTGTGTGTGCAATACTGTTCATAGTCTGTGGTATTTGCGTTAGACCTTTGTTCCTCTCTTACACTCTAATTGTGCTGGTGCATGTCAGCAGGATATGGGGGAGAAAACATGAATCTCTTCCCACTGGTTTAGGTATTTTTTGGGGAGAAGGGTAGCTTTTAGAGAGCCAGACTTTCTCCACAGTTCCAGCTGCATTTTTTTCTGTCCTCTGCTTCATACTCCTTCACTCCCACTCCTAGAGGTTCAGCTCCTTCTCCTTAAAAATGATGTGGGAACAAATGTAATTTTTACCAGGCATTAAATTTTGTTGTCTTTCATTCCTGGTAACGTGTGCTCAAGCACTGTCATTGTATTTCTGATCATTGAGTCAGGACAAGTTCTTGGCACGGTTTACAAATTCAGATTTATTTGTAGCCTTTTCTGTCAGAGCATTTTATTTCGCTGTCAGATCAAAGCATAAAATTGCTCATCTTCTTACAGTCTTGCCTTTTCCCCTCTTTGCTGCTGATGTGATATTAGGACCTGTTACCTACGAAAGCCTGATGCTTCCAGCCACCTGGAAGTGTGGAAACGCAGTTGTCAAATTGCAGCTCATCTCAGCACATCTCTAGGTTTTTTTCATGCCGTGGTAGCTGCTGTAAATCTCATTTGAATTGATGAGACTTGAGGGTGCTGGTGAAGCGAGGTGCTAAGCAAAAGGACACATTTTTGTGTCTAGGTTCTACCAGTGCTAGAATTGTCATTGTGTAAAGCATTAAGCATCAGGGTGGCAAAAAGCATTAGTGTCTAGCTGCAACAGGAAATGGATCAGAACTTAAAAATTGTCACTGCCCCTTCAGGCTGGCAGTGCTTCCTGTGCCTGTGGTCCAGAACAGAATGTAGCAAGTCTGGATCTCAGACCAGGGTGATTTCAGTCTCTCTCCAAGGGTTAAACAAAGCCAATCCCTCTTTGTCAGTCAGATTGTGATGGGCTTTTAAAGGGATCCTGGGGTATCCACTTTGCCATTTTGTTAACACGGGTCTCGCTGTTGTCATTTTTCAACTCTTCTGCCTTTCCCCAGCTCTAGTTTAACCCCACAGCCTAACTCTCCCTCATTTTAGCAGCTGCACCAATGATTTTAAAGCAGCAATGGCCTTTTCAACAGAGCTTTTCCAGTATAGTTGGTTAGGAAACAGCCACTCCTCGACAAACAGGTACTGTGTATTCAAGCAGTCTGAAGAGTTAAAGCCCTGCCAGAGTGTGAAGATTTCGCTTCTGGCTGCTCACTGTGCCTGGTTGCTGATACTCACAGGCATCCTTTACCTGTGTGTGCAGCGTGCTGAGAGTCAGACTCTGATGGCTTTTGTGAGGAGCGATCCTCACGTCTGCAGCAGCCCAGCAAGGAAGGAGCAACAGGAGAGACAAAATGAGAAAAGGAGCCAAGCTTGAGATGCAGCCAGAAGAAAGGCATTGGGAAGGAGCCAATAGGAGAGGCAGGTTTCAAAGGAAAAAAGGAAAATACGAGACAGGAACATAAAAAAATTGTTCAGAAAATGTGCCTGGTTTAAATCTTGCCATTAGACAGAAAAATAATTTTTCTGGAAGGCGTGCTGATAAAGCTGTAGTTGGGAGGACAACTGTATCTCTGCCTTTTCTTAAGAAGTTGTATCATCACTGAGAGCATAATTTCCAGTGAAATCCTGCAAGAAAGGATTTAATGAAGTTTGGGTGTTTTTTTTTAATGTGGAGTTAAATAGATATTCACAGGAGAGCTTCTTTAATTTGCAGCACTTGGAGAAAAAAAAAGTCAATGTAATAAGTGCCATAGTAAAACTTTATCTGTGGCAGGAACTAACTGACATAGCTGGGGTTCTGAGGCTGTGGAGACAGACACATGCACTGCTTTATATTGTCTAGGAGACTAGTACTTAACTTCTAATAATTCACTTCTATGGAAAAAAAACCTAAAACTCTTGGTATTTTTTAAGAAACTTAATGGCAGCTGGAAGTAGGGAATGGAGGACACAGATTAAAAATGTTTTTAATTGTAGAAGAGGCTTGCAATGAATTTTAGTGGTTTTGGTTTTGAGGATCTTTTAAGTTTTTTATCCTTCAAAATAAATAAACTAGGTGGAACCTGGTGATACATGAAGAAGCAAATCAGAAAATAAATTTTATGAAGATGCTGCCTCCATTTTTTTACAAGTAATAGCAAGGAATTAGTAAAACTAAGTATAAAAATTCAGCATTGTGAAAATGTATTGGTTTAGCTTCTTAAGCTATCTAGTTTTATTTGCTGCATATAGCAATTGAAATGAAGCTAATGTGACTTCAAGAGGATATCATCCTTTTTAAACCTTCTCACAAAGATTTTTCTGTTTTTCAGACCTGTTTAGATAACTTACAAGTTAGTGATTCTTAAGAATTCAAAAATAAAAACTGCAAAACAGAGAAGTTGCCTGATAAAAGCCAGCCTTTTGCAGTAAATTACTTACATGGAATGGGAATGAAAGTCATGGATCCTTTCACTGCATTGTGATGTGCAAATTGCAATTTTGGTTCGAATAAAACTGGAGGAGAAAATGGGACTTTGTGATAAAAGGATTCTATTGTCTTGTGTATTTTGAACAGAAATGCTGTCATGATTTTAATTTCCTACTGATCCTTTTTCAGCAAAACTTTTGTCACTTGTCTTGACTCGTCACGTCAGATCAGTTTTTTCCCTTTTCTGACAATGTGTGACTTTGTTTAGTGCCTGTGTTGCTTCCTGCACTGTCTACTGCAGCTATGCTCGAGGATTTTATTTCAGCTTGATTATCAGACACCTTTGTGTCTTTGAAAGCATAAGTTTCAAATTAGGTTATCATCTGATAGCTGGCTGTTACTGTTCTTGGGCCTTTCAGACTTTCCCTTACTGCCCTGAGTATTTTTGGGGACTTGAGGGAAGAGATTGGGAAATGGAAAGTCTGCCCGATTCTTTAAGCAGGATAAAAGAGAGGCACAACTGGCTCATTTTAAAGGCTGACCATGTAACTTTATTTTTTAGTGTTTTCACTTCATGCGGGAATGTTTCCTATTTTTCTGTAATTAAATGCTTTTCTTTCTTTCTCTGACTTCTACCACCAAGGATGCTTTAACTTAATGAACATCTTAGCGATTGCTAACAATTCCTGGCACTTAAAAAAGAAAAAAAAAAAATCATTTTAGCTACTGGGAGCAAAGCCACAAATTTGATTGTTACCTCCCTGCATGGGAATTTGTGCCAAACTTCTGGAGAAATGTCTCAGTCCAGGCAAACCTTAATTTTGTACTAGGATGCAGAAGTAGAACGTGTTGGTTGAGACCTCATACGCGTCTCTGATTTTGAGACGTGGCCTTAAGCAATGCCAGCATCCTCCTGCTAGTTATTAGCAACTGTGGCATTTCCATGGACACAGGGAATGGTTCACACCTGGAATTCAGGAGCTGGCCCTCCAGGTGCTTGTTCTGAATAACACAACTGCCCAGAGGACTGCTGCTTGCAAAGTAACTTTTCTCAGTTAATGCCTCTGAAGTGCCTGAAATGTTTCTTACCTCCTGTGAAAAATATCCATGCTTGGAGCTGTTCGGGAACAGATACTGCTTGGTGTTTTGTGCACATTTTTGAGTGTAGCTGAGCCTAACCTTGATCTCAGCATCAGAAAAAAACATTGTCTAGACAAAGATCACAAGTGAATTACGGGACCTCATATCTCTCTTGCATTAATCAGGGGAATGACTCATTATAAGCTTCTGCATGTGGTACAGTCCAGGTTAACACTAAGAAATTCTGCCTTCTAAGTTTTAAAATTATGACTAAGAAAGCTCATTTGAATTATTTGTCTTTTGCCACACACAGATAAGCACTTTACTATACAGCTCTTGAATTCAGTGTCTTCTTAGAATTAGGGTTGGAAGGGACCTTAGAGATCATCTTCCTCCAGCCTTCACCTTTGGTTCATGCTCCTGTTTTCTCCAGCTCTCAGCTGAAGAGAATGCTAGTGACTGGGTAAGTCATTAGGAAGGGATAACTCATTTTTATGTGTAGGCAATTCCAGTTAAGTTTGCAAGACTTGGAGAAATGCAAGACTTGAATGGATAACAGGGAGAGTTCAAATGCAGAGGCATTTGGAGACATGACCCTGGCTCATGCAGCCAGATGCTTGGATAATTAAAGTTCATCTTCAGCTGTGTTTCTTCGGAATCTTTCATTTTTGTAATTGCACTCATTAGAAACATTAATGGTTTTCTGATGACTTGACAAGACAGTATTTTTCTTTATTTCTCCAGTTTGGGTTCTGTTTCTTTGAACAGCATGACTGGGTAAAATGTAACCCTGTGTGCACGTTGTGTATAAGTGTGCATTGTTTGGGTCGGTTAAGCAAAGCCTAGCATAGCATACCTGTGTTTTTGAGGTGCAGTGTTAAACTTAAGCAGGGCTGGATCTGGCTTGTACTTAGCCCAAGGCTGGAAAACAGTGGGTCTTCAGGTGGTAACACAGTAAGTCACAAATTTCTCTGACCTGGTTTGAGATTAATTTTTCGGTGATGGTTATAAGCGATGACGCCATGCTGCCAGGGGTGGTATTTTATATGGAGAGATAAACTGAAGTTCAGCTCTGCGTGTGTGTGTTTGAAAGAGATCGATAACAACTTAAATGGCCTTTCTTCTGGCCACTTTACAATCTGCAGCATTCTGCTTAATTTATTTTCTTTGGTGAACTTGTTTGCCCTCTGCGTTCTCACTGTTGATGTCTGCTGCTTTCCCGTTCCAAAGGGTTGTGTTAAAGGAAGATTCTGTGTTTCATGTGTATTCCTACAGTTGGGATGGAGCATACTTTTCTTCAAACGTTATGAGCTCTTTTCCCCGAGGGGAGGAGGATGGTACAGATTCTGGGTGTCTGAGCGGTACAGCTTAACAGATTGGCCAAATAATCCATCCTGAACTGGAGAGTGAATAATTTTAATACCCCTTATCTTGCATAGATTTTTATGGATATTCATCTCAGCAAATGAACTTTGCATTTCTAAATATTTAGAGCAGCATGTTCGTTCAGGCACAGCATATTTGAATCTTAATATTCTCTGAGGTTCTCCCTGTTTCTCTGGGTTTCTGTGCATGTGGGACTTTGGTTCCAGGCTTATTTAAACAGATATTTTGTGCTTGTGTGTGGACAGCGCTAATTACGTCTGACAGTCACAACTGGGAATAGCATGGAGGAAATAATAGTTCTTGACCAATTGCTAAAACACAGGAAGTCCCGGTGCCATAGGAAGGGAGAGAAACTCACTTCTCATTTCCTTTGGAGTCCAGTGTGTTCAGATTAACTTTAAAGGGAGCCGATGTGCAGCTCTGAGGATTTAGGCTTCAATTGTGTGCTCCCTTCGTGTGGAGCCCGTCTCAGCAGGCAGCAAGGCACCAGCCAGGAGAGCTCTCACAGCTCAGCTGCTGGGGATCCTATTGCAAATTAAATATGGAACAAGGATGCGTTTGGTTTTGCAAGGGAAACTTTTTAACACAGTCACTTACAAGGCTTTCTCTCTGCTCTGAGTATTTTAGATCACAATACCTCTGGAGGTGATAGCTCATCTGTAATCCTTCAGAAATAACTTGTTTCTTTGGCCGTTTTAAAGAAAATAGATGATTTTTTTTTACCATACAGTTTTAATTTTCTGTATTACAGGCTTTACATGTTCAGAACAGCAAAGTTTACAGTCAGTTACTTTTTACTGAGGTGTGTATAAAATATTCTACAAATATTTTCAGTGTGATCAAAACATGTACATATATTCTTTGGGGTCTTTTAATGTAGAAGATACAGTTAAATCAAATATCCTTGGGCAGGGATCTTGAGTTGGGATATTTTGGGGGAGATTTTAAGAAGCTTTAGAATTACAAGTGAAAATCTTTTTGGATTTTGGTAAGATTTAGCCATCTGTTTATCCTCCTGTAGCATCAGACCTTAACTTTTCTTTCCAAAGTCCTTAAAACCGTGATATTAAATCATACTGGTTGTGATGAGCTGAAAAAACAAGGTGGAATTTTCCTGTCATGGTGTTGCTGTATAGTTCAGTTCCAGGCTCCAGCGTGTGAAGGGTTTGTCCCAATATTGTGTATATTGACACAATTCAGTAATTTTTTAGGACTCTTGGGGAAGGTAACCTTTTTGTAAATTAAAAAGTGATAAGTATCTTAATGCTGATATTGCAAACAACAAACTTCCCTTAGATGAGCTGATTTTCACAGAGTACAGTTTATGCTTAGTATCTGTTTAAAATTTCCAGTGATTCAGGCTGAAACACTGAATTTCCTCAAAACCTCAGTTTTACAAGGAGCACATCTATTTAGGGAGTTTTTCCTTCACACAGATATTCCTTCTGAGGTGAGCTCACCGAGCTGAGCTCGTTGCAGGTATGTTTGAACCAGCTCTGTTGAGATGAACTCCCATCACATCTCCTAGATCCCCTGATGGAATGTCACACAAATGGGTACAGCTGTGGTACTAAAATCTAGCCCTGCTAGATGGCAAAAGGCAGAATGTTCCCACTGGTGTGGAAAGTGTAGAATGTCAGTTGAAATTGGAGGTTGAATTTTGCAGTATCAGTTCATATGCCCTGTGTGTGGGATGTCTCCTGTGCCCTGCCGTTGTGGGCTAAGATTTTCCTAGGTCACAGGCTAAGCCAAGCAGTTCTGCTGCAGGACTCCTAACAGGAGATATCCAAGGCAATCCAGTGAAGCAGGAAACAGTGTTGATTAATAGATGGCACTTTATAAGAGGCTCGGTCTGCTGTTGAGCCTGGCATATTTCAAATGAGATGAAAAATTAAGTCCTTGCCACTTGTGGTGATTAAAGGCTCGGTGGCTCACTTTTCAAGGGTAGCATATGAACCCTGCTGGCATGGTTCCAGTTGGGTTATAGAGTTCTGCCAACCTAAATGCCCCAAGCAGTTTCAAATTCATGGAAGAGAAGGAGCTCAGTGCTGTTCTGTGCCGCCAAGTAGCTGCCACATCCTCCCACCACAACTCCTGTGTTTCAGCAGCAATTGAAGGGATGCTGTGCTAAAGGCAGTCCCATTCACTGAAAGCATCCAGCAAGCCTCTATTTATTTTTTTCAGGATAAATCCGGCAGTGCATGTGTGTTTTCTTGCTTGGTGTTAGACGTGTGTGTGTGTGTGGATGATAAATAAGTGCAAGATTGATAGGCTCTTTCACAAAAGGGTGTAGAGCCCATCCTGCTGTCCAGTCTGTGTTTGTGGAGGAAAGAACCGTGTTTGATCCAAAGGTGCTGCCAAGAGAGTGATGAAACTGACACAAATAGAAATGTTTAGGTTTTTTTATCTCAGTAATTTTCTTTCTTTCTCATGTATATATGGGCTGATTCTGTGCATAATATAGAGAGTAATCTCCATGTGTGGTATTTTTAGCAGCCAATGTATAGAAAAGGTGTGGACTTAGAGAGTGATTAAATGCAAAGAGCCAAGCAGAGGGACAGGACAACTGGTTACAGTCTGCCATTAAAGAAGGATGTGGGATGTGGGAAGGTGATGCCTGCAGTGCCGCCAGAAGAATGCAGGTTGGGGTTAAATAACTTCCAGTAGGATTTGTATAAAATGGAATCATTCTTATCAGCCCCTGGTGGAATGGCCAACGCTTGTGCTGCTCTCAGACTCCAGTGTTACACATGTGCTTGTGCTGTGCAGTAGCTTTGGCCTTATCTAAATGGAAAACCCTTTCCAGCTTGAGAGCAACTTGGCAACTTTTTAATATCAAAAAGAGCACATTATACACAACGTATGTACAAGACTCAAAGGAACATGTATGCTGCCTAAAGTTTTTGGAGCTGCCGTGCGTGTGCGCTAATCTCCTGAGAGTTCATTGCTCCAAGCTTTTATCAGGAGCAAAGGGAGGCAGAGCTGAAGACTTCTGTGCATTGCCACTCCATCTGAAAGAACCAGCTCCTTTTTCCTTACTTCAAGGCAAAGAAGTGTGCGTACATCGTTCCTATCAATGCAGTCACAGGACTCTGACTTCCTTTTAAAGTGAAAAGAAATGAAAACGTTCTCACTCTATTGTTAAGTGGCGGAGGAGCTTTCTTCTGCGGCCTCATTGTCTTAGATCTGTTTCTCAGTGCAGCACATCTTTGCATTAAGCTGTTACCTTTTAATGTCATTTGGAAGAGATGAAATATACTGGTAGTATCTCAAGGGGACAACTCTAGATGCTGGTTTTCTGAGGAAAAGCTTAGATGAGAATTAAAAACCTTTTTTTGCGTGTTTCAAGCTGGCTGCAGCTCAGACTCCTTGGAGTTTCTGCAGCGTCTCCATGTCCAGTTTTGCAGTTTCTTTGCTGCTTTAATTGGTGTTGTAATTTTGGCTTTCCCAGATAATCTTTTCTGAAAGGACAAGTGAGTTGAGGAAAAAAGTGAGCTCCAGAGGGAGCGATCCCAGCAACAAGTCCTGTCCATTTAGTATCAAATTAACAAGGGGAGAACACGACAGTGATCAGGTAACACCTAAACACTATTCTCCAGAATTAGATGACTTTGTTTCCTTCCCTGCATTTTTTGTCCCAGCATCCTGCAGAGGTCGGGGTTGCTTTTTGAACAGCTGCATTAGTGCCATTCTCTCTGTGAAGGGCAGGTCATTCCTTTCTGTGGCATTAGGAGGGAGCTGTGACCTTGTCATTTTAATGAGCCAAAGCTTTGTTAAACCTGGAACCTCTCCTGGTCAGAGGTACATGGTACATGAACATATCTAAAGCAGTTCAGTCTCTGTAAGAAATCTGCAAGGAGAAGTCTTGCTTCCTCATGCAAAGAGACAGATTCCTAATCACCACAGAGCTGACAAAGAATGGCATTTGGCAAAAATCCAGAGCAATATTCAGCCTCATTGCCACCTGCTGCAGAGTGAGGCACCTGAGCTGTCCTGTCATCACACCTTCTGATGTAAAGAAAATCAGAGACATAAGTGGAGATTTTCAAGATTTTTTCCCCCTCACACTTCTGTTGAGGAGTATATTATTGCTATACTTGTCAAGAATTTATATTTCTTTAATGTTAGCTCTCTGTAATACACTACCTATCTACCTTCACTGTGCTTTATCAAAGCTGCAACTTTTATTCTGCAAAACCCAAGTAATTTCTCTCCAGTTTTTATTTTGCCTTTTACATTCATGTCTCATTTACAGCAAAGTGTGTGTTCTTTAAATAACAACAGCATAATCTGATTACATATGGCAAAGGAAATAATACAGATGAAAAATCTAGGCTTTCTCTAGTCTGAGTCCAAAGAGCATCTTATATTGCTGTGTGTTATGTGGCTATAAAATGCATTGCACAAGTGGAATATTTTAAATTATTATATATATGCAATCAATAAATTATTAGCCATTTTTTAAAATTTAGCAGCACTAAAATATTACTAATGTTTAAGGCATTTTAATTAAAAATAATTAAATGTGCTCATTCCTAAGTTTACACGAAATTGCTTACTAGCACTCAAAAAGAAAGCCAAGGAGCCTATATCCAGAGGGAGGGATTACTTGCTCTCAGAATGGAAACTTCAGGAGGGAAGCTGAGAGGAGCCAGATGAGCACATGCAAGGAAAATTAAATGTTTCAGGACGGTCTGAGTAGTGGAGATCAGATAACTACACTGGTGGTGTATCTTCTTGGGGGTGGTATTAGTAGTGCCTCTGCTGAAGAACAAGAGCTTAGTGTGTGATATGTGTGGCACAGTTTGGAGCATGAGGTCCAGGGGTTTGCTCCTGGCGGTCCTTGGGAGACCAAAAAAAGAGAGACACCACAGTGGAGCCACAAAGGGGCTTAGCACGTGCTAGAGTTTGGGGAAAATAACTAAAGCATTGATCCACAGCGTGGAGTGGAACCAGAGCCATCAGGGCAGTGTCAGTGCAGCTCTGGGAAGAGCGCAGCACCACGGTCTGTCCCCAGCTGCACCCTAATCAATTTGGGGTGCCGAGGACATGGTGATGCTGGGTGACAGGATATGATGCCTTGGAGAGAGCCAAGCTCTTCCCACAGCCTTGTTACAGGTAGTGCATGTAAGGATGTCTGCTTGGACCTCATTGTTCAGAGGCTACATCCACTTTTATTGCTTGGTTTTCCTTTCTGCATCACCTAAGGAAAAACAGGATTCTCTGTTGGGAAGCAGAATACATCAGCCCAGGTGGAGTGCCATGTTACAGGGCTGCTAGCTGAGCATGAATTTGGGATACAGGGGCACCACTCAGTTTAAATGGGTTTGCTCCTGTCCTTTTTCCCTGCAAAACAAAGGATTTGGTCGGTGTTAGGAGTCTGTTAATGAGCCACTTGTACAGAAAATCTATGTTCCACTATTTTGTCTCTTCATCAATCTTTTAGATAGCCTGCAAAATTAGATGTTTTCCTCTTTCCTCTTCAAACTCAATCAGATGAGATTAGGTGTTTTCCAAAAACACAGCTGTAGTTTTTTCACCCTAGTTACTATATCTGATTTGCTGCTTAATGCAAATTCAGTGATCATATTCGTTCAGACTTATACACTGAGTTTTAACAACAGTAATATTTTACAAATCACTGCAGAAGGTTGTGCTCTATTTTCAGGGGAATTTCCAACTTGAAAGTGAGGTGAGCTTTATATGAACTAGAAAATCCCAAGGTGTAAAAGCCCAAAAGGTCTCTGACTCTTCTCCCTTCAGATACCACACGTGCAAAAATTTTACAGCATCGTTCCAAGCCTCAAGATGAGAGAAGTTATGACTTAAGGCTATTGGACAAGGAATTTTCAGACAGCTGCAAGTTCTGCTATTTTTAAACCCTTCTTCACGTGCAGCAAAAAGTCTGGTTATTATGCACAATGACATATTCAATAAACTTTGACTTAAAACTTTTTTAATATATTTTAGCTGCATTCAGCTAACAAAAAAAGTGTGGAGGAAATATTTTGTGAACTCAAATAGCTCAAGTCTTACAGTAACTTTCTCACAGAAATTCAGCTTCTAAGTGGAATCCAGGCATAAGATTGCATTTCTAATAGATACAGTTGTGTTTGGGTTTTTTCCTCGGAGAAAGACAAATGTTTGAGGCATGATTTAAAATGGAAATATCATTGGAGCCTTCACTGTTGTATCACTGTGTAATTTGGTAGAGTTAAACCATTCGGGGAGATGAAATAGATTCAGTGGAGCTATCAGATGGATCTCACAGCCTTTCTGTTTAAATGTGCTTTACTCTTAATGCAAGGAGAGCGATATATATGTGTCTGTAATGTTAATGAAATGGACTGAAGAGACTAAATACTGTTGGTGCTCAGTGAGTTTTGGTTTCTCTCTTAACCCACGTTTTTGCAAACTTCATGTGTTCTTTCCCTCACCTCATGTATTACTTTGTGCAACTGGCATGTTTAGGGTTTGGCTTTTGTTTGGTTTTTTTCTCCCTTAAAGTTCAGTCTTTCCATCATTCTGGAATTTTTAATTTTCCTAAGCCCCTTCCAGTTTGTGTTCCATTTTCCCAATTGGAAGTGCAACCTGGTTTTGACAAACAGTTCTATCCTGTTTCCATGCTCTGTTGTTGATTTTCTAATGCTAAGACTGACCTAAATGCTATGGTCAAATGTGCTCTGCCTTTTCTCTGCCAAAGCCTTATAGTAGTTCTCACTCCTAAGTATTCCATTATTCTATTCCTAATGAACAAGACTCTAGAAAAAATATCTTTTTCCTGCATGCCAAGATCAGCTTGCATTGTTCTAAGCATAGTAGTTTATTTACACATCTGTTTTTCAGAGCTGTCATTTTCTCTGAATGTTTGTGCCATTATTTGCAGCGTGACACTTTCCAACTAGTTCCATTCAGTGGGATCACCCTTGTTTTTAGAATATGCCACAATAAAACTGTGCTTAAATGAGATTCTTTCAGTTCCTTCAGCTCTCCCCACTTGTTCATTACCACTTGCCTGCCTTCTTTCAGCATGTTTAATTTTTTGTCCAAGACTTTTAAAGTAAGGTTTTGTGATATTGTCAGATGTCGAACTTTAAAGTTGCTATTATGGTTTCCAGTTATCTATTATTTTTGTAGTTCTTTCAGAACAATCTGAAAATTGATCAAATTATCTTTTTTTTCTTGAGGTTTTTTTCTTAATACATCCTAATCTGTTGTGGGTAGGAGTGGTGGTTGTTAGGGTCATTCTTTTGAAGTGTGTCCGTATTCTGGACTTACTGATAGTAGTAATTAGATACATGTAATAACGAGTAGCTTTTGTAATTAGTGAACTCCTGATAGAGACAGCACAATAGTTTGAGACATTAATTGTCTCAAGCAGAAAGACAAAATTATCCAGATGCTCTTTGTTTCAGTATTAAAGGAATGTTTTGTGCTATGTACTTATTTCTTGGGTTTGGCATGCACACATGTGATACCAACTGGCTGTTCATAATGGTAAAATTTGGTAGCAATGGTTAAAATCTGCACCTGCTGACAGTGAATAAAAGGTGAAACAAAAATAAAATATGTTGGTTTTATATCACTGAAAAAGCTTTTCTTCTCTGCCAGTCTTACTACAGAAATGTAAAGGTATTATTAAGTGAGCAGAAGCAGTTTTCTTCTGAAAAGGGAAACTGTTCGAAGTTTAGAAAAGTCAGCATAAAGTGCAGAGAAAGAAGGAAGCTTGAAGTGTTTGCAGTTTGTATTTTCATCCCTGTTTGCTGTTGGGGAAGGCTTGCCCTGGATTTGTGCTTGGGACCGGCTGTGTGTGGCTGTAACCTGTCCTGCCCTTGCATGGAAATATTTTTCTCTAAAGTTCGTGCTAAAAAATAATAAAAAATAATAATTTTCAGTCCTTTTTCATTAGAATTTAATTTTATTTCACTAGTTTGTGTTTGTGTGAAATGGCAAAAGGGTTTTCCTTGCAGAGCTGGACAATGCAGGAGTCTTTGGCTGTTAATTTTTCTGTCTGGTTTTATACTCAGACTTGATGGCTGCTGTCTAGGTCTGAGAAATTTGAATTTTTATGCTTCCTTAACATAAAAAAAGTTTTGACATGGATGTTGACACTGTTGCATCAGTGCTAACTGCATTTTTAAAAAAATCAAATAACAGATTTACTATTAATCCTATTATTTTCCCCTATTGAATGTGCTTATCTTGGCTTATGTACCCCTTATCCTTTCAGCAAGATTCATCAGCTTCCTTAGTAAAGCCTGATGTGAGATATTGAGGATGCAAGGAACAAAACTAACAAGAAGAATGGCTAAAAATGCTGGAATGCCATTTTTACTGGAAATAAAATGTTACAGCAGCAGATGGTTTTGTTGTTTCCTTGTTGTTTTTGTTGTTGTGTTTATTTTTTTTTTAATGAACATCTGACTTAATTTTTATAAACAACTTTTGTGCGGATGGGTAAAAGGGAAGAAAAATGTGACAACTTTGCCAGTAGAGCAGCCTGTTTAATCACCTCAAACAGGTCCTAGATGAGCTTTCTGAGGCTTGGATAGTAAGAATGCAAAAAGTTGGATGTGTCCTTCAAAGATTGGTTTCACACCTTGGTGCTCATGATCCTCCCTGAGCATCTTTTCTTGCTGTTCTCACTGCATCTGCAGTGCTGAGAGTAGTTTGGTCTGATGAACAGGCTGTAGTTAACAGCATTTGTTACTGCTGTGTGTAAATCTAAAAGGACAAATATAATATTAAGGTACCAAAAAGGCAAAGTGTTTCCAGTAAGTGCATCTTAAAGTTCTCACAGTCACAATTAGTTTTCCCTCTCGCGGTTTTTTTTTATATTTGTGATGTTTCTTCTCTGTTTTCTCAGCTTTCAGATTTTTTCTGATTCTTGTAGAAATCTGTTATAGAAGAATGATGCAGTTTGGATTTGATAGCCATCACTATTTGGCAACACTTTTCTAGCTATATATGCAAGTTATTTATATTCTGAATTGAGCATTTTTGGAGTTACGTTATTTACTGAGCTTGGCTAATAATTTAATTTGAAAATAATAAGCTGTTCTGGTTTCTTTTTACTAGGTGTTCTGTTTTAGGCTGAGTTATTTTGGAGGCATGAGAGGTGATATTTCAGTGCATTTCAGTAATTCTTAAATCACTCAGCTTAGAGCATCTTTTTGGACTAAAATTACATACATAGAGAAAACTTTGTGTCCCTTTCTGACCAGAATTTAAATGTGCTGACTCCATTACCTTTTACAGGAACAACTTGTGGGTAAAAAATTCTCCTTTTAGTGCTCATTAGTGATACACTGTTTTGGGAGAAGTTTCTTACATTCCTTTACTAAATGTGCAAAATAGTTTCTGGAAGATCAAATCTAAATTGATCTTCATGCCGTAGAAAATGCAACTAAAAAAATTATTTGCGGTAATGCGTGAATCTGTGGTAAAAACATAAATTTACTCCTGGAAAAAAACCTGTTTTTCATATTTAAGCCTGAATGCTCCATTCCAGTACATATTAATCACAAAAGCTACATCCCAGCTACTGGCAACTGGTTGTTTATCGGGGTAGCTTACGCACAGAAACTGAGGCATTCTCTCCAATTTTCATTGAGCAGAGAGCTAAATATTCTGACTAAACACTTTAAAAAAGAAAACACTTGTAGGGCAGAAGCCAGGATTTTTGAGATTGGGAGAAAACTGCTTTGCAAAATGCCTTTTGTGTGCTGTGAAATCTGTGCCGTAGGTGCAGCAGAGTGTATATGGCACTCAGGGGAAGGTGCATTTGTACTCCCCAATTTTAGCTGGCTTTCACATCTGTACATCCTCTCTGCCTTTTCATAGGAATCTGTGGGCAGATTGCTTCTGAGTTAAATACAGTTTCATTTTATTCCCCAATTAAAAAAAAAAAAAAAAAAAAAAAAAAAAAAAAAAAAAAATTCCTGAAATTGGATACCTTATTCTAGAAATGACTTGAATTTGCTTTATATATATGTATATAAGTATATAAGCTTTATATATAAGTATATATATGCTTTATATATACTTGAATATAGCTTTATATTTGTTTGGGTAGCACTGATCATTTGGGGGCTGCCAGGCACTCCTGCCTCATTCTCCTTCCCCTTTCCTCCCCTCTGTTGCCTCCAGAATTCCTTTTCTCCTTATTGTATTGAGGAAGGAAGAGAGCCTGGTGTCACCCGAGATGGATCTCAAAGTTAAGGGAGTGTCCTTCTGTGGCATCCAAATTGAAAATTCCTGAAAATCTGGATTTTCAGATTAGTGAGCAGATAGATCTGTAGTAGATTGATTATTTGTTTGCTATTTTGATTACACTAACCTGCTTAAATTCTCTGGGGGGACAAAAGGTGGACAGATTTCCCAGTTTTGGCTACCACGTTGCTTAAAAAATTCCTAATTTAACCCCCAGAGGAAGAAAATGCTTTTTGCCTTTATTGCCTACTGCATCTCTGTATTTTGCACCCTGAACTGTCTTCATTATAGTGATTATTCAGAAGGTTGTGCAATCATCTCTGAAGATTTGTTGTCAGGTGGATGAGTTTATGCTGGAGAACTTCTGTGAATCACACCGTGTTGGGTTTTCTTAGAAATGCATACTGAATTTAAAAGTCTCCCTTTGGGGAATGAAAAGGAATAACTTAATGCAGTTAATCACTCCTGGCATTACCTGTCTAAAACAACTGGAAGGCAATGGATTGAGATTTTAGATTGTACAACTGTCCTGCAAAATTAACATTCCTTTTAGAAAGCCAAAACCAAGCCACCTACAAGCAGGATATTGCTTTAAGGCTACAGATTTAAACAGGCAGAAAATGGACCTTTAGGATCCAAAAGCAGCAGTAAATCTGCCATCATTTGCATTGTATTTTGAGTAAGCAAGTCGTTAAATATTTTTGCCTATCTTGAACTTAGGGTGATATTACATGTCCTTGATATGGCTTTATTAATCTGTGCTTTTTTTAGTGTTGTTGTGGTTCAAGCCACTGATGTGGCTTGAATTAATTTTATCACTTCCGTGTAACCTTTATTGTGTATTACTCTTAAGTATATATACTGATATATGTATAAATATATATAAAAGTATATATTCTTATATATACTTAAGTACATGAAGTGAGTGGAGGCTCACCTGCTACATCTGTGCAGTCGTCTCTCTTAAGGGGGGCTAGAGAGATTTATAAAAATTAGGCTCACAACATAGATTTGAAATTGAAGTGGTGTGTGAGGAGAGGTGCAAGACTCCTGGAAAAAAAGCACTTTTGATCTCTGCCTTTTCTGTACTACTATGTTTAAGCAGCTAATTTTTCAACACAGTTAAACAAAATACTCCAGCTTTGCTGACATGAAACAGAGGCCAAACAGAGGGAGAGCTGGATGGAGGAAGCCTGGGGTTTGTCACAGTGTGCAGTAAATAAAAATGGTGTTGGGATTGCTAAGAACTCATATATTTCTTTGAAATTAGCAGCACTTTTCGGTACTCTCAGCCCTGGCTCTTTACACCCAGTTTTAGCAGCCGGGTTTCAAGCCGCTGTGCTCGATAAAGGTTGTGGAAATCGGTGTCGATATCAGCGGCTGAGCGAGCATCCCGCTCCCGTTCTCCAGCATCACCAGCTGATGAAGGTCTGATAGTTTGCCACTTCCCAGGGGGCTTGTGAAGTGGTGGAAAAGTTGCTGTAATCTGTTGGATGTGCTAAAAATTCTCACCTTCGGACTGCCAGCCTGCGTTTGGTTTTTACACTGAACGCTCCCCGTTATTTTAAACTGAGTAAATTTAAGATTCCTCAATGATAGGGGAGGTTTTTTTCATTTCTAATTTTAAAATGAAAGGAAGATACCCCCCAGTTTTATAAAAGCTGTCACTGAGCTAGAAAGGTGTGAGTTTGAACTGAGTCTCTTTGCCCCTTGCTTCTCTGAGTACCCGGAGAGCGCAGAGCCTGCTGCTCAGAGGAGCCGAGTTTCAGGGAGCTGCTGGTATGGAACGGGCTCATACAATTCATGGCCATTTTGGCATTGTCTTCTTCCTGCAGCTATAAAATTATCTAAATCCTATGGCTACAATCTAATCTGAAATATCTAGGCGCTTGTGGCTGCAGTTTTTTTCAGGTGATAAACTATTTGCCAGTTAATCATTAGAGCTATAGAATAACTTGTGAATTTGGGGAAAAGGCTGGGCTCAGAATTTCAAAAGTGTGTTTCATTTTTAGTAGTGGATAATCTAAAAATCTGGTCAAAGAAAAAGAAAACATGAAAGTGAAAAGAAGTAGCTCTTTGCTCTTTTTATTTTCCCAGGTTAAGGTAGGAAAGCCAAGGGGTGACTTAAGAAAAAACAACTGTGTTTTCTTTAGAAAAAAGGAACGGGGAGGGAGCTGTCAGGAATTTCTATGCTACACTTTTCAGTTGTGCTAAGATCCTTTGCCTCCTGTTTTCTTTCCCCTTTCCCTTTTTCACTTGGCCACCTGAAACTGGAGTTCTGGAACACATTGTCCAGTCTTTCCTCGGTGCTTAGGACGGCATTTAGTTCCCTGGTTTGTTTTCAGGAGCCAGACAGCAATATTTTGGGATATAGTTACCATCTGAAAAAAAAATCATACTAAAATGTATTGAGTAATGAAACAGATTTTTTGTTATTTGCTTTAGATTATTTTAAAGCCTGTTTTCTTTCAGAGGTGTTTCTGGTATCACCCGATCTGTAACAACGCAAAGGCAAACTAAGTTGGATTTTAAGAACAGCAGTGCTAAACAGATTCGTCTTTGGGAATATCCTCATTCAATGGCTCTTGTGAGTGAGACCGAAGCGATTCAGACCTCAGACGTTGCTTTTTGGACGTGTTTGAACTACATCAGTCTTTGAAATTACTGGTTGCCATCTCACTGCAAAATGCACACTGACTGCAGTGCTGCACTGCATATGTGACATATTCATCCTGCAGGAAGTTGGCTGAATTGTGTTTTGTGAGGTGCTTAATTTTAGGCAGAAACGATCCCAAACTAGCGATGCCTCCTTGGTGTTTGCTGCTGGAGCGCAAATCCAGCAGTATTTGAGAGCCTCAGCAGAGGGCACTGTTGGAGCATTAAAGGCACTTGAAAGGCTCATCTCCAGTTTTTCTTGATTTTTTTTTCCCCCCTGTTTGGAAAGTGTTTAATGTTCTCCATGTAATTAAATTCAGTTCCCTGTATAATTAGCAATGGAGCCTTATTCTTTGTGCCACTGCTGTGGATGGTATTATTTTTGTCTCTGTTTGCCTTCAGTCAATGCAAAATACTGTTGCCTATCAAAGGTAGAAAGTTTTATTGCTATCTCCCAAAGCTAAGCAATGTTTAAAGGTAGAAATAGAAAACTATGGAGTTACTTTTATTTAGTTGCTTAGAGTAAATAGGAAACCTTTAAAATTCCTGCTCATGACCTGGAAAGGAACAGAGTTAATGTGCCACAATAATTTTACATTGTATCTAAATGTGTATTTTAGTGTTTTGGAATTTTTGTCACTACTTGCAGTTTGTCAAAAATATATATGAAACATACAACATTTAACTCTGTGTGAAACCTATTGATTTTATTTGGCAGATTTTGTTTTCTTCTTTAGTTTGTTTTCCTCTGGATCTTTGCAAGAACTTGTATTGCTGCTGTTTAGCATATTGAAATATTAATTAGAGTGATCAGGCATAACTATTTTTCATTAACTGCAAATGCAAAGTAATTACTGTGACCTAGAAATAGTTCCCTTGTCCAAATTCCTGTAAACATCCTAATTTTTTTACAATTTATGAGGACCAGCTTCAAAACATTGTGTCAGAAAGAAATAATTTTCTGAGGTACCAGAGTACTTAACACTGACGTTACATTAGACTGCTCTTACGGCTTGTGAAGGAGAGATATTTGGAAGATGGAAGCCTGATGTGTTTGGCTCTTGAATTGACAAATGCACAGAGCATTAATTGCAAAAAACAGGTTGTAGGTTTCTTTCAGAAAGCGCCTCTTTGTCCGTAACTGGTTGAGTTACACGAACAACCTGGAGAAGTTTGCATTAAAGATCGAGGGATACGCTCTGCTGCCGACTGACAGGATATTCTTGCATTGATTTCAAAATCAACCACAGAAGATATCTCCAAAAATCTCTGTTGCCTTAGAAATAGCGGGGAATTTTTTTTTTTTTTTTTCTCTGCTTGAAAATGTTAATTAAGATACCGGCAGCTGAAGGCAGGCAGATTGCAAGGGAGGGAGCACCAAAGAGTTTGAAACGAAAGTGTTCGGTGTGGGTCCGTAGGGCTCTTCGCTTCCAGGGGAAATCCCAGGGCTGGAGCCTGATCCTGCTCCTGCTGTGGGCTCTGTGCCTTGGTGGTGTTGTAGGATCCATGGGGATGGCAGTGCAGGGTCTGTCCCTGCCTGCAGCGGGGTTCATGTCTCAAGGCCAATGCCGCTGTCTGCAGTCGCTGCCGGGATGGCAGCTGGAAACAGCAACTTTAAATAACAAAGGCAAAAGTTGGTTGGGTTCCTTCTTAGTGCAGCACAAGACAGCTGGTTTTGACTTTCGAAAAGAGAGGTGGTTGCCTCCAGAAAAAAATAGCATACTCAGTAATATTGCCATGCAGCAGCCTGTAACCATCTCTGTCATGTATTTTCTAAGGGGACTAATACAGTGCCCAAGAAGACTCTAATTAAATGTACATATTTGTTTTTTACAGCCTTCTTTCATATCGTTTCCTATTAGTGTCTCCTTACACGAGCTCGGTAGGGTAATATTCAGGCAAATTTCTGTTTTGTCTGAAACATTAATACTGATGTTCTGCTCCTGTATCATCCCTGTAGCTGTTATCTGCTGTGTGTTTTCCCCACGAGAGGCTATCGCAGGTTTTTAGTCCAGACTGTTTGTATTCGACAAGGTCAAGATAAGTTTTATCTCTATAGATAAGTCAAGTGCATTAGGATCAATACAGTTACAGTAAAATACATTGGCAATATTTATTGCCAAGATCCTAATGAATTTTTAAAGCTTGGAAGACTCTGTCAGTGGAGTAAGGGTGCCCTAAATGGTTGCTTATAACATGGCCTATATAATTATACAGTTAAATACTTTTTGAAAACAAAAAATTGTACAACTTCATGGTTTTTGACAAGGTAAAGCTTTATGCTCCTGCTCCGCCAAATCTCAACAGATTCCAACAACACCATCAAAATAAGTATTTACTTTCCATTCACTTGGGTTCCTGTATAGGGATTTATTAGGCTTGTCCCCTGCTTACTTGTTATGATTATAAAATTACTCTATTTTTAGCACACTAATAGAGGTTTGTTTTGAATTTTACCTGCAATTTTTTATTGACAAGATAATTGTCTTTGTTTTGGCTTTGACAGAGTGGCTTTGCCCAGTTTCATTTGTGATATAAATTTCCCTAGGTACATATTTATGCAGTTAAATCAATAAGTATTTCATAATCTCTCTAAATACTTATGTAACTTAATAATTCCAGCCATTATGATGCATCTGCTTAAATATGTATTTTATGTAGGGGCATTTAAAAATGCAAATTATAGGGATTATTTTCCTTCAGGCTTTGTGTTTTTCTGTTGCATCAGATAGAGAGTAAGAAAATTAACCCACAAAAAATCCTGCTAAAGTAATAATGAAGATCTGCCTTCTATCTGGTAAAGATAATTTGTTGATAAGACTCCATGGCTTGCTTGAACTCATTTTGATTTCTCTGCTTTCTGTAGTTGATCTTTTAAGGCACACGACACAACCATGGTAAGGGCTAAGTTAAGGAGAAAGTTTCTACCTTTATCACAGTCACCTACTTCTGGGTCTTTTATTAATCTGTCATCTTTCATAGGTCTGTTTTCTACCCCTCCTGTCTCCAGAGCACCAGAGACCACTTATTTTTATTGTTAATACTTTGAGATTCAAAATCGGGATTGATAGTGCCGTGTTGGGAAGCTGCGTTGTAGCTTCCCTTCGTCTTTACCGCGGAGGTTTGATACCTGACACTTTAATTTAATTTAATTAGGGAGGCAGAACCCCATCTTGGTGTTCATTAAGGGGATTATTCATCAAAGTTATTGCTTCCTTGATGGAGAATAACAATATCACTCGCAATGGCTGCTGTTGCTCTCATAACTGTATTACTTTCTACTATTTTTCTCTCCAGGGCTTTGTACTTAGTCTCTTTATTTGAAAATTTTAAATTGAGGGAAGCATAAACTTCTGGTATAGGGAATTCACCAGGGTCACATTTATTTTGGTCTAGTAGCTTTATGTCGTGTAAATGCTTCGCAGAATATTTTTTTTCCCTGCTTTTTATTGGTTCTATGCACTGTCTTTAAATATTTGTATTTCTTTCAAGCTTAGCTGCGCTTCAGCTCAGGGCCTGAGGTTTCTGGCTGCCTGTTTGCTGATGTAGCTGAACTCTGCCGTGCTGAAATCCTGCAGAGATCGCTGTAAGAAGAAAACCTCTATGGAGCAGGGAGTCACCACGGGCTTTGCTGGAACAGAGTGGAAATCGAATGTAAAATTAATAAGGGGGGGTTGCAGGAGAGCAGACTGTTTGCAAAAGTTATCTTTTGTAACGCAGCCCTAATCAAATATTCAGAAAATGACAGCTTTAAAAATAGAACAATTGTCCTTTTAAAACATGACTAGTTTGGTTAATTTACCCCCAAGTATCCGGTGTCTGTGACTCTGAAAAACCCTTATCTACTAAGGGGGGAAAAAAGAGCATTGCAGAAAAGGTGACAAGTTTTCACCTCTTTCCTCAGAGAACATTTTAATTCCACTTTAATCAGCCTGCCAATAAAAGAGTACTTGGCTTTCAAGGGGAAACAAATCAAAATATGCATTTATCAGTCACGAGGCAGAATTCAATCACTCGCAACTGATGAACTCCAAAAGGAATGAAACTAGTACTATCACGCTGCCTTGGTGGTTCGCTTTGTACTATCAAAGAACTGGTACTATCTTTTCCTGCCACATCCACTGTTTGTCTGTCATCCCTAATTATGGCCTTTCAAAAGCAACGCTTCATAATTGCTGTTAATGATTAAAATAAAAAAAAATTTAAAAATCACATCTAGATAACTAAACTAGTGTTCTGCAGTGTGCAGATTTGTGTGTTCTGCAGCTGCCAAAATAACTAAAATTAAAAAAAAAAAAAAAAAAAAAAATTAGCTAGAGATGAGGCAGAGGAAAAAGAACGAGGTTGCCAAGTCGCATTGTCAGTGTTACTGTACAGGGCTCCTACAAGGGCACGTCACAGGCCTGTCTTATTAAAATAAAACTTTATTTTCCACTTGGAGAGGAGACTGAGGGTCACGTTGCACTGCACAGGTGGGCTCTCATTTCAGTCTCCTCTCTGCCGCTCTGCTCTGGTTAAGAAAGAAGAGCCTGAAGTGGAAAGAAGGGTTTTTTTGTATCGAAGCAAAGTTGGATGCTGTTTCACGTATGGGTGTTTCTAGGTTGTGGGAATTGGTTTGCTCCGGTTTTCAGCTCGTGTAGCATGAGGCGAACACATTGCTCACTTTATTGATATTAAACAGAGTTGTCCTGATGGTTACAGTAGTTAGACTACAGCGTTATACACAAAGCTGAATCTTTCTGGTGAGAGAAACTGCATTCTTTGAGCTTATCTTGCTCCCTGCGCTGGAATTTACATGCGTAACTACCAGTGCATCAAGATGAGTTTTTCGCCTTTGTGTGGTTTGCATCTCAATGAGAGTGGAGAGATGCAGTCTATTTAGCTTTCCTTCTCCTTGCCCTGAAAAATGGTTAAAACTCACCTCTTACTTTATTTATGCTTTGTTCCATCTGACTTCTCTTCTGCAACTAAGGATTTATGAGGCCAGGAAGCAAGAACCAAGCTGCTCTTGTGTTTCATTTTCTCCATTCTCGTCCTTGTTTGATTTCTTGTCGATTTTTTGCGTCCTGGCTGCAGACTCCTTTAGGGCCAGGCAGGGGCAGCCCCTGAGATACTCAGCTCTCCTAACACAGCCCCGTGCCTTGTTCAAATCCCAGCCTCGACTCCAGTGTCCTGGGATTGCAGCTTGAGACTGGTAGTGCAAAATACCGGCCTTGGCGCGAGTTTGATGTGCAAAAACACCAGGATCTGACCTCTAGTCTCTCCTTTTCCCCTTCCTGTGGTTCCACAGTATCTCACTTGTGTTGCCTGGGTCTGGGGAGCTTTCTGCTCTCCTCTGTCCCACTGAGCTCCATCCTCTCTTCAGATCTCACCTCCTGACCTCCTTTTTTTTTTTCCCCGGGAGTCGATTAGACAAAGGAGGTACGTTGTCATGTGGATGGGATATACAAATAAATTGCATTGTATTTTTTTTCTCTTTTATGGTTGTTTTTAGTCCCGTGTTTCAAAAGTGTGCTGGTAGCAGTTTCAGGTAAAAGAAATATAAAGTAGAATTGTTCAAGTGCCTGTTTGGGTCACAGATTTGTGGAAATGAAGGTGTTGATACTGTTTGAATAGATGGGACAACTTGTGATACTCTTAAAATTAAAAAGCAGGGAGAAACCTGGTAGAAATGTAATGGGGTGAGAAACTTTCTTCTTCATTCAGCCGTGGTTGCATCAGTCATAGTGTGGTAGGAGTAAAGGGGTTTCTGTGCTCGGCTATTCATTTCAGGACTGCTTATATTTAATTGACATGAAACTAAGTGTGCTTGATTTAAAATGTATGTTGCACAGCTTTGGAAAATGAAGTTTAAGAAAACCAAGTAGAACTGTAAATAATAATAAGTTTATAGAAGTACTCTAATGGCTGCAGGTAAATGATTTAGGATTAAAACTTGCTGTTGCTTAAATAAACAATTGATCATACAAACAACAGATAGTACAGAAACCCAACGTTTTCAAAATAATTTTTATTTTTAAGTGAAAGCAACAGAGAATTGTGAAGCTTTGCATGGAGCTTCTCACATTTCACATATTCTTTTGCTTTCGTGGTTTTTGTCAGACAGACCTTCACATTCTTCACACTCTTATACATGTTGCTTGAATTCTTGCCCGTGTTGTCCAATTTCCCAATAATGCACTGCAGTCAGGAAATATTTATTCATTCACTCTGGGAAGACCTGGGAACATTATTTGTGTGTTAGGTTATTTTGCTCCAGGAATAATCTGCTGAAGGTGGTAATGTGTTATGACCCGAACCACTTGAAATATTGTACATACAGGCTACTAAATTAAAATGTTCATGCTGCTGTTTATGATTATGGATAGTTCTGTGCTTTCCAGAGAGCTGATCAGAAAAATGATAAATCATTAGACAGCACTAAAGAAGGTATGTTTTATGAAGGTTGGAGGAGGAGGAGGAGGAGGAGGATGTGAAGGGTGAGTCAGAAGCCAACAAGTTCTTCAGAATCTGGTAATTAACATAAGTGAAAATAGGGGTCAGCAGGAGCTGGAGCAACAGAAATCTCTGACTGCTTTTGAGAATGTAGAAATCCAGGTGTTACAATGTTGGGTCTGTATCCTCATAGAGGATTTGGTGTTACACTCTGTGTGATGGGTAAATTCCACATATATCACAGAACAGTGTGAAATGTCCTTTGTAAGGCAACTGTAGAGTATCCTACCCCCACAAAAAATAGTGTTTTTCCTTACATGTCTTTGCAATGCTTGCTGAATCATAAAGACATAGAAATTTTATTTTTGTTAGAGCTTTGGCTGATCTTACTAAGTGTCTGAAATTGTGTTCAAGTTTTTAAGGAACTTTAGAGGTTTTTGGCAGTGCATTTCCTGCATTTAATTGGATACTTTTGGGATGGGGGGAATTAAAAAATAGAAAGATTCATAAAAAATATTTTTATATTTTTGTCTTTGGGAATTAAATGCCTAATTTTGCTTTATCTTCTCTGTACCTTTACCTATACAGCTCTTCTTTTGTCTTTTTTCTTTATTTTTAAGTAAGCATGTAAGTTAACCAGATACATGTGTCACAGCTTTGGCCAGTGAGTTCTGCCCTTGCAGGTCTAATTATCTACTCTGTTTTATTGTCCTGTTTTCTATTGTCACCTGGGGTTTTTTTTTTCCTGACCTTCCTATAAAGAGAAACCACAATAACTGAAGTGGCCTGTGATTCTGCAGCCCTTTTGCTGGGTGTGTTGGATATGTTATTTTAGTAATTTTTATGACACTTCTCACAGCCAAATCTTGTTCTCTGTAAAGTCAGTAGGAAATGTCCCCCTTATTTCTTTGGGGGCAGATCTTGCTACTGTGCATTTATAACTTCAAAGACAGCAATAAACCTCTGGTCCCCATCACTGGAGTGAAACCCACTTGGGGTGAAGGGTCAGAAAGAGGTGGCAATGCTAAGAAATATCTCTGAATGTCAGAATCAATTAAAATATTACTTTATTTAAATTACTGATTTCATGGCATTATTCTAATTCACAGAGTCTTTAAAACCATGAATTCTCTTCAGGAATATTAGCACTAGAAAGCATTGGATGCCTGAAAGTTGTGGGTTTAGGGGGTTTTATTACTGGCTTTTTTTAGGAGATGAGTCTGTCTAGTTTATGAAAGCAAAGATGTAAGACATGAAAGACAGATTCAGGACCCTTTCCTTGCTGCTTTTGAATCTGCTGCAATTACTGTACATTCTTAACCCTTCAAGTAAAAACAAGTTGGAAGCTCAGCTATCCCCTAAAAAGAAAAAAAAAAAAAAAAAAAAAAAAAAAAAAAAAAAAAAAAACCCAAAAAAAAAAAAAAACCAAAAAACCAACTCTGATGCATCGGATTTCAGCAAGAGGCACTTCTGGCATCACCCGCAGTGTGCTGGTAACCTGGGGGTCAGGTGAACTTGAACTGCAGTGTTAGGGCTGTAGTGAAGCCTATCAAGCTTTTCCTGTGGGCTGGTTCTCCCCGTGCTGCTGCCTGGGGCTCCCGTGCTGCTGCTGCTGCTGAGTTTTCCAAGCAGCTCCTTCCTGGTGCGTTTGGCACGGAAGAGAAGAGGGATGCTCATCACCTGCTGGATTTGCCTTCTCTGGGCAGAAGGAGCTTTCACCGTCCTGTTTCACACCACTGACAACTTTTCCTGAGCTGTTGAGATGGAAGTAATGCCATTTAAAGAGAGAGGTGTTAAGGCATGCCAGGTTTATCTTACAATTGGAGTTACTAGTGTCTAATGTCGTAGCCCATTTTTATCACAGACTGAAAAACTTGATGCAACATTTCACATTTTATTTGATCCAGCAAACTCATTTTTGGTGCTCATTTAGTGTTCAAATCAGCTTTCTCTAAGTAACTGTCTGCTCTTTGCCTCATTTTTCTGGTCGTGGTGCTATAACTGCTTTAGAATACAATCTAGTCTTTGTAGGAACTGCTCTTTTGCAGCATCCATTTGCTAAACACATCCTTGGTTCAAAAAGGTACTTGAAATACTTGGGTGGTAGCTGACCTGGAGGACAGACAAATTGTCTTTTTAAGAATTTCCCCCAGTATTGCTATTTAGGTTTACTTAAAACTTAAATTAGACAACAAGACAAATAAAAAAATCAAATTTTTATGAAACAGTAGCTTTATGGTTTTGGCATTACAAACCCAAGGAGGCATTTACACTTTGGATTTTACAATTGTGATAAAGCACAGGGTGATTCAATCAGACTGAACCTGCAATTGGTATCATGGGGTGGTTTTTTTTTAAGCCAGAGGAATCATTATGACATTTATTTCAACCTTCAGTATAACAGGCTGTAGTTTTCTCATAAGCTTGCTTTGTATGGAGTCCAGGATGCTGGAAATTTTAAATCTTAATTTCCCCTCCAGTGTTGCCCGTGTGAACCTCTTGAAGCAGACAAATGCTTTCCCTGGCAGGGCAGGCTGAGGAGCACTTACTGATGAGGAAAGTGGCAGTGAACTTCAAAAGAAACCAAACATCACCCCTAAAACACACAATGTTTGGAAGCCTGACCTCTGCTAACCTGGCCGTCTGTTTCAGGGCATTTTGTTTGTTTTGGATGCCGAGGGGTGGCTGTGGATCTGCAGCGACACTGAGTGAGCACCAAACCCCATAACTGAAAACTCCTCAGGGATTAAGTCTTGATTATTGGAATATCTTGATTATTTTGTTTGTTTCGCTTTTTGAAACTTCTGGATGTGCTTAAAGCACATTACATGGATAACTCTGAGAACTGGGAAGTGCACTGACAGCCAGCATCAATCATGCAGTGTCACAGACCTTCACAGAAAGTCTAGAGAGAAATGCAAAATACCCCGTTCTAGGGGGGGGGGGGGGGAAAAATAATAATAATAATAATAATAAAAAATATATATATATAAAAAAAATATATTCTGTGGTTTTTTGGGCTTTTTTTCCTTTCCATCTTTATTTCCCTTAGCTTCTGGAATTAGGAAATTTGGTTGGGACAACCATATATGACTTGTATTTGTAATATTCTAACAGACCATTTACAGAATCAGAGAATGAATTAGGTCGGAAAAGACCTCTGAGACCATCGAGTCCAATCACCATCTTGTCAAACTGACCCTAGTACTGACTGCCACATCCAGTCTTTCCTTAAACACCTCCAGGGACAGTGACTCCACCACCATTCATGCCCTTCCAGGGATTTCTCAGGAATAACCACCCTCCTGGGTGGACAAAGCATTTAGTTATTTTTGGAGAAATTTCTCCTTTCCAACCGCTGGAGCAGGAGCGGAACACAGATCTTCTGCTTCTTGCTGCCTTTTTGCTCAGCAGGGCAGGGAAGGACCAAGAAGAAGAGGGACAGGAAGCAGCTCAGGTGTTGGGAGCAGGGGATGGAGATAACTCAGTGTGGTTCCAACCAGAGGGAGGGTTTGGATCTGAGCAGCAGATGCTGAATGGCAGCACCGGTCTGGTTACTTCTTCTGCCTCCCTTGTGTGAGGGTGTTTTGTGCAACAGTTTGTTTAAATGAAAACAAGAGCAGCATTTTGGAAAGCTGGAGAAGGGGTAGTGGTGTGTAGCAGAACATAAGACTAGAAATCTCTAAGTGTAGTAGGTAAAGGAAGTGCTGGGGGTGCAGGTCGCCTAATCTGCCAGAGATCTCAGGGAAATGCCAGTTGTGCTTGGGTTTGTGTTTGTGTGTTTATTCCCTGCATTGTCAGATGCCTCTGCGGCTGTAGGAGTGGGGCTGCTCCAGGAGCTTCAGAGAGGTATGAAAAACATTCCTTCTAAAAATACTGGGAAGCTCCCTCCACCCCCATTGTTTATTGGAAACTTTTCCCCCGTCTTAAGATATTTGATTATGGTGTAATGCAGCTAATTTAAGCATCTGTTTATCACTGCCTGGCTAGACTGAATGTGAAATTTCAATTGAATTACCTCCCAAGAGAGCTTTGAGCTCTGAGGGTAAAACAAATCATTTTCTCTCCATTCCCTTGGGATTGTCAATAAAAAGAATTCATCTAAATAGTTTACATGCGTTTTGAAATGTTGCATCTACTAGACTTGGGTTTGTTGTTAGTGGAAAATTGCCAGTGTGAGTGGAATATTGGCTTTAACTTGACTATGGCAGTGTTGTAGCAGGGTGGTACACGATCTGGAAAGGCTACGTCTGTGAAATAATTTGCATTTAATTCATATTTTATCAATAAATATGTGTGCTTTATTTTAGAACAGAAGAGAGCTTATAAACCTAGCTTATTACTACCTCAGGCAGAAAACATCACTGGCCCACTAGCTTAAAATCATAGAATATCCTGAGTTGGGAGGGATCATGGAATCCATGGATCCTCAAGTCCAATTCCTGGTCCTGCACAGGACAGCCCAGGAATCCAACCTTGTGCCTGTGAGCGTTGTCCAAACACTTCTTGAGCTCTGTCAGCCTTGATGCTCTGACCATTTCTCCAGGGAGCCTCCTGGAGTGCCCAACCACCCTCAGGTGAAAGAATCTTTTTCATAATACCCAACCTGAATCTCCCCTGACGCATCTCCATGCCAATCTCTCAGGTCCTAAGAGCTCCTCCAGCCTTCCCAGTTGATCTGAAATTACACTGAAGGGAGTTACTGCTGTGGGCTGCTGGTGGGACGTGGCAAGCCCCTCATCATCACCGCAGCTTTGTCTGCTCCTAAATATTTGTGTGTGCACACGCTGTTAAACATATTTTCACTTACACAAGAAACAGTAGGTTTTCTTTTTTATTTGTCATAATGTCAACAAAGATCTGGGAGAGGGCAGAGTACAGGTTTTTCTTGCTCTGCAAAAAGAGAACTCACATCTTCTCTGTCATTTTGGTGGTGTGAAGAGAGGAGATTTTCCTTAGTTTGCCTTACTTGGGTCAGAAGTGCAATCTGCTGCCATCCACCTGCAGAAGACCTGCAGGTCTGATCTGTTGGTGCTTTTACCCTGGACTGGGCTGCTCTGCTTAGGGGCAGGTGCTGCCTTCACTGCAGCTGGAATGTGTGGACATATCCATGAGCTGCAGGCAGCAATCCATGTGCTGGTGATGCCCCAGTGTCTCCCCACTGCTCTCCCTGGAGGACAAACAAGTTCACCGCAACTGCGTTTGCTGTCTGGGCAGGAGCCTTAAACTCTCAACACATAAAACTCTGGGCTGCATTTCCAGATGTGAAGGAGAACACAGAGATAAGTCTTCTTTACAAGGATTATCCACACCAGCCTTTGTGCCCTTCACCTGAGTCTCACCGATGGAGCTTACTTGGAGCTTCAGTGTCCAGGTTGAGGGTAATTAAATACAAGGAAAACATTTTTTTACTGTGACAATGGCAAGGCCCTGGCACAGGTTGCCCAGAGAAGCTGTGGCTGCCCCATCCCTGGAAGTGTCCAAGGCCTGGTTGGATGGGGCTCTGAACAACCTGGTCAGTGGAACGTATTCCTACCCATGGAACAGGGATGGAATTGGATGATCTTTAAGGTCCCTTCCAATTTAAACTATCCTGCAATTCTCTGAGTCTTATTCAAGCAGGAAAACTGCAATCCAGGAGTCAAATTGAAAGGTGAGCTGGCACTTGTGAGTGTTTGTACCTCACACCAGCATGTGGGTAACCTGCACAGTGAGCAGATGGAAGGGAGGATGGCTGGCAGAATTTGTTTTCCTGGCACTCCACTGTTGCAAACAATTCAGATAAGAGTTAGAAGAAGGTCCAGCTGATAGTAGAAAGTTGCTTCACCTCTACACCAGGTTGTCTTTTATGATGCAGATAGTTTAAAATTTGCTCTTATACAGATATTTAGGCAGTGAAAAAAACTTCTTTAAAGATCCCATAGTAGTGATAGCAGTGAGGAGCTTGGAGGTGGCTGTGCAGAGTGGATGCCTACTGATTCCTTTGGAGTGGGAACGTGCTCAGACCTGCAGGAGCCAGCCCAGGTGAGCAGCTAAACCATGTAATCGCCCTGTCACTCTCTCAGACTCCTGTCCCAGTTCTGTTTCTATTGATGATAAAAACCATCTCTTTATGTTAACTGAGCTAATGTTAGATTTCACAGCAGTTGGAATGACAGTCAAAAATCACAGTCTAAAAACCGCACAAAAAAATGAAAGCTTTAACAAATTTTAGGGTTCACTTGTTTAGGAGTTTGGTGTTTCTGTGGTCGTTCTTATAGTTGGTCATGTTTAATAGCTAGGCCCAAGGAACTTGAATGCCACATATGTAGGCAGTTCATTCTCTGACAGCTATAATCAGCAGTAATTCCTGCAATCATCACAGGGAGGGTTTGAAGAGAGAAACACGATATTGCTTGTTTACTTGTCAATATTTTCCTTAGTATAGGGGGCTGACTGTTTAAAGACCTTGTTTGCTGAAGCAATAAAAGTTACTTGCAGATGGCAGCAGCATGGGAATAATTAAAGTTTTAACTTAACAGCAACATTCATTGTTATCAGCAAAAGCATAATTGTGGTAAAGATAATTCTGGATTTATATTCCAAAACAGTAGTAGACAGAAGTCTGTAGGTAAGTTGAAGCTTTGGCCTGTGTTGTGAGATGCTAATAGTCCATATTTCCTTTCTGGCTCTAAATAAGGAAGTATTTTGACAGTTTAAGTATACTGTAAAGCGATTAATCCTGACAGGGTTGATAGTAACTTAAGAAAAACATTTTTAAACCCCAAAACTGCAGTTTATCTTAATGAGTAGCTCACACTGTCAATGGCAAAGCCCTGTTACAGTGTGTAATAGGGGTTTAGAGACTATCATGATGAGAAAGGACAGGTCTTGTAATTTGAAAATACACGACTAGAAGTAGACATAGTCCCTTCAACTGAGCCTCCAGCCCAAGGTGCTTCACCTGTGCCTCTCTCACCTTGCTTCTAAACAATGTTAAGAACAAATTTATTTTTGAGATCCTTGAGCTAAAATGATCATCTCTTAGGAGAAGTGTGCAAAGATACCAGCTGTTTAAGACAAAATAGATGCAAGAGTTTGTGTAGTGTTAAAAGTGAGCACCTACAGGAGAACAATCTTGGGGCGTTCCCAGTTACAAATAAGTTCTGTGCTTCAAAGTCAGAAGTCTCCCTTGAGTGAAGATCATTACCCTCGGGGAGCATGTTGGTCACTCTTTAAAATTCTTATAAAAACAAAGAAATTAATTATCCAGTATAAAAATGGGACATACGTCTCCTGGCAAACATTCAATTAACTTTTTAGTGCTTGCTACTTAATGTTGTGTTTGACCACTCGAGCATTGAGAACGACTTTCCTTTGAGAGGGAGCTGGGGTGGAACGTGGCATTGGGCTGGAGCTCTGCTCCGCTGCCCAGTCGGGGCTGGTCATCAACATTTTTCCCATGATCGTTGAGTGTGGAGCTAGTTATATTTTACTTATGCATGTGGGATGTAATTTGCTTTGGGACAGGGTGTTTTTGGGTTTGGGGTTGGTTTTTTTTGCAGGCTGGATGATGTTTTATTGAGAATATAATTTAGCTAGTTTTGCAATCGTAGACTGGTTCGCAGTGGTTGAGCATGAACTACCAATTAAAAGCAACTGTATAATACTTGTAATTCCCATGACTAATGGGCTGAAAATATGGAGCTCTTTGACCTGGATCCAGTCCAAGCCAAAGATGAATTATGCCACATAGATCACATTTTCTACTGTTAAAATATCCAACAGTGCAAGTGTAAAGCCCAAACTTTAAGAAATGTTGACTTCCGAAGGAAGAGCTGACATGGTGACAAATATGTTTTAAGACTAATGCATGAGAAGGACTTGAATAACTGTGTTTTTGTAGAACTTTTACCTATTTCTGTGTACATTTATATAATTTACAATCCCCTTTCATCATTAATCTGCTGCTACTTTACTAGCAAGTGGTTACATACTGAAACAATTGGAAGGAAAAGATTCTCTGGGATTTTTATTGTGTGTGTGATGTCCTTTAGACTGGCAGTAAAAATCACACTGCTGCAAGGTAAATATACATATTAATGTTTTCAAGTGCATCCGGTGGGTAAAGATTCTCAATCTGATCTTTGATTGTTGTGCATGGATTTATTTCTTTTTCTCAAAAGGATCACTAACATTGTGAAATTTGGGATTAAACTAAATAGCTGAGTTTTGTTGTTCTTGTAGCAGAACAAAATTAAATATCTGTGGGTTAAACTGAGTTGGTTGAGCTGGTAAATGATGTATAAATATGCAGGGGCCAAAGCTGTTGTGAAGGAAAGTGCTCTGCTCGTCAGACGAGGGAGTGATTGTGTGGCAGGGCAGTAGAAGTTCTCTTGGAAACAGGGGGAATTATCAGCCTACCAGGACAGAATGCAAAGGTCGATCTGCTGAATACAAATAAAGTATTGAGCACCAGGTTCTGCCTCATGGAGCTGGCGCTTTTGGAACCGCTGTGATAAATGCACTGATAAATTCAAGGGAATGAGTGCTATTGCAAAAGCCTGATGAAGGCTAGAAAGTGTCCAGCTAGTAGGAATTGCACTGCTTGGTCAGGCACAATGAAATTAAATAGAATTTGCTTTAGTGAAATTGCATCAAGGATGATTAAAGGTGCTGCTGGAAGAAGGTGGCGATCACCTTCCACTGAAGCCACTTCAGTGACTCCGTCGTTTACTCCTTACGTGTTTTGGCTTTTTCTCATTTTTTGCTCATTTCCTCTGACTTCAAAGCTCCTCTCCCCCTCCTGGTCCATTCCACCTTTGTGTTGTGCCCCTGCTCTGAGCCTGAGAGCAGCATCAGGCTGCTTCAGAGAGCAGGGAGCTGGTAAGCACCATTCCTTGGGTCCACGCGTGTGCCCAAATACACCAAGTCCCGCATCTCCCCCTTACCCATACACAGCATTCTTCATTCCCCCACTCTTTGATAATGATGTTTTGGGTCAGGATTTGGCCTTTTAGCTCCAGAAAGCTGATCCATGTAATGCAGCACCGTGTTCCGTCCTCAGCTGGGTGAAATGGAGCTGTGCAGATGGGAGCTGCTCCCTGCTGGCCACAGCTCCGCTGTTTGTATCTGCAGTCGGGATTCTGCTCTGTATCTCATTTTCCAGCTAAGTTTCCAAGCACTCTCTGATCCTGAGCTGCTAAACCCAACCTGGTGTGGTATCACAGGAGTCTCACCTCAAGGACTAAACTGCTCATTGGATGTTTCCTTGATGTAATAGCCTGCAGAAGAGGCTGAGTCAAACTCCCCTGGGTTTTGCTTTGATATGTTTCACATTTTGCATTAGTGTTTCGAGGCCTTTGGACTTATGGCTATTTAAAAATGAATTGTAAGAGAATTAACGACTTTCCAGTTGTTTTACTTTCCTAAAAAACAACAGCAGAGCAGTGCCCAGGGCTGCAGGCAGCACCAAGGCCTCACTGTGCCCTGCTGTGTTTGCAGGGAAGCTGAAATATCAAATGTGAAGTTTGAGTGACTTGAACTGGATTTTCCCCCAGATGAGCTGGTGGTGTAACCAGTCTTTTATGGTAAAATATAACATGTGGTTACAGAAATACACACACACATATATATAATCACATGTAACATCCCTTGTTACCAAGATGAGACCATCTCATGACTGTTTTGTTTCCATTTGACATTTAAATGATCCTCTGGCAGTGGGACCAGAGTTTTGTACTCCAAATAAAAAGAGACATCATCAAATTCTTATAAGGACACCTCAGCACTATAAGTGAAGCCTGTTTCCTCAGTGTATATATATTCTTGAAATACTTGTCATTTTACCTCTTCTTCTGCCTGGTTACTGTTGGAGTAAGGAGTGTAGGGAATAGTTTTCATGATTGCAGCTGTTGGAGCAGTGCATGTGCAGAGCTGTGTTCAGTCATTTATTCCCTCTTCATTTTTGCAGCAATTGTAGCATGAACCAACTATTTTCTCAGCTTGAGATGTGTTGGAGTTGCATTTGGTAAGTGTTTATTTTACAGAAAAGCTTTTGAAGGAGTGGCCTAAGTTTGGACGTGGTGTCCTCTGCTCCTGTCCCTTCAAAAGGCACAGAGAAAACTTGCCAGGGGGAGAAAAGGCTGGACAGTAAATTAATGCACCTCCTTTATCCATGTGTGAAGATGCAGGTATAAAGTTAATGCTGCCATTAATGTAATCATCTTTCTCTCCATGCTGGCATGTCCCTTGAATTGCCCAGACAATAGCAGTGGTAGCCAAATGGAGCCATGTGTCTCAGAGGTGTGGGAAGAGAGAAGCAAAGGTGTTTCAGTAAAGAAAACAGCACTCCATTGGGTTTAAACCATTTCTCTTTGCTTATCCTGAGAATCAAAGCCACCAAAATGCCAGCTTCTCTTTACCATTGACTCCTTTCCAAAGGATTTGCTGTTTGACCTGTATGAAGGGATTTGAAATATACCACAGAGCTTGAAACTTGCACCAAAATGAAGTAATAATAATAGTAATAATAATAATTGAGCTCTAGTTTCGTGCAGATTGAAATTGGCCCAGTAAATTTGACACCAGGTTTGGCTTCTGAGGTGATAATACATCAGATTACACTGTGGGTATTTTTTGTGGCATGTCAGTAAAATAGGAACTAATATTCTGTATTGGTGTTTCAGCAGGTGTTTCTTCAGAGGGTGAAGCTTTCAGTGAGGATTTGAAGCTTTACTGTAAATGTGACCATTCTGTGTATTTTTCATTACAGGCAGGTGACTTCAATTATAGACAAAATGTTAACTGTTAAATATTTTGGTTTAGAGTTATAGGTGGTAGAGTTTTAGAACATAAATGGATGTTTTGCATGGCAAAAAAAAGTTAAAATAGCACTTGAAAGAATTCATTATCTCCATATTTTCATAACTTCATTAGTTCCCTAACTTAATGTTCCAGCAGCATTTCTTTTAGGTGCTTTGTGCACACTAAGGGGCAGATTTTGCCCTGAAAGCCTCAGTCTTGGGGCATCAGATGTTGGATTTGATAATGCAGGAAGCAGTAAACAATGACCAGTTCTGAACAGTTTTAACTGCAACAGCTGGTTAAAAATTTTTAAGTCTTTTCTTGAACAGAAAATGAAGTTCTCGATTGCACTAATACGTTGCTAGAAACAGCTTTTGCTTTCTGTAGAAAACTGCCTTTTTGTGGTAGACTAGAAAACTTTTTTTTTTTTCCCTTATAGTGAAGAGTTTTTGCATAAAACCATTTTCTGACCAGCTTTAAAATGCAGAGATAGCAAAGACCGCTTAGAGGTTTTTTTCTCATCACTCTAGCATTTAGTTTAGGAAACTAAATGCTAAACTGTCACCCTTATGTGAGGTTTATTGAAAGCTAGAAAAGGTCCTTGCTGTTTTATCCTCTCTCCATACCCCAGAAGAGGAAGAAATGAAATAAAATGTGTATGCCAGGGTATTTTTGCCTCCAGGGTTGTTAGAGCTTTAGCTGCTCCAGTGCTTTCCTGCCTTCTCTCTGAAGCTGTCCTTGTTGGTCCCACTTTGCAGCAGCAACCTAAAATGTTTAAAAACATGTGGGGCAAGAGGAGGAGAAGCAGGAGGAAATTACATTGGCTTTTCCCAGGAAATTGTGAGTTTTGCCAAACATTGATACAGCAAAAGCTTTTCACAGGAGAAACCAGTTTCCTTTTGGAAATGCTGCTGTGGTATTGCTGGGTCAACTCCTGTGCCTTCTCTTCCCCGCCTGGGTTCTCTGCATGGACTTCATTCCTTTCCTCTCACCTGACCTTAAAGACCACAACAGTTGGTGTTTTCTTAGGGGCTTTGGAAAAAGTGGTTTTTTTTGGGTTTTTTTGTTTTTTTGTTTTTTGTTTTTTTTTTTTTTTTTTTTTTTTTGTTTTGTTTTTTTTTTATTATCTATTTTTTTCCTTTTGGCAGTCATCTGGTAAGAGCCTCTAACCGAAACAAGCAAAATCCAAGTTATAGTAGATGAATCAACTTTGTTGATGTTCTGTGATACTGGCAGCTGCTATAGCAATGGGCTGCCACAGATTTCCCTCCAGTGGTTCTGAACTGTGGCTGCTCTCCGCATCAACCAGGTGGGAGCTGCATCCTGCCTGGGAATGGAGATGGGAAAAATATCTTAGCTACACATACACCATAAAATTGGGTTTTCATGGTACTTTGAATGGTGAGAAGTATATGTCTGCATGTTTGCGGGTTTTTTTCAGTAGCAGTACAAAGTGTCCATCAATTCCCAGAAGTTTGGAGTTGGGGATAAGTCCAAATGAAGTACTTTTTTGTTACATTATCCCTGTGCTTGTCTGGCTTGTGCCAAAGCAATGTAGCTCTGTCGCTGTGGTGGAGGAATCCTATTTTGCAATGTATTTTTAAGACAGCAAGGCTTTATTTGAAGGGCAGAAGGAGAACACTTGGAATCCACTTCCTTATTATTAACCTCAAATTTTCCTCTCCAGGAGCATTTTGATGGTATAGGGTGATTTCTTTTCCCAATTTTTAGCCAGTTTTTCATTAATTCTAAGCTGTGTATTTACAGATTGCTCATTGTGCCTATTTCCTTCCTCACCAAGCAATAGCCTTCAAGATCTTCCCCTCCACTGTGATGGGAGCATGGTTTTGGAGTGCTCATCACACCACAGTTTCTCCATCTGTGTTCATTTCAGTGTGTGAGGACCTTCAGATGGAGCTTGTGCCTCCATTCCAATGTCATGTTGCCCATTCAAATAAATTATGTCTGAAGAGCCAATCAGTAGGAGGTCAGTCCCTTCATTAGACAAGTGAAAATCCAGTGGGATAATTGATTATTAACAGGGTACAGTGGAAATACGGAGTGAGAAAGGGCAGGAAATTGGGCTTGGGGTTTTGGTAGCTCTTTTAATTTGGCTCCATAGTTCATAAAATGTCCACAAATTAAATTGTGTGCTTTGGTTGTAGCATGAAGATGGATTTTGGTACACGAGACTCTGGAAATCTGGTTTTGGTTGTGGAAGAGCCATGCACAGAACACAAAACATTGGGAAGGGATAGATCGGGATGTGCTGCCAGCGCAGGAGACTTCACATTGCAATTGTACTCAAAACCAAACCCAGAACAACGTAATTTCTGCTACAAAGTGTATTTCCAGGCTTTCGCATGGTTGCTTGGCTATAATCTCATTAACTTTTAAAATTTAATATGGAGACAGACTTAAGCTCTGACTTTTATGTCTAAATATTAAAAAAAAAATCAAATCAGAGTTCAGGAGTTTGGTTCAGGACCCACTTTAAACACGTGTGGGAATATTTACACTTGCTAACACAGATATTGAAGTTGTATGGCAAGTCATTACAAATAGGAATCAAAGATCCCTATAAGTCCATTGAACAGGCACCTCAAAGAAGATGATTCAACATGCTGGATATCTAAACTGGAAGCCTAAAGAAAATTATATAAATACCTTGGATTCTCCCCTCTTTTCTTTTCCACCCTGTCCTTCCAACAGACATTTATACTAATCCATTCGTTAAAAAAAGAAGGCTTTTTCCTACTTAGTTTTGCAGATGGTTTTGGCCTTAAACACAGCACAATCTACAAAAATGCAATTATTTTCATTTTTGTTTTTAATGTGGCTCATCATCGCTAAATTGAAGAACCCAGGATTAAAAAAAAGCACTTAATGTGAATTAAATGGTGGTGGTGGCCAGCGAGTGTTTGTCTTACAGCAATAGTATCACAGGTTCATTTCCTTTGTATATCTTACTTCGGTTTTGCAAACTAGGATGGGGTTTTTCCAGCTTTTTCTGTATACTTTTTCAGGGCCTTTTGTTTCCAGAGATGTAAATTGAACGAGATGCCATTTCCATGCAAAGAGATGAAATGTTTATTTTAAGAACACACAAGGACTCTGTTATGATATAACTTGTTGAATCCTTGATGCCAGACTGGCTTTCCTTGGAAGATGAATGGGAATTTGAAAAGGACCCTGTCAAAGGAATTGGGCTTTACAGTTACTCCTTTTAGTGAAAACTTTGCTTCATGCTCCTCTGTGCTGTCATTTAAGCATGAAGGAGCAAGATGTAAGAAAACAAAAAGCTGGGATATTTTTATGGATTATATACCATTTTCAAGCCCTGTGCCCCCTCCCCAAAACAAGGGAACAAAACCCTCCATACAAGCAGCGGGGGAAGCAAAATGAGCAAAGTTCAGATGAGTTTTCCTTACAGTTTAAGGGTTTTTTTCCTGTGACAACCTTGTAGCTAATTTCCAGCTAGAGCAGCCTGCAGGGAGTTGTGCTGAGCTCCCTGTGGGCTCATGGATGGGATGCTGCAGGTCCCTGGCTGGGCTTTTGGTTCCCCAGGCACTGCAGAAATCGGCTCAGTTGTGCTCTCAGCTTGTATAGAAGAGGGAGCTGGTTGTTTAAAGCAGGCTGCCATGATTTTGTCATGCCTTTGTTTTCTGCCAGAGTTTTCCAGAAGCAGGGAGTGGGAATATCCTCCTGCCACCTTTCCGAGGGCATTTTTAAACCTGCACGTCAGTGCAATAAAACAAGGGGAGCAATAAAACCAGGAGAAGGAGCAGTGCAAGGTTCAGCTGAGCTACAGCAGTGACTTCTGAGGGTGCTTAACCTTGCATATTTTATTTTCTTTTGGTCTAACCTGATGTATCTGTAGCTGCAGACAGTGTGCTCTTAATAAAAATAAAAGTAAGAACTAAATATGGTTGCACACGGTGAGAGGGCAAAGCCGAGAGTTTCTCATGCAACTTTGCTTCCCTCTGATCTTTTATTCAGCGTTTAGAGATGGCAGATCTGCCGTCCTTTCCCTGGCGTATTTTTTAATTCCAGAATGCTTCTCGCACTCTGCTTCCCTGTTTGGATTTCTATACTGCTGAAATTTTATGTGTGCGGGCAAGGGTTCATAAATATATATGTTCCCTGATGGTTTCAGTTCCTGCATGTGTTAATGAATGTATATCCCTCGATGGAGTTTCAGTTCTGTGGCAGACGCAATGGATTTCTCCTTCTTTATCAGTGGCACCATTAGTAGAGATAGAAATGGAAACTTTTTCAACTAAAACCAGCTGGGATATCATTGATCGAGATACAGTCTAACCCAGGAAAGTGGGGTGTAACTAGTAATTGGAGCTGTAATGGAGTTGAAATGATGTTTTTCTTGCTGTTTGTTTTTAGGATATTTCATGACCTGTTCATTCATTCATTCATTCCCTGTCTCCGTTTTCCCTTAAAAATATAAATTTCTCAAAGCTGATGATAAAAAGGGATTTAGTGCTGCTGAAACAACAGATAGAAATATAAGAAATATAATTTTATTATTTTAAAAATATTTTACAATATATTACAGGTGTGTAAAAGAGCTAATATGACACTCAAAGGAATTTTCAAATCCATGACATCTTTTCCCTTTAACGTGTTATACTTATTTAACATTGCTGTTTAAAATCATGGAACAAGACTTCATAGGTTTGCATTTAAAAAAAAACAAAAAAAACCAAAAAAACCCCAAACAAACCAAACCAAAAAACCCCAGCCTTCCCAAGACACTGGATTTGCATTTAAAAAAGAAAACAGGTTACAAAGACCCTGCCGTTAACTGTGCAGAAATGAGCATTTGATGATGGGTTTCAAAGGAAGCAGATTAAGCGATTCACAAGTGCAGTGACGTTTGGCACGTGTGGGGATTTGAGCAGTAAGTTAGAAAGGCACAGATTAAATACTGTCAGGGACCTGGCTTTGTTGCATCTGTTTCCATGATGAAGATCTAATTTTGAATTATTTTGACAAACTAGAAATGCAGTTTACAGCAGCAATTTTTTTTTCCATTAAATTTAGAGTCCCAGGCAGACAATTTGACTTGCCTTGACTGTCTCCCTTTCAATGCTTATTCTCTACAAAGCGGTTCAGGAGTCAGATCTGGAGACTGATCAACTTCGCTTTCGAAAACACATTTTAAAGACAAAACCTAAACTGTATTAAATATTTACATGTCATCAGTCACTGTAATTACCACAGTGGTCACATTCTGTCTGGGAGAGGGGAGGGAGGTGGTCATGCAACAAACAGCAAGAGGCAGCTGATATTTAGGGGACAATTTCTATCATAGTGTGATCACCGTGGGAATATGACTCTGAAGCAAGGAAATTCTTTTTCCAGTCAGATGCATTTTATTAGAAGATTCAGTCCTCAGTCCTGCCTTGCAGTTCTCCTTTCTCACTTGGCTGCTTTGTTGTTACTGGTTTTCACCACAGGTTATCACAGATATGACCCAGATTTTCCCAGTTTCTGCCCTCTGTGATTCTTTCCATTCCCTCCTTCATCCCAAGTAATTCTTTCCTGCATGCACCCATCATTTTTGTACTGTGTGTAGGAAGGTGATATTAAAACAATATTATAGCAGCTCCTAGTAAATGTGGAGTCTGTGTGTATTGGTTACATGGGATTAGTGATTGCAGATATGCAGACATATTAAAATAGTTACTGTACATCTCCGGCCACTTGACCTCGCTGCTGATCAATCTCCTGTTAGATTTGCAGTATTTAAAAGTTCTGTAGCAAATTCAGAGAGTTGCTTTTTAATTACCCATTATTCTGAAGAAAAAATTTCTTACCTTTCTCACTTGATTTTTGAAAGATCTTCTGCAGTTCCTCCTCTCTGACACAACAAAATCATGTTCATTCCTAGTGTTTAGGCTTAGTGTGTATTCTGACAGGACATTATCTGGAAGGGGTATGAAGCACCAAATTTCAGCTTGTGTAGTTCATGTTCTGTCAAACAATGCTGATACACAAAAGACCTGTTTTCCTTTAAATTAAAAAAAAAATTATAGCAATGCGAAAAATGTTACTGTCTGTTAAAAGTTTGACAGTGACATTTGGCTGGGAACAGCTAGGAGAGATTTGAAATTGTTTAAGTCTTTATTTGTTAAAGCTGAAGTATAATCTTTATTTCTAAACACACACAGAGCGTCTCAGTTGTGCTCCAGCTTTTCATTTCACCCCAGAAAAATGCATTCATTCAGTCCAGGAGAACTGTTACACAGGTGGTTTTTATGTGTGCATTTGCAGACACAAATCATGCTCACGGTATCTTGGTTTTACACTGGGGGAATCCCAAAGCATCTGAAAAGTCACACCTGAGGAGGTTACATGTAGAAACAGTAGAGCCACCCCTATGAAAAGTAACAGGTAGGTGATTCACTGCCCTTTGCCTAAACTCTGTCCTCCTGCACGATGGCATGAAGAACTTTCTCTTACATACCCCAGTGCTGTGAAAATGGCAATAACAAATATAACCTTTGAGCAGAATAAGAAAACTTGTTTATTGATGCCTTACTTTCAGTTTCTTCACTCCTACATAGATGATCAAGCTCCAGGGCAGTTATCTTAAAGGTGAAAAACCTTTTTTAAAGATAACCTTTAAAAATGGGTTGGAAATCCCATTAGGATTCCACACAAGGGTCTTTGAGCACCTCCCAGCAACAACAACAAAAAAAAATTCAGCCCATCCTTTGGGATTGTGGAGGCAGTGTTGCTCCTTGTGGACAAAGACACTTGGACCGTAAGCGGCTGTTCCACCAACTCTGAAGTAGGAGATTTTTTTGGCCATAAGAAATGCAGAATCATGAGACCAGATTGGAAAGTATTGCCAGGATTATATAAAATGGTGCTTTATTTGCTCATCGTTCAGAAGAGTTATTTATTTAATTTATTTTTCGGTGATAACAGTTAAAATAAATGTGCTAGTGTTACAGAAAGTATAATAATATATTGTTTTTATGTGGAAACAAAGCTCCGGAGGAAATGATGGTTTGATTTTTCTGCACATTTTCTGCAGTGAACACTTTTGGCATTCCTTTTTTTTTTTTTTTTTTTTTTTTTTTTCCCCCTCCTTCTCTCTTTTCTTAATACTTTATTTTTCCTGCTTGGTTTAACGAGCATAACCTCCTCTAAATTTAGTGGGAAGTGTAAATGTATGTAATGCTTTTTCTGTGGTTAGAAAATACATGTAGCATTAAGTTATTAAAGCTTGACTTTAAACTATGTCTTGGGCTAATGATTTTACAGTATAATTGCTTTAGTTAATTTGAAAGCAGGTATACATACAGCTTATTCCATTTTGGCACTATAAAGTTTGCCATTGGTATTATACCTCATTTTTTATATGATTTACATAATTTGTGAAACAGATTTAATACTTTGTGTGTGAGCTAATTAGTTTCTGGTTTAGAGCCTTATTGTATGTTCATTGGGTTTTGAACACCTTTTACAGTAGCACAGAAGGTCATTGTTGAATCTAAATTCTTTGTAGAGCAATCAATCCCCTTTTAATAAAATAAGTTGCATAATTTTTAATGTAATTAAATTGGGTTCTGCAGAATTGTTTTCAGCTGTAAATTTGCTGAATTGGAAGAAATACGTGGTGATGTGTTAATTACTGTGTTGTGCTCTTTCCCTTGGTATGGTATAGTTAGAGGTTGCTGGACTTTACATGAGCGTATTTTTACATTTTTGTATTTACCTCGGAGGAGCTCGTAAGGGGTGTCCAACTTTTTTCTGGTAGAAGAGGGGGAGAAAAGAGAGGGAAACGTTTCTTGTAGAATTTCAAAAACTTCCTGCCTAACTTTCAGAGGATTCTGTGTTAATATACCACTAACATTTACTGCCAATTGCCAGATGACAGCAATTCAAGCACTTGCCAAGCACTGAGCTCTTCAGCAGGTGACGATGACTAGGTTGGGTGGGTGAACTAAATGTCCCTTTTCCAGGGAAATAGAGCCCCCTCCATGCACAGTTAGCATCTTAAAGTCACATCATACGCCAGCCCAAGGAAGTTCTTTTCCTCTGGAATGTGATTTTTACATGAGGGCACATGCTGGCTGTTTTCCTCTCCAAGGAATTGTTTTCTTGGCTGCCGCCATCCCGTGTTTAACAGGACTGTACCGCTTTAACGGCTCCAGGCTTATTAGGAGTCTAAACAGTCTCCTGTATCCTTTGTGTCAAAATGAGTGAAGGCTTTGGAAATCATTCTGGGATTCACTGAGCAGGAAAAGGAGTTGCTCGAAAGAGTCAGACCCTGCAGAAAGGCTGGCTTCCCGAGTTAAAAATGGGCAGCAGCAGTTCCCTTCTGAAAGTTTACTGCATCCATTCCAAGTGCTAACTCAGACTTTTAACTTAATCAAATAATTTCTGTAACCAGTTATTTCTAATTTGAGTTTTACTTGTCTATCTCACTTTTCCCTGTGTAGCTTTCACATGCATGCTTGTGCTTTTTAACTTGGTAAAGTAGCGGCATTCAGTACAGAGATAAATTAAAGTTAATGAGACAGAACCAGAACACGGCACAGGTATTTACCTTCCCTGTGTTTGTGTGCTGTAAGGAACTGGTTCTGGGATTTTTGTACTCTGTGTATAACCCTGATCTGCTAAACATGTTTTGTGGAAGAGGCAAATACCACCAGTTGCCTCCATGCTCCCGGCCAAGGTGCAGCTGATTTCATTTAACAGCACAAAGTCTCTTACGCAGAACCACCATCAAGGGGTTTTGATTATTTATAAGAACCTCTAACCAAGGCAGTGTTTTTCTGTTTTACGTGTATACATAGCTATAAAAAAATAAACAGGAAAAACTGACTTTTTATTGTTGTATTTGCAGCCATTCTCGCTCAGCATAGAGCTGTTAGACCTTTTGCAGTACAATTACACCAGTGGAAGCCTTTGAGGCATTTATTTCCAAGTGGGAATACTGTTTCTCCTACTTTAAACAATTAGTTGAAGTGCAATCTCACTTTCTTCCTGTGGAATGCCACACTTTTATTGCTATCATTTATCAGTAGCGAGATGCAAATAAGACGTAAGCTTAGGAGCCTGGCTCAAATAAAACCAGATTGTATTGATTCTTGCGTGGTACAGAATGAAATGGAAAATCATCTGACAGCCAATCAGTGCTCATCAAAGCAATTTTGAAAGAATAAAAGCTGAATACGTACAATATAAATTCCTTATCTTGTTTACGTGATGTACCTGTGCAGTTTGAAAGTCAGAAACCTGATAAAAATTGCGGATAATTGCGTGAGATAGCGCCGGTTATTTTCATTAGGGGTTTAAAAAGTGAGGTGTGGCTTGGGCTAAAAGCAGCTTCAGAGCACACAGAAACTTTGGAAATCATGGAATCATAGTGCTGGGTTGGAAGGGACCCACAAGAAACATAGAGTTCAACTCCTGGCCCTGCACAGGACAGCCCCAACAATCACGCCGTGTGTCTGACAGTTTATTGATGGACACCTAAAGATGGAGGGGAAAAAAAAACCAAACAAACCCCCAAAACTTTCACATCACTGACAGCAAATGAAAGAGACTGAAAAACGGAGGTTTTTGTCCATGTAGCAAGTTAATGATTTTCTTTTTTTTTTTTAAAAAAAAAAAAAAAGTTTCCCCATCCCCATCCCCCTGCACTGCTCAGGAGACAAGACGGCTGCTGATTTCTTAAAGCCTTAAAGTTAGCTGACCTCCTCGCTGAACCCGACTTTAATGTAAACATTTTCTTGAGATGGTTCGTAGCAGGGCCAGCAAATCTGGAGAATATTAGTGGCGCTGTGTTTGCGGGAAGCAGGAATCCCTTGGTAATTCTCAGGAGCTCTTTTCCAGGCCAAGGCAGCCTGAGACACAGTTGTGTTTTCAGTTTTGCAGGGTTCGTTGGTAATGCCCTGTGTATCTTTCTAAAATGTAATTAGTAAAACACATAATTAGGTTTTGCTTTGAAGTCGAGTTTTTTTTCCTTGCTTTCACTCCATTAAAACTCTTTATCTCCCCCCACCAAAGGTAAATAATTTGATAGCCCAGTATTGGCGCTGATTTAGTTGTCGGCATTTTGGCGTTGGATTATGAATCTAAATAGAAGAGAGAAATTAGAGCTGGGCTTGCTCCAGATCACCTTTTTGCAGAAATATTGAGTTCCTTTAAATGCTCCACACTTAAGTGAAACACATGGCTGCTGTCTCAACCCAGTATTTTGAAGAAAACTTTTATTTGGGTGCTTGCATTCCTTCTGTACAGTCGGAGTTGGTTACAAAATGTGTCATCATGTGGAGTATTTTGCAGGTAGAAGTATTGCAGCTGAATTTCTACATTTCCCTTACCTGTAAGCCTTTTTTTTAGATACATTGCATTTATCTTAAGCTTGATCAGCTGCTGAAATAAGACACAATACTTAGCACTTCTTGCTTTTCAGCTTCAAAGCACTTTTCACACATCAATTGATCTCCTCAGCATCCAAGTTTGCCCAGTACTCACTGCTGTACAGCAGCATGCCCAGAGTGGGTGCACTGGTGGGTAGCAGCCTGATGCACAGTCAGCAGTGCTTTTTATCCCCTAGCACATGTTATATTTCACTAACTATAAAAATCTTATTTTTGCCTGCAGAAAAAAACATGTTTGCCAATAAGAAACCCGTCCCTGATGTGGGCAGTCCTTGCTGTCACCGCATGTTGTGTGTTAATCTGCTAATTTGGCTCAGTCTGTTTTCCCATCAGGTAAAAAACTTGAGAGAGACTGATGAAAGGAAACTCTGTGTGTAGTTGACTTTTTTTTTTTTTTTTTTTTTTTTTTTTTTTTTTTTTTTTTTTTTTTTTTGGTTAAAAAAAAATACATCAAAGTTGCCTTTTCGTTTTGGAAGGAAACTTTACAGTTCTGGTATTAAGGTGTCTGAAATCCAGCTTTCACTTTCAGTACAAGGCATGGAGATGCAAAACTCCCTTTAGGTCTTTCATTTAAATTATTGAAAAAACTTACCAAAAGGAAAGGGGAAAAGGGAGAAAGTCAAAGAGTGATGTTTTCTGCTTTTACTTTTTTTATTTTAATTTAGAGAAGTATTTAAAAATTCCCATGAGCAGCACAAAACTGTTGCTTTTGCAGAGGTAGAGTAGAACCCTGCCAAAATGTTGCCAGTATTGGCTGGTTTTCTGAGGTGAGCTGCATCAATTAATTGTTCTTTCCCCCTTCTGCCCTCACTTTCTGTAGTCGTGGACTGTGTCCCGCATTTTCTGGAGCAAGAAATTCATTTATCTTTCCTGGAGGTTGTAGGGTACGTTGAGCACACTGGACACTGGTTGGAGCATGTGAGACTTCCAGGAACATAAATAATAAGAAAGACTTTATATTATTACATGATAATTTGATTGGCCATTCTCTTAAGTTGTTTTTTTTTCCCAGGTTTTGATCACAGATATGTTTAATTGGTGTTAAAATTGGCTCTTGTGTGTGTTGGTTGTCGTGGCTTGTTTAATACCTCCTGTTTACAGTTGTCCTAGTTTTACCATCTTGAAAGATGGTTTCTATTTAGTTCCCTTAATGTTTGCCACAGTTTGTTTTAAAACCCACAAATTTAGCTGTAGTGTTTGTTTTTTTACTTAAGAATGTTAACTTTAGAAATAAAAGATTTCCTGTTTATCAGCAAAAGTGTTTCTTCCCACTTGCTGGTATGATTTCGAAGATGGATTTCTTTATTTCCTTCTTTTACACTGCATTTCTTTCCTGTGCTAAACACAATAAACCCTGAGCTATGATAAAGCTTATTTAACCCAAGCATACCTGCCTCTCCTCAAATAAATACAAAATAAATTGCGCAAAAGAAAGAGATAATATTTTTGAATCGGGACACAAACATCACTCTCTGTAAGATATTCATTGTACTGCAGTAAATGGGGAAAATATATTGAATTTATGCACACATGATTGACTTTTCATACAGTGAACCCAGGTTAAACATCTTGAATATGGAATATGAATAGAGCTAACATTTTCATATGAAGCAATAATGAAAATTAACAGAGCTCCATTTCAACTGATAGCAAAGAACATTTGATACTCCAAGGCATAAAATGTGTTTAGTACTTGGGTTTTGTTAAGCTTGACAGAAGTCAGGAAACAGGATGGTACAACTGCAGCATAAAGACTGCTTCTGTACCCGATGACAGGCTTGAGGATGGAACTGGGGGAAAACAATGACCCCACCCACCCGTCCCTCATTCCTTCCAGTAAGAGGAGAAGGCATTCATGGCTGTGTGTCGTCAATGGGATCGTCTCTGACAGCATCCGTCCTTGGGACTTGGGTTTTGTTCCCTGGCGCCAGGCTGCAGGCACAGGAGAAGAAAAAAAAAAGTCCTTCTCGTGGATTTTACAGCAACAATGCATTTGCTTTTGTATTTTTTACTTTGTTTTGTTGTGTATTAGCCCTGGATGAAATGGGGTTTATTCCAGGTAACAGGAAGGACATCCTGGTGCTTTCCTGGTTTAGGGAAGTGCAGGACTTGCAGACCAGCTGCAGCTGAAGTGGAGGTGGAGGCATTACTTGCTGTGGGTTCCTAACCCTGGTGGTCTGTCCTTCCCCCTCACATCAGCACCTTCTAGTTGAGCTGCTCCAACACAGGATAACAAGCCTGCACTTTGAGGATTTTTTTTCCTGCAGAGATTTCAGTCTCTATTGAGAGTTAGTTGTTGAGTCTGTGTGTGTGACCGTTTGATAGGCAGAAAAAGCAGAAGTCAAAATATGCAGGTCAGGCAAAAATTGCTGGAAATTTTCTTTTTGTTCCCTTCCTTCCCATCCCTTTCACCTCTAGCAGAAGCTCAGGTTGCTTTTCTCTTGCAGCCTTATAAATGCACTTGTTTCCTCAGTTGTAACCCTATAAATGCTCTTGTTCAACATGGGCCGTGTTTGAAGATTTGACCTTTTATTTGGTTTTAGTGCTTTAAATTGAAAGTTTAAAGGTAACTAAAATCATCTTAAGGAAAAATGTGGCCTAACAATTAAGGTTTGACATCTGAGCCTCTCCAGCTCCTGTGTACACACAAGGAAACTTTCCTAAAGAGTCGCACAAGGGAGAAATTCCTCTGGTCAGTGAATGCAAGGCCCATCGCCCTGGAGGAAAGCTTGGCTTCCAGTCAATTAAAATAGGTTTTTAATTGGTCCTGTGCTAACACAAAATGGGAGCTTTTTGCTTTCTTTCAGGGAGATTAAGACAAAAATAAGTGAACAAGGACACCTGTCAGCTTCCAGGCTCTGGGTGTTTTCCAGCTCTCTGCTGAAAGGGCATTGTGATGCTGACGGTTCAACCATCCATAATGATGATTTACACTAGCAGCTCAAATATATAGAAGTTCCCAGTGAAACCGTAACTAAACCTCTACCTAAATTCCTAGGACTGACCTAGAGTATCTTGGAATTGCGTATTTTAAATACAAATGTGTTTAAAACATTAAAAACCTCTACTCAGCATCCAGGAGAGTTTAGAGCCACTGGAGGGGCAGCTGCTTCTGCACTAGCCTAGAAATAACCTGGTTTGTTGTTCTTCATCAACTTCAGCCAGTGTAAGTTGAAGGTCTTGGAACAGTTAGCTTTGCACTGACTGTTTTCTGTTGTGTAGAACCTGTTAAATGAGTTTTAAACAGGTATCTCTGCACATCTTGCAAGTTTATTATTGTGAATAGAGTCTTACTTCAAGAGCTCCTTGAAGTTGTGTCAAGCCTTCAGCTGATCCAGCAAACAGGCTTCTTGTATCATTTAATCTCATTTTGTTCACCTGAAATGAAATGGGTGTTTTAACAGCTTATGTGATGTAATACCTTAAAAATGTACTTAGTATACCAGTATATCCTGAAAATTGATAGAATATTATGTAGAGATAATTTGCTGTTGTGTGGTAGGACCATGGTGTATGCTAAATTTTCTGAACACAGATGGTTCAGAGGGGACCGTACAGTTGTGTTCTTAAGTGTTGTGTGAGAATAAACCTTTTTAATCCATCATGAAGGATGATGTACCTCATTTAAAAAGTCCTTTGAGATCCTGCACAGACTGTTGGAGCTGTGCTTTCCTTGCTGTGCCAACGCCTCACCTCAGGAGGAAGACAAAGAACAATTTGCAGTTAGTGGACTGGCATTCGTGAGATGGGGTCACGCTTGCTTTGTGACCTTAGGTAGGTCAGTTCCTCCATAAATCAGTATTATTACTGTAATATTTCCTATCCTTCAGCTTAGGTATGTCTTCCATATTTGATTTGTAAACTGTTCTGACTGAGGGCTTTTCAGGTTAAGTCTGGACAGCATCTACCACAACGGAGTTCTGTTGTTAGCTGGGGTTTCCAAGATGCCTCTTTAATAAAAGCTGCCATAAATTCAGTGGTACTACTATGTCACATCCTTCTTTTAAACGTTGACACAAGCGAGGTTGCACTTGTTAAACTCAAAAATGTTCAGGTGAGGCTGGACATAGAATCCTCACATGTCATTGCATGACAGTGTTAACCATCACAATTTATTTTTTCAAGTGCACTATATCATTAATATTTGACTTATCCTAATTCTGCAGACAGGGAATGATGGTGCATGAAGTTCTGCACTCACAGCAGTGATTTGCTGGGGCTTGATTTGGCAAATCTGGACCTACAGAACTACGGTATATTAGTTTTGCTTGGTGTTTACATCCCAATATCTACTTTAGTCCTTGGTGTAATTTTGTGGGTACTTGTACAAATAGGAGATTTTTGTCTCCTTGAATTTTGCTTACTTCTAATATTGTACTTTTCATGTACATTTACGTTATACTTTACAGTCCAAAGGAGCATTGCAGAAGAACAGTAAAAATTCAATCAGTGGTATGTCATATGAGGGAACCATTATTGGTTCTTCTGTTCTGGCAGGCCATACTGAACCAGCAGATCAGCAGTTGAGCCTATCCACTGTCAAAGCTTCTCCAGTCTTTCAAGAGTTAGCAGACACCCCTGTCATTGTCTTGGGATGGTTTTGCTTTAAATTTGTTGAATATTTAGAATAAATATATAGAGAGACAATCAGTTTTAGCTGCACACCAGCAGATTGTCTCTTCTGTACATGGCCAGAGTTGTGCCTTGCATCAGAGCTTGCATGGGCGGGGAAGGGGTTTACTGCTGTAGCAAAGTCCATGAGTAGGAATTTGAGGTCCAGAAAATGCTGCTCCAGATTTTTTCTACGGAGTCCAGTTGTGTTCACTTGTGCTTGATAAGGAGCAGGGCAAAGATCCCAAAGACTTGACTTTTTAAAGTAGGAAATCTTGTTTGTTTATGGAAGTGGGGCCGATCAATTTTCATATATACCTGGTCCAGCACAGCTTCAGCCAAGGCTAGGTTGGATGAGGCTCTGAGCAGCCTGGTCCTGTGGAAGGTGTCCCTGCCCACAGCAGGGGTTGGAATGAGATATTCTTTAATGACCCTTCTAACCCAAACCATTCTAGGATTTTTGGACAATGGTGCCTCTCTGTTTCACATGGCTTTGACAGTCATGTGAATTCTCACATTATTTTATACTTTATTGGATAACATGAGTGGATTCAGTGGCACTATACGTAGTTTTTACCAAAAATCTCCAAAGCACCATCAAGAGGAGATGCTCAAGTGTTTTTATTTCTGCTTCATCACCAGCGGGGCAGCAAAACTGCAGTTACTTCCACTTTTGTTCAGCTTTCCCATGATTTGAGCAGGAATGAGCAGTGTGGCCTAAACTTTTTTTCTCCTAAAGGCTACGACAGGCCAGGCCTGATAAATTTTAGCATGATAGAGAGGGAAAGCTATAACCTGCTGACACTGGGGGATATAATTAAAATGTGTAGGCACCCTGAATTACAGCTGTTGCAAGTGTTCCAGCTATCTTAATAATTGAAGACCTTTTAATAATTTTATATGTTCTTTACTAGCTTGGCCTTGAGCTTAGGCAGGACTTCAGTTTCAAGATAATTTTCTTGTCTTCAAAAGTTAAATTGCTTTCTTTAATATAAAGCATACAATAAGGAGTGCAATTGAAGAGCTGCATGCCGACTGAACCTGCTCTTTCAGCATGAGACTCCACTTGTTCGAAGCAGATCCCGAGGAACAAACACTCTTTTATTATTAGATGATAAATCCCTGATGCCGTATCACTGTTTTGGCTTTCAACCTTATTGAACTTTCAAGAGAAATGCCTCTGTTTATAACATGAACTGCCCAGTAGCCTCCAAGTATCTGTCACTGTGCTGTGGACTTGAATTTTTATTTGGTGAACTGTACTGTGCTGTGTTGTTCACAGTGTGTCTAGTGCTATACAGCTAAAATCTGCCTCGTACCCTGATGAAAAGCTGCAGAATGAGATTGGTATTTTTGGTACAGAATTCTGATTGCAAGTTAGAGCTTTTGATACTTTTTAATTAAAGCAGTTGGCAAATTAAGGTTGTTTTATCTGAGTAAAAAATAAAAAAGTATTTCTGCTGAAATTCATTGGGATACCTGGTCTTAATTTACTGAAGTTTGTTGGGCTTTTTTTTTTTAATATCACAATATGTACATAAAGGGGGCTTACAAGAAGGCTGGAGGGGGACTTTTCATGGGATCATGGAATGATAGGACGTGGAGGAATGGCTGTAAGCTGCAGGAGGGCAGATTTAGATTGGATATGAGGAAGAAATTCTTTACTGTGAGGGTGGTCAGGCCCTGGCACAGGTTGCCTGGGGAGGTTGTGGATCTCATCGTCCCTGGAAGTATTCAAGGCCAGGCTGGATGGGGCTTTGAGCAGTCTGATCTAGTGGAAGCTGTCCCTGGCCGTGGCAGGAGGATTGCAACTGGATGATCTTTAAGGTTGCTTTAAACATCCTGTGAAGTGCCACTGAAAGTATGAGTTCAAAAATATCTGTGCTGAAGGCAAAAATTCCCTGTGCTTTAGAAATTAATATGTATTACCACATAGAAACATCTCAATAAAAAGTGACATCTCTAGCATCTGACTTTGAATGGAAAAGCAATTTGCATTTCTGCTTGTGTATTTGGCAAATTATATTTCTGTGTTTGACTTTGAATTCACCATTCTCAAGTAGCTTCTCTAGCTTCTAAAAATGGGGAAACTGAGGCAAGGATCTGAATTTATTTTGCAGATAACTTAGTTTAGAGATAGCTGTAGTGAAGCAAAGATAAAAGCTGAAATTCACTGTTTCCTGGATCGGTGTCTCAGGCAGGATTCCTGAATTTTGCTTCCAAAATTTCCTTTGGTATGCCCTGCCTGTTGCTTCAGCAGGAATCTGCTTTTGACACAGTGGTGCGATATTCTGCCAAGAAACAATTTTTGAATATTGATATCTTAACCCACAGCACTGCATTTGTTCAATATTTGGTAAGATCTCAGCTGCAACAATCAACTAGCAAAAATTTTCTTCTCACAGGAGCTTTCTAGTGAGTTCTGGGACATGGTCAGGATCTGATGTTTTATAATGCCAAGATGTGTTGTTAAAAGGCTTTATAAACCATCAGGCTCTAAATGGTGCTTTCTTCTGCAGAGTATCAAATTGATAGTCAACCATAATTCGGTTTTTAAGTTTGTCTGTTGAATGAGTCCCAATTTGTATAGATAATATTGTGTGTTCAAGTGACTGCTCCACTTTTGTACATTCCCTTCCATTAAGAAGATGAGACCTCGGATAACTCAGAGTTTCAGATAATGTGGAATCAAATACGTTAGCAAGTTGTACTGTAACAAATCAGCACAATGACTATTTTATGTTTGAAGTGGAGATCGTGTTTGGAGTGCCTGTAAATGCCTTGTTGGAAAAATCAATTCCGAGCATCTCCTTTCTCCACATTTTGATTCATTTTACCTCAAATGTATTTTGACTGAAGTTTCAGTGTGTCCACATGCAGGGTTTAACTCTCCTGGCTTTTTTTGAGCTTACTGCAGGGTTATACCATGCTGGCTGAAAACATGTGATTTTGAAGGGCACATTATCTAGTGCTTGATTACTTTATGGAATCATTTCATTGCTAAGTTTGGAAAAGACCTTTAAGATCATCACATCCCACTGTCATTTCAGTGGTAAAACAGCCTAGGAAAAACATGCACAGGAGGCAGCTGAAGAAGAAATTAAACAACAACTCACACTTCTTGCTTTCTCAAGTCATCTCACTTGACCTCAGAATCCATATTTTTGGGAGACTTGCAGCACGCAGAGTAGTGCTGGTAGGATTGACAGAGCTTGTTTTATCTGGAGCAGGCAAATGAATAAATAAGGCTCCTTGGTACACTCAGAGAGCTCAAGGCACTTGGGGAAAATATCAGTAATCCCCATTTGATAGAGGGTTAGAGTCAGGCACGGAGCTGTGTCTTGTCAAGGACTGCCAAGCTGGTCATTGGCAGAGCAGGGCCTTCAAATCTGCTTGAAATAAAAGTTGATGAGACAGAGAGATATGGGAGGGCTTCTCCAACCCACCAAGTCAAGGAGAGGTTTTAAAGAGAGATGTAACACGTCCCTTAGTTTGATTTATTTTTCTTTGCTGAGGAGAGTCTGCAGTACTCAGCATTAGATAGTCTTTGCCCTGGGTGCACCAAGCTTTTGCATTTTCTGAAGGGATATATTGGTAGTATTGTGAAAATGTGACTGTGACCTATTTAGACGGGTTAGAGTAGGGTAGAAATCTCTGCACTAGGAAGAAGTATCATTTTCCAGCTGGGCAGAAAATCACATTTATTCTGTAATAGAACACAAGAGCTCATTGAACACCGGAGTGGAGTGGCTGAGCCATCAGCGCTCCACCGGGGGAATGAAGTCTCTGCTTAAATATTCCATCAGATAGCAGAAATCCTGGGAGTCTGAAGAACAGAATTACTGGCTTCGGTAGATGACCAAAAAGTTGTTCTTTGTCTCAGGAGAGGCTGTTCATCTGCAGCAGAGGATTGTTTTTAGAGGAGCTGCAAGACATTTCTGTATGTGTCCTCCTTGCTAGTTGTCAAGGGCTGAAAATAAAAAGGAAATTATTATACATAAGCATTATCCTGGACTGACGAGGAGGTGACGTGCTGTGATCCATGCACATTTAAATGAATCTCTCTTAGAAACAGGAACTTTTGAATCAAAGGCTTCACTTTCTCAGAAAATCAACCATTTGACCTAAAAGCTCAGAAGTTGTAGGGGACTACCTAAAATTATCAGGGGTGGAACAATCCAATATTTGTGTTGTTAATGTTGCAGCCAGGATCAGACAGTTTGTAAGAGGAGGTAGGATTTCCTCTTAGACAAATCATTGTGGTCAGGAAAAAAGCAGTAGTACATGAGCCTCTGTCTTGGCAAATAGTTTGTGCATCCAAAACTAAATCTGTTTTTTTCCATCCTTCCTTATGAGTCTAAGAGGAAATTGCTTCCCCTTATGAACCTAGAATTTGCTGCCTTTCTTCAGTAAATACTTAAATACAGTGGATTTTTAAAATTTTTTTAAAGAAGCTTCACAAATTCGCACTGTAATAAAAATATTAACATGCAAGGCAGTGAGTTTGGGCAATGTCACATCATTAGGTTTGTGCAGGTGCTCTGAAGTGCTTCCCAGTTATTAAATTTCACAATGCGAGATGGGCAAATCTTATCTCTGCCTCATGCCGGCGTCACAGCAGTGAACTTGTTGAATTCCCCAAAGTTATGGAAATACCTGGTGTAGAACCTAAACTGTGTATTACAAGTTTTGACACAACTCCTTCGCAACCAATGGGGAATGTATATTATTTTCTGTCCTTCAAAGCTGCTTTTCTGTAGAGATAACATTGGCAAGGATAGCTCTGAAGATAGGCACTCACTCAGCGGAGGAACATTGCTGTATTACTCACAAAGATAAGGGGGTATTAAGAACTTCCTTGGAGTTCTTACCAAAAATCAATTCTATCTTTTATAGTTGTCCAGAGATAATTTGTCCCTCTCCCCATCCTAATCCGCGCTGAGCGGGGATAGAGGCAAGGAGAAGGATGTGATGAAAACACCAAAGGTTAAAACCTCGCAGTCCTTTTGTGATTTATTTTGAAATTTAAAATTGCATCTTTTCTGGATGGGCATCAGCCATAAAGTGATGGTCATTCCCAAATCAGCCATAAGTGCATTGCAAGGAATTAAACTACTCTTTCTGCCAGAAGAAACCAGCAGTTTCAGTGGCAGGAGGAGTGCCCCTCTCCTAAGGAGAGATGCAGGATCATAAATAACACAGATGAACAAGGTGTCTCCCCTAGTCCAGGTGGCAAGAAACACAGACTCTTTCCTCTTCTGACCGTATTAAAAATATCTGATTAGCCAGATTACCCCTTCTCTAAACTAAAAGGCGAGCTGGTAGGTTCAGAATTTGATTTCCAAACTCATCCTAGACTTGGAGTTTTCGTCCCTGCCATCAGTATTTTGTGTGACAATGACCGTGCATCAATAGTTTATAATTTCTGAGCCCTGCTGGTTTTTTCCTCTGTAGATGAGACCCAAGGTATAGTGGAAGGTGTAGGGATTTGAACAAGATAATCTTCAAGGTTCCTTCCATCCCAAACCGATGTATGATTCAGTTATTTTTGTTGTCTGTGCAAATTCTTTCCCATCTGTGGATGAAGAGCCTGTAAAAATATATGGCCATGCCCTGAGCAAGTTGTCCTGAAATATCTGATCTTGGTAACAGAAAATTCCCCAAACAGTGGCTTGGCAAAAATCTTACTCCATAGTAAGAATGAATTTAGACTTTTATTCTGAATTGGATATCTTGTGTCCCTAAATACCTGCTATTCTTGAGCAGTCAAAGAGCTTGTTAATCATATTGCTTATGATAAATGATATTTTTGACCACTCTGTCATTCAGCATGTCTGGTGTATGTCAAGGGTAATAGTTTCTCGTGGTGCTGTTGTATACTGAAAATGGAAATAATAACTTTGCAGTTTCTCAGGTATCCTGACTAAAATTGTCTTTTCTCCTCTCAGCTCCTTATGCTTTTGACCATTGCTGACTTTTTTTTTTTTCACTTTTAATTTGCAGAAGATACAGATGCAAGTCCTGACAGCACACCCTGTTTACTTAGAGGATTAAGACAGTGTCCTTGTTTTTGCTTTTTATGGTTATATTTCTTTCTCTCTGTAAGGCACCTAGGTTTTTTTAAACAGCTTCCTGTTCAGAAAAGTAAAATCTTAGATTTATAGGAAATCTCATCAAATCGTAAGTTTTTGTAGGAAGCTTTTAATAGCCAGGTATTTATCCTGTCCTAGCCGATTGTGGCAAAAGGGAACAAATTGTTACCATGTTAAAATTCCTAGTGCTTAATTTTTCTTGTTACTTCATCCTATGGTTCTGGAGGTCATTTTCATTGACCTTAATGAATTCCTGGGTGTACACCGAGCACACCAACCTTTTGGGTACATTTCTCGGTGGAGGAGGGGGAGGAGCTCCAAAATACAAGAATCTGATGTCTGCCCGTCTTACTTAGAGCTTGAAACAAACTCAGATCTGTTTCTGGATTTGAAATTCCATATTAAAGGCTCTTTAGCTCCCTGCAGAAGAAGTGGTGGCAGGTCTTTTTTGGTACATAACAGTGATGTTTCATTTTTTGACAGAGATTTCTAGGCATTATCTGAAGTTCTGCTGTCTTTCTTGCCGCTGGAAGCAGTGACAGTTCGTGATGGGAGGGAGGGAGGAAAGGGTTTGCTGTTTCCCACTTTATTGGGGAATAATATGGTGTAAAAATAATCACTGTGTCATAGAAAATTCTGAGTTGGAAGAGACCCATAATGATCATCAAAGTCCAACTCCTGAAGAGAGAAAAAGAATTTAGAAGGTGAATTGAGGAGTGATCTCTGCTGAGTCAGAGATGCCATTCAAGAGAAATAAATATATTTCCTACCTCATCTGGAAAAAGAATCCTCTGCCATACTGGAAAGTCAGAGATCGGAGTAAGTCTTCTACTTTTTAATAATTGCTGAGTTATATCACATCTGAGCAGCTTGTTATCTAGGAGTATCCTCAAGCATTTTTTAATTTTTCTGGATATGCAGAAGAAATGAAGCCCCAGTAGCTACAGTATGTGCCCCAGTAGCTACAGTGACAGGTACTGTGAGATGGAAGAACTCTGGAGTGAAGAGATTCTGCCTAAACAAGATCCTGAGGACCAAAACTTGTGGCATTTAGCATCATGTGATGGAAAAAAAAAACCAAAACAACAAACCAGCAAACAATTGCTGCCCATTTACACCCTGGCTTGTCCCACGGCCACTTGGAGCATGTGTCCACAACATACCTGCTTGTCCCATCTTTCTTTTGGCCTGGAAATGTTTATTTAGTGTAACTCCTCTTTACCTCCTCTTCCTCTTCTTACTGCTTCTTATAATTCCATGTTTCATGGGATTTTTGAGTGTTTTGTCCTTTACCTTTGCTTCAGTCTGGCCTTTGGCCATCAGTCTCCTTCATGAAAATATCCTGAGTGAAACAAAAAGCAAATGTGTTCTTCCCTCTTCTAGTTTTTATCTTCCCACTAAATGCTAGACAAAGAGAAAGCTCAGAGTGAATGAGAAGAAAAGGCAGAAAAATTCTGTAATACAGAAAACCTATGATTTTTCTGGGTTTTGGAAAGAGCAGTTGATGAGTTGTTAAATCACAGAATCCTGGAATGATTTGGGTTGGAAGGGATCTTAAAGATCATCTAGTTCCAACCCCCTGCCACAGGCAGGGACACCTGCAATGAAGAGGTGGAAAAGAGAAAAATACAAGGGTGAAAGAAAACAGAAAATAAGAGCAAAAAGAACAAAAAAAAAAAAGTGAAAGAAAAACTTCCGTGTTTACGGTGTTTTTTTATTCCTGATTTATCAAGGCAGCAGTGTGGGTGAAGTCCTTGCTTTACAAATCTAATTCAGGTCCCTGTCCCATGAACTTGCAGCTAGAATTGGGAAGTGGGAGAAATTAATGGGGAAAACCTCCCTCATTTCAATTTATTTCTCTGTAACGCGTCCCAGAGCATATTCCATTTTGGGAGAGGAGGGAACGACAGATTGTTGTTGCTAATAGGATTTGGGTCAAACTGCTGCTCACTGTTTGGCACGTAACTAAATTAAGAGGATGGTGTTCTCAAAAATGACATGGCACAGCAGGATGATAATCCCCTCCCCACCCAATTCCGAGTCCCCTTCATCAGCAGAGATGTTTGGCTGAGCGTGTTCTGCAACAATTTATCCATTAAAACTCCAGCTTCCCCACCACTGGCTTTAATCCTGGCTTGGAAGGAGCTCCATTGCCACGGCTGAGTGCGCTTCGTTCTGCCTCAATCCCAAGAATACCAACAGCTTGTGCTCACTCCTGAAGATAAATCTCCCCTCCACCCTCCAAAACTCGCACAGACAGAGGTGGCAAAGGCCTGAGTTTATGGAATGGGGGGTTAGAAAGAGCGGAAACAAGCAACAGAGTAAATAAAGTTACAGATGAACTGCAAATGCTTTTGCAACGCTTCACAAGAAAGGGAAGTTTTATATCTCGAGATGAAGAAGTTGTCTTCAGTCTGCGCCTTCTTTGGGGTCTTTGTGGACCATCAGCTGGTGTCCCTGGGAATTGCAGTTCCCTCTCAGCAGGGAGTCACCTGGTAGTGAACCAGCCTGAGGTCCACGGAACGGGAAGGTTACGTGGCAATCCGACAACGCTGAAATGAGGGGGTTTTATATTTTTTTATGTCTGAATGGAAAGTTAATGTTACGTAAAACTGCCTGCTGAAGCCAATTCCTTCACTAAATTTGTTTTCGTTGGACTTTTTTTTTATTCCTTCCGTGTGTCCAAGAAAAATATTACTTAGCTAAAAGGCATTAATTCACTTTAAATCAGAGTATCAAGCCCTCTGACTCTAGTACTGATGTGTGCACAAGTTTCTTGTTTAAATTAAGCCTGCTGGTCACTGGCTTGTTTGTTTCTCCGCTATCCCTGCTTTCCCTATATTCAGGATGCTTATCTCATAAATTGCTAGAAAAATAATGTCCGTGTACCATTTTTTAAATAATTCAGATGGAAAAGCAATATCTTGGAGAATTTCTGTAATCAGCTATGTACCCAATCCAGCTCGTGCAGAAACTTGGTCAAAAATAGATCCTTAACTCCTGGTTAAGCCTAATTAGGATACAGAGTTCAATACAAAGCCACTTCTCATTTTCCTTTGCAATCAGCACATCATTTTTGTTTTGTTAAAGGACACAAGTTGCATCCCTTAGATAAACAGCTCGGGAAAGCTCTGCAAAACAATTAGTGCATCTTTCACATGGTCTAAACTTGATTGAATAATTACTCAAATAATGGTCAGTAATGGAATACATAGGGTTATCTCCTGGCTAATCCTCAGGTAATGGAGTTGGTGTATCTCTGATTTTTCTCTTAGCTGTTCCCAGTGAACAGGAGACTGAGACAAAAGTGATTATGGGAAGTGGAGGGAGTCACTGGAGGCCAGCAAGGAAAAGGAGGCCTTATCTTAAGCAATTAATCAAGAAAACTCCTATTGTGGGACAATTATTCAAAGCTAATTCTAAAATAGCTTTAGAGCCTGAGGTCGTGAAGGTTTTTTAGTGTCGGGTTTTTTTCTGTTTTGTTTTTGTTTTGTTTTAAGAATTTTGCCAAGGTCATTGGGAGCACAGGGGCAGGCCTTGCATCCAAATAAAGGCTGCAGCATAAAGAGGGAGTTGAATCTAAATTGAAGCATCACAAAATGTGAGCCTTGAGGTCCTTGTCAGAGCTGTGAGTTTTCGTTTCTAAAAATGGGTTGGAATGTTTCTAAACAGAGACAACATTCTAAAACTTGCTTAGTGCTTCCATGGAAGTCATAGAGTCAGAGAATGATTTGGGTTGGAAGCGACCCTGAAGCTTCTCTTGTGCCACTCCCCTGACGTGGGCAGGGACACCTTCCACTATTTCAGGTTGCTCCAGGCCTCATCCAGCCTGGCCTTGGACACTTCCAGGGATGGGGCATCAACTTCTCAGGGCAACCTGTGCCAGAACCACCCCACCCTCACAGTAAATACTTTCTACCCATTATCCAATCCAAACCTACTCTCTGTCAGTTTGAAGCCTTTCCCCCTTGTTCTATCACTACATACTCGTGTAAAAGGGTATCTGCTCTTACTGTGTGTCCTTTGAAAGTGACACCATGAGAAATATATCATAATCATTTCACATCCATGCCCAGCTCTACTTTTGTAGGACTCTGGTATCTCTGAATCTCCTTTTTTTTTTTTTTTTTTTTTTTTTTTTTTTTTTTTTTTTTTTTTTTTTTTTTTTTCGCCCACTCTGATGTTTTTCACTGTTTTTTGTTTAGCTTAATTGTCCTACAAAGTCTTGCAGCAACCTCAGAAGCACAGGATTGTTTCGTGGCTGTGGCCTTGTAAAATACCTTGAGGTCTTTCCAGTTGTCTCCCCAAAAAGCTCTTGTACAGTGAGAGCATCTAACTGACTCCTGTGCTCTGTTTCCAGCCCCTGAGCTCCCTTGAAAGTGAGATTTATTTGAAGATGTTGCTGTGATCCATGAGGTCCTACGGAAAGAAGCAATAGATTTTAGCAGCCGTCCCTGAAAAATTACAAGGTCACCAGAAAAAAAAAAGCAGAGGTTTTAAATTGGATGTGGTTTAAATTTTCCTGCTGCCTCCTGCATCGGGCTCCTTGCTGGAGTGGGAAGCTGCCCACAGAATTATTGCTCAGCACAGTCACCCCATGCTCCTGGAGCACTTTTTTCCCGGTGGTGCTGACAGCAGCATTTTGAACCCTCGGTGGCGTCGGGCCGCCCGATCCGGTTTCAAATGCCTGTGCAGTGTCGCCGGGGAAGTGCTGCTGGGTGGGTGATCACACTGCCCTGATTAGTTTTCTCTATGCCTATGGGCACCTTTTGCAGGGCAGGGTTACAGAGAGAGCCTGGACACACATGTGCTCCCGTAAGGAATAAAGCAGCGAGGCTGGAACACAAAGAGTGTCACTAATTGGATTTGTAGCTGTAAGAAAAAAAACCTCTTTAAGTAAACATTTTCCTCTCGTTAAGTCTCCGTGGCTTCTTTCGTGAAGACCGCTTGAAGGTATCTGTTTCGGGGCTGAACCCTTCCCAGCAAATTTAATTTTGAGGCTTGTCAAGCTTTATTAAAACCTTATCATCAGTGATTTCCTTCTCTGCTAGATCAAGAAGATTGTATTTGTTATGGGATTCGTATTGTGGTTCAGAATTCATCCCAGCAAAGGAGCGAGGGTTCATGGATGTACCAGGACACGCCGGTGTCGGTTCAAAGCGCTGAAGTCCCGGGATAAGTCTGGTCAGAGCATCTTCCTGAAGGTTTTGGGTGCTGCTTAGACAGTGTTGCAAGCTGTAACTGCAGTTGTGTTTCTGAGGTAGCAACTGTGAATATAAACTCATTGCTCTGCAGGGCAAAAGCTTTCATGATTGCTGCTGGAATCATTAAAGAAATGGGTTCCCAACATCTGAAATATTCCCAACCTGTTCCCAACAGCTGGAATATTTGGTAAACACTTCTGGATGTGGTGTGTATACATTTATTAAGAGAGAGGGTGAACATGTGCCTTTTTTTTACTCTTAAGTAATTCTGTTCACATTACAGTTTTCCAGTCAATTGCAGATCTTTTTTATTTATCTATTTTTAATTAAATTTCTGTGACTTCTTTTAATTTGTGCCACTATGGATCAATACCACAGATCAGGACTTCCCCTAACAGGGTAGACAGAGCTTTTCCAATTTATTCTAGAGCACAGGGGCCTGGTTAACTTTTTTAATACCTCTCAATTCATCTGTTGAAAATAGACTTCCCCCTGTCCCAGTCTTTCTCTTTTTTAGAAAATATTTGAATTGCTTAGAAAATACTGAGTTCCCCTTTCTTATCCAATGAAGACAAAAAGATGGATGAAGAGTCTCTTAAATAGGTGTGCTCTGTTTGTTTTTCTTATAGTGCCAGAAGTAACCAAAGCACTTTGGAAAACACAGATACGGTTCTTGCCCTGAGCAGCTTATCATTGGGATTCAAACATGCCCTTGCAATTGCAAGTGATGCACAAGAGGAGGAGGAGAGGAAAGGCAATTAATGGCCAGATGAGTTGTTGAACTAAAAAGTTATTTGAAGGTGATTTAAACACTCAGAGCCTTTTTTACGACAGCAAAATTGCATCTTTGTCCTGCATAACCAGAGTGATGATGGTCTTTAAGCTGAGTTGAGCCATGACTTCCTTCTGGGAATGCATTTTTGCAGAAGCTCTCTCATGTGAATAAGAGATTAAGACCCAAAGTAGCCCAGGCCTACTTTTGAGGGAGCAAAGTGAGTCGAAGGCAGACACAGGTAATTGTAGCTGATCACAGACCTTGTCTGCCAGAGGAATTCTCTCTCCATGTGGATTTTGTGCCCCACCTGGCAGTGTCTGTGTTTATCCTGTGAACTTGGAGATGAGCTCATCATTTAATTGGAGACCACTGTCTTCATGTTGCCATTTCTTCCATGCCAGACATCTTCCCTGTGCTGATCAGAATTGCCACGATCTCCCCTCCCATCTCCTCTACCTTTGCCACAAAACCAGTAAAGAGTTGGATCACTCTGGGCTGAAGGACACTCTAGCTATTTTTAGCAGCAATATAAATACAAATATGCTTGTTAGTACAATCTAAAATAGCCCATCATGCCATCGTGGCTGCCTCTTATTTGCTGTCTGTGGGATTCTTGAGGACGAGAAATGTCCAGTTTTAACACCTGAGCATTAAACCACATTTCTGCTCTCACAGGTGCATTACACAAAAACCCCCAAACTTTTTGGGATTAAATTTTGAACTTCTGGGGAGAAAGAGTGGAATCTGAAGTAATATAGTAAAAGAAATAATGTGATGTCTGTGAGACAGTTACACCTTCCTGTTTCTGGACTTCTTTAGCTCAGTTGCAAAACAAGACATTAAAAAATTGCAGTATTTTCTCACTGCCGAATCCAAGTACCCAAATATACATGCAGGTTGCAAATCCATGAAGGACTAAAATTCTGCAATGCCAGGTAAAAAATATTAATATGGAGGAAGTACAGGTCCCCCAGTGCAATAAACATCTAGTCTGTTCCTTTGCCTGGAGGTACAAATAGTTGCTTCCTAAAATATTTGTAAAAGCCTAGGGATTTTCAACCCAGGATTTTATTGAAGGTAGAACAGTATATTTTCTTATACAAGACCATAATATAGAAAAGGAAAAGCACTGTAAAAATCCTTCCAGATGTTTATATAGATTCAGTGTTTTTGTTTTTGTTAAGATTTGTAATACTTGAAGAGCTGGTTTGGAAAGCTCAGCCAGGAAGATTAGATGCAGAGGTGCAAAGTGAAAAGACTGATGGTCTGCTTTCCTTTTCTCAAGAAAAATACATATAAACCCCTTGTGTTATATTTGAGAATTCTTAGATACAGATAATACGATGTGGATTTTGAGTCTTTAGACGGTAAATTTGATCTTTACAAGAGGAGTGGTGCTGAATCTCAGTTGTAACAGAAGTTCTCATCCAGGAATACTCCTGGGAAGATTATTAAAATACTACAGGTACTGACATCAGCTACAAAGATCTACTTGTGCATATTTCTTTAAAGGGGGGGAGAAAAACACCTTAATACACAGTATTACCATAGCTAGGCCCTATTATACTATTGTAATCACAGCTGAAGCAAGAACGGTGATTAACGATGGCAATTTATTGTATCTGACGAGGGGAGAAAATAGGAGATGTTGTTGTTATCATAAATCATATCATAAATAACCAAAGAGAAGCACTCAGAAAGCTTGTGTGGTGTCAGCAGCAAGCCCTTTCAGGCACGTTAGCCCAGGATGTAGCCATAGAAACCCCAAAGTCATATTGTTATCTTAGTCTTGCTGCAGTTATGTGATACAACAGTATTAACATATAGATTAGGCCATTTATAATACTAGGTGTCATTTCAGGTTGGCTTGCTTATATAGCATTTTAGTTTTTTTATTGTGCCGAATGTTAGGGAAACGCTGCATTTTTACAGGTCAGTATAGAGCCATTTATAATGTATCAGCTTCACACCTCTGTCAGTCTTGCTAATGTACTCTGTTATTGATTGGTTGTACTCTATGAAATGTCACTGCCTAATTACCTTGTCTCTGCTAATAATTTTATTTTTTAGAAGTCAAAATGTTCCTTTAAAGAGGAAAAACCTCTGTACCTACGCACACACTTTGGGACAAGTTTTCAATTTTGTTAAAGGATCATACCCCCCAGAGGGAGTAAAAAGTGAAATAAAAAGCATGGAGATGAAGCCAGATTTTGTTGTAGAGGTTTTCTGTCTCTGGCTCTATGTTTTGATCTAACTGCAGTGGTTTTCACATTACACTCTGCAGAGTTCAGAGGGGGAGACTCAATCCCAAGTTATTCAGAGCAACAAAGTGACTGAGCCAAGGCTACCCTGCTGACAGGGAGCTGGCTGGATCTCACACATTTCTCATTCCATCACTTCCTAAAGATGCTCCTGGGGTTGTTTCTACTCTCCAGACCCATTAGCCCTGCCGTGCTGTGTGTTCATGTGTTTGTGCATGAGCTACAAAAAATGTTGAGCCACTGCTTAAAAGTCACAGCAAAAGTAAATTCTCCCTTGTTGTATTTAGACAGAAACATGTTTTTGCTTGCTGTAGCAGCAAAAATTCTGGACTAATATTTTGTCAGGTCAGAGAGAGATTGTGGATGTAGTAGATAACAATCTGCCAACTCTGTTTTTCTGTCTTCAGCAGGGAACTGGCTGTGTCATTTTAAGAATCCTGTGTTATTTGGCTTCATAAAATTCCATATTTTTAAAAAATATTAGAATGAGAGCAGCCACTAGTAACTACTTAGAAGTGTTACTCTCATTGTATCTGATATCCTAAAGCAGCACTGGAAGCCAAAATCTCACATTATATCCTAAGCCAAGATCTGGTGCTCCTCACAACTCTCCTTTTTTCCCACTCACTTACACTTGTGTGATCCTGAGGTGGGTTTTTTACTTTATCAGCTGGGCATAAACATACTTTATCTTTGGTTTGTTGGGTTTTCTTGTTGTTTTTTTTTCCTTCCACTCGCAGATATATTTCCATTTGAGTTGCCCCATTAGGTCACTTCTAGCCCAAACTAGCAGATAATATTTCTTATTTTAGCCTCAAATTCCTCATTCTCCTGCACAAATTCTTGGACCAGGACAAAAGAAAGGATGAGACAGTTTCCATTTAAATGTAGAACTACAGGTTTAGGAGTTATGGTTTGTTTCTGGCAAACTTTCAATACTCTCTTCTCTTACTGGTGCTCAGTAGTTCATCTCTAATGATTTTGTACCAAATGGGGAGGATGGAGAGGTAACTGAATCAGTCTGGAAAATTTTGAGTCCAGAACCAGATTACTGCTATCATAATCAGATGGTTAGATGTATTATGTCATTAGGGATGGAGGGGTGTTTTTTTGGCCTCTTGTAGCTCCTTGGACACATTAATAAGGGCTTCTGGAGGGACTGATAAATGGATACACCAAGTCTCAGTCCTACTGAGCACCTCGAAGTTCAGTGCTAGCCAGTAGTAAGGACTGAAGGCACCACCAGCCATTTGGGGCAACATTTTCCAGTGTGATTAACAAGTTGAGGTGTTTAACTACTTCAAGCACCTTTCACATCTTCCTTACAGTGTTTTAGTTATTTATGCAAAATTACTTGCCATATCTGAAAGCTCCTTTTTTTTTTTTTTCCTTCTCTCTCTCTCTCTCTCTTTTTTTTTTTCTTTCTTTTTTTTTTTTTTTAATGTATTGGTTATTTTTGCATTTGATAACATTCTGAGAAGGCACTGCAGTGAACTCGCTGACAATGTCAGTGGAAAAATCTGAGCACATGGAAGATGAGTTTGTTGGTGGTGCTCTCTTTCCATAGAAAGTATGAACTGGAAAATGTCAGGGTTTGGTAATAGGCTGGTTGATCTTTATAAAGTAAAGGAAAAATCTGTTGTTTTAATGTCTGTTTGGTAAACAGGTCACATCAGTGATCAGTTGTGTTCATACAGCAGAAAAAAAAAATACAATTATAAATATATATAAATATATATGTAACATATACACAAGTATCTATATAAAAGCCAGTATTCTAAGCCCCACATGTGTCAGAGGTATCTCAGTGTGTTCATTTTGCATTAAGGTATCAGGATATTGGCCTGTAGGATATCAGGATTGAATTTTGTCCCCCTTCCATTAATTTCCTTTATGGACTACAAGCACACTTTCTGTTTGTTTTGGGGAAAGGTCATTGTTATTACAAGTTAAAGAGATAAAACAAATCATGGCACAAGAAAAAGACTTCAGTTTTAACAGAAATCAAAAGCTCCTGCTTATTAGGATATGATAGGGATGTAAGCTCTTGATTTAATGACTTAAAATTTCCAAAAACTTATCTTTGGCTGCATCTCATGCTTTAGCTAGACAATAGGAAAATTATTCTAGAAGTCTGAAAAAAAGGTTTTTTTCTATTTTTTCTCACTAAAATGTTTCATATGTTGAGTGGGAACAATCCCTTCCTTCCTTGCATTTGAGAGGCTGAGCTGGCTGTGTGTAAAACCATCAGCCTTGATATCCATGTGGTCCGAAGGAAGATATGCTTGGAAACAAAGATGGATTGAAGATTTCAGTGCAGGCAGTGCCAGATCACTTCTTTTCCCTAATCATAATTTTCCTTAAAACCCCTGATGCTTCCAACTCCCATTCCCAGGTACTTGGTAGCATGCAGTGCAAAGGAGAAGAGAGGCTGATCTGAAGAGAACTAACTATGTGTGAAAGAATTTTGTGATCTACTGACAGATCTTATTTGGTCATTTTGCATTCTCTTAGAAAAGAAAGTGTTCAGGTTCTGTTTAAAAAGAAAAGGATTATGGAAGAAATTTAATAGTTGAAAATAGGTATGTATGAGTTGCATGGAAACATCTGCTTTTTGAGAATGGGTATCCTTAATGGGTTTAGTCTGATAGCTGATCCTGTTTATCTGCCATACTGCCGTTAATATCAAATGCCAAATGCCTAAATCTTACATTATTATAATAACAAGAGTTGGCTTCCACAGGAACTTGTTACCTCCCAGAGCTTTGTGCAATTAATACGTTAGACGTAGCATTGGACATAAGAGCTGCTGTTACTAAAATCAAGTTACTCTTTCCTCAGCAAGTGGTGTCCAGTTTTAGACCAGCATGTCTGACTCTGCTTCATCTTGTACATAAAAAATATTCATTTATTCTTAAATCTCGGTGTCTTACCCAGATGGTTTTATCCTGTCACCCACCCTGTGACAGAGCGAAATGTTAATCCAGTTTTCAGAAGAGAGACTGGAACTTTACTTAAATTAAATACCAGCCAACAGACAGGGTAGGTTTTTGGCAGGGTCAGGAGCTGAGCAGAGATTTTGTCTGTCCCAATCTGTGCCGTATTCTCTAGGACACCCATCTAGCTGTCAGTGCTTATGCTTTCCCACTGAAGCTACTGAAGTAAAAAGTCTGGTGATGACCAAGATTATGACAATTTTAATTTCATAGTTATATTTATATACAATAGATTTTCTTTCTTGAAGAATGCCCATATATAGGTGCATTTCTATTCAATCAGGTGAGTTTTGCATCTGCTTTTCCTGCCTTCACTTTTATCTGACCTGTTGTGCTGCCTCCTCTAAAAATTCAGCCAGGTGAGCATGATAATTTGGTGCAGGTGATTGCACTTCTTTCTCTGCAAAAAGGCAGGTTTTCTGTTCCTTTTTACCCTTGTATCAGTTTCAGGGACAAATAGTCCCTCAGTTTTCGTAAACCTGGAAATTCATAACTGAAGTGTTGAGTATTGCTGTCCTGAAACTGAGCTGTAGCCAAGTTAAGAAGTTGTATATTCAATAACCCTTTGGTCTGGGGTCCCTGCTGTGATACAGGAACATGATGTACCAAGATAGAGAGTTTGATCTTCTTTAGTGGTTTTTCCTTAAAAAAGGGAGCAGGAGTTTCAGTTTCTTGACTGAACTTGCCTGAGCTTAAGAAATTTTCCAGCATTTGAAGTGGTGACAGATCCCCACAGTTTGCATTTGGGATTCTGATGCTCTCTGTCCAGAAATCCTGAGGTGCTGCGTATTTATCCAGTTCAGTTTTTACAGCACCTCTGTGAGATGGAATTATCATCATTTGTCAGCTGGGAAGGCAGCAGGATATGGAGTGACCTGCCCCAAATCACCCTGCAGACCTGTGTCAAGAGAGGAGTGGATTCCTTCCTCCTCTAGCTTCAAAGTCATCCTTTCATGAAAGTGAACTTGCTTTCTGACATAGACACAGGTGATGTTGTTACCCATTGGATCATTTAGGTTGGAAAAGCCCTCTGAGATCATCAAGTCCATTAACCCAGCACTGCCAAGTCACCTCTAAATCCATGTCCCCAAGTGACACATCCACATGTTTTTTTAACAATTCCAGGGATGATGATTCCACCACTTTCCTGGCACAGCCTAATATTCTCAAGTAAGAAGTGCTGCCTTTCTAACCAGATTTCTCATATGCTGACAGGTCTCAGCTTGTTTTTTTTTCAGTGATGGACAAATTCAGTGCTGCGACGGCTGAACTCATCCCTCCTGTAACCCAGGCTCTGCACAGGGGGCCCACTGACATAATAAACAATTGTTCTCTATAGCTTTAGTAATGTGAGCATTAATATTGATCCAGCACTGACTTCTCTAACCAAAAAAAAAAAAAAAAAAAAAAAAGTATCTGTTATCTTGAGAAACCTCCCAAACAGCTCCAGTCTCTTTTCATTACAGGGGAGAGTTATGAGGGCAGATGGCTGAGGTGATATCCATTTGACCTATAGATGGTAACTGGGGCTGGATCATTAATAAGGTGGCTGGAGATAGGGAGAAATGGCAATAAAGAGACTTAGAAAGCAATCTTGTGCACAAAGGATGGCACATCCAGAAGTGCCCAGTGGAAAATGAGATGGACAAAGGTGAGGAAGTGGCCACGTTGTTGTAAATGCTCATCACCAAGTCAGGCAGCAAATACTTAAAAGCTGGTGGTTTTCCATGTTTAGTTCCTGCTCTGGTGTGAATCCTTTGGGAGGAAAGAGAGACGTGGGTCTTGAACTCAAGATAGAAATTTCACTTTCTCTAATTAACTACCCCCTCCCCACCAAAAAAAAAAAAAAAAAAAAAAAAAGTGCTTCATTGTTTTCTGCCACAGCTGTGGTGACTCAGGTTTGAAAGCTGCTGCCTGGCAGTATACCAGTCCTTGCTAAGGATCAGACTGTGGCCTTGTTCCAAGAGAAATTTGGATTTCATTTGACCACGATAGGATTCCAGATTGTCATCTGAGCATGTCTGAAAAGTGGTGAATGTGTGTCAGTAGTTAAGTGCTCATGAACTTCCTTAGTCCCTGGATTGTTCAGGACTGACCCAGGCAATTTTTTCCAGATGTTTTGGGGAATCCAAGTCTATATAAAAGGGATGGTAATGCTTCTGCTTCCTTACTAAGTTGTCTTTGTGGCTTGCAGGAATGTGCATGAAAGCTGGAGCCAAGACACCCCGATTTCTTGTCTCACCTCTACAAACTGCACTTTAACCTTTCTGCCCTTCCCTGGCACCTCCACACAAGATCACAGAAACTTCACGGGCCTGCTGCAAACTTTACTTGGCCTTATTAAAAAAAAAATAAGCATTGCTCTTTTTTTTTGTTGTACAGAACTCCGGTCCCTGTTCTCCAAAGCTCCTCTGAAATTGTTTTTCTGCCTTTGATCCAGCAGCTGCTGGTATTCTGCAATCCTGAGTAGGTAAAACATGAGAAGCACCTTGGGATGAGAAGGAGTTATAAAAATATGAAATATTGCAGTGCCCTTCCGTGAGATATAGTGTAAGAGAAGGGCTGTTTAAATGGACACTGGGCAGAAATCTTTAGCAAATAAATGTTCTGATTTTTCTAGTAAATGTGAATTTTTTACTGTTGCAGGAGTTTATTTTCCACTTTGTTGATTCTTTTTATCCCCATGTTTCTTGTATTAAGATGGTTAATGTTCCTATCTCTAAAGTCTGTATCATCAAACCCTATCTTTCCTAATATTTTAATTTGGCTACACTTTTCATCTTGTGGCTGAGGCAGAAGATTTCTCTAAATCCCAATTTTAAAGTATGATGTTTGTTTTAAATTATATCTCCTACTTTTAAATTAAAACAAACTGCGCTCTGAAGTAGGTGGAATGGGGTTTGGAGGCAATTGCTCAGTAGCAACCAGGGCTGTGTGACAACTGATGAATGCTGATTCTTCATCCCCAAAACCTTCTGAGCGGGTGAAGGCAGCTGATTTCTGCAGCAGCTTAAACAGAGATTGAAATTACTTCCGTGATGCGGAAGCAGATTTTTTTTCCCCCATAGCAGGTGCAGGCTCAGTCCACAGTGATTTCTCAGTTATACTCTAACTTTGCAGTTTAAAAAATTTAATGTCAGTGCCCAGCCAGGCAAAACCTAACTCCCTAACATTTCTGTTTTTCACGGAAGGCTAAGACTTTATCCTCAGGCAAAGTCTCCACTCTGGGCTGGCTGCTGTAAATCCTCTGGGCCCTGGCAAAAGCCAGACTTGCTAGCTCATTTTACTTAATTTGTGATGCTGGCAAGATTTGTGCTGCAGCCCAGGGCTCTTGACTCAACTCTCCTAAATCAGAGCATTGACACATTACAGCAGAGAAACACCAGCACAGAAAACCTGAAAATAAACTCCTTGAAAAGAGATATTTCAGAAAGATGCTGTCTTACTGAGTTTTAATTAGTGTTTAGTAAAATGCTTCAAGTTTCTTGGTGCTTTCTTCATTAAAGCCACCTGCTCATTAAGAAGTTGGGTTTTAGCCTCTATCCTCATAAATGTTTTTTACTACATATTTCATGAGAGAGTCTTGGGGCACTGGATATCTTTCCTGAGAAACGCAGCTAGACAAAATGTCTTGAGTTTTTGCAAGTGGGTAAACAGAAACTTGGGGTAAAGTGAAATGAGATTGTGTAGGAATGTTAACCAGCAGAGGTGTAATGATGTAATTACTGCAAATACAAATGTGTCAGGTTAATGCCTGTGTAGACATTCTCATTCAGGACTAAGAATCCTTTTTCCTGCTCGGATAATTCCATTTTGAAAGTGAGGAAGTGTATCCAAGAGGATAAAGTGCTTGGCTGTGGTTGTGGAGATCAGAGGTTCTCTTTTTAAGTCTACTGTGGATTTGCTGGGAGATCTCAAGTCAATTTTCTCTTCTCTGCACTGTAGTGTCACGTGTGGGTCTGAAGATGGTGTTGTATGTAGGAAAAAAAAAAAAAATTGTTATTAGACAAAAAAATAGCAATCAGACAGGTGGTATCTGCACTGGTTTGGAATAGTTGGTGTCTGATGTCTACACTGTGTAGATTTCAGGTTTATCTTGTTTTCAGAAGCTGGTTTTTGGTCTCACAGCCCAAATGCCAGCTTGCTCTGGAATGTGTTAGATGGATTCCTCCTTCATTTTGGTTTCATTGCTGCAGGAAGCCAGCATATGCACTCCAGGATTGCCCCACGATGCAAACAACGGTAAAGGAGATGATGGGGAAATGCATTTCAAAGGCATGTGTGTGATGAACCAACACACACACGCCATGCTGGGGCGTTCCCAGACAGTCAGGACAGATAATGTCCACCTGCAGCAGCTTTTAAGATGGTATCAGAGACAGAACCTGGCAGGTTGAATGGGGCTTAGTACTCTGCTTTAACCTTCAGACTATGCTGCTTAAGGAAGAATTAGCTAGGTTTAGGAAGATGTTTTCCTAGTAGCTAATCTGCAGTCAAAATTGCATGATATATAGGCAAGTTAGCACAGTTCTGGTAAATTTTGCTTTGACACTGTGTTACGGCAAAAAATGCTTCATCCTCTTTCCCTTCATTTAAAAATGAATCAAGAAGTTATTAGGGTGGTTTTGGGTGGAACTGACACTTTGGGCCTGCTCTGCAAGTTCTGCCATTGGTGAGCTCTACCCTCCTCTCCTTTGCTCGTGGGTTCAGTGTTGCACTGCAGTGAGGGCACTCACCAGTTCCAGCGGTGGCTGATGTGAGACAGGAGGTGCCACATGTTCCTTCCAAGCAGGCCAGTAAGAAGCCTTTAGGTGGCCAGTTGTCTCTTCTGGGCTGAGCTGCACATGAATATTTGCTCTGGTTCTTGTTTGTTTCTGTAAAACACGTTTCAATTATCCTAAAGCTTTTCTAAATGTTGTTTGTTACAGAAGAGGAAGAGGAGCAGGTTCCTACCGATGGAGGTACATCTGCAGAGGCCATGCAGGTCCCACTGGAAGAAGAAGGAGATATGGAAGAGGATGAGGCAATTAATGATGAGAACTACTTGAGCAAGAGACCATTAGAAAGTCCTGATGCTGAGGAATTCCCACCTGTGAAAAGGCCGAAACTGTCTGTTTCCAAAGGGGACGCCTTGGACGGGACTGTGGAAGCACGTGAGCCTCTTAGCTCAATAAATACACAAAAAGTACCACCAATGCTTTCTCCAGTTCACGTTCAGGACAGTACAGACTTAGCTCCCCCTTCACCAGAACCACCAATGTTGGCTCCCATTGCAAAATCCCAAGTACCGACCCCCAAAACTTTAGAGGCAAAGCCGTTTGTACCCAAAACGAAGTCCAAAACAAGTTCTCCAGGACAAAAGACAAAATCACCGAAAACTACACCCTCACCAGTGGTAGCTGGGAGTCCCATTTGTTCACCAAAAACTGGATCCAAAGAAAAAAAGTCACCAGGTCGTGCCAAGAGCCCCAAAAGTCCTAAAAGTCCAAAGGTTCCTGTGCACGTTCCGCAACCACCTGTGAAGCCTGAAACACCGAGTAGACCCCCTCTGGCTGCATTGAGTGAGAAGATAGGAAAAGAAAATATTCAAGTGAAACAGGGACAGACACCACCTGAGCCTGCCCCCAAGCCAAATATGGACAACCAGGTGAAGAAAGTCCCAGTCATGGACAAGACCATTGATGATTCAATCGATGCTGTGATTGCTCGTGCGTGTGCCGAACGAGAACCGGATCCCTTTGAGTTTTCCTCTGGGTCCGAATCAGAAGGGGAAATTTTTACCAGTCCTAAGAGACTTTCTATTTCAGAGTCTACAACTCCTAAGCCTTCTGTTCCTGCCAATAATGCAAATAAGGCAGGAGCAACTCCAATACCTGCCTCAGGTGGGACTTCAAGTTCAGACATTTCATGGACAATGGATGACTCAATTGATGAGGTCATTCGGAAGGCAAACATGGGGACACCTTCTAATCCACCTACCAACTTCACTTATTTTTCCTCTCCTTCTGCTTCACCTCCAACTCCGGAGCCTCTTCTCAAAATCTATGAGGAGAAAACCAAGTTGGCTTCATCGACAGAAGTGAAAAAGAAATTGAAAAAAGAGCTGAAAACTAAAATGAAGAAGAAAGAAAAGCAAAAAGAAAAAGATAAAGAGAAGAACAAGGAGAAAAATAAGGAGAAGGAAAAGAACAAGGAGAAAGATAAAGACAAAGAAGGAAACAAGGAAGCCAAGTTTCAGTGGAAGGAACTGCTCAAAGAGGATGATCCTGATCCATATAAATTCAAACTAAAGGACTTTGAGGATGCTGAGACAAAAGTAAAGTTGAAAGATGGCAATACCAAAAAAGAGAGAGAAAAACATAAAGATAAAAAGAAAGAGAAAGAGAAAGGCAAAAAGGACAAGGATAAAAAAGACAAAGAGAAACTCAAAGATAAGGGTAAGGAAGATAAGATAAAGGTACCATCAGCACCTCTTGTGTTACCTCCCAAAGAAATGTCTATGCCCTTGTTCAGCACACCATCTGCCATGAGGCTTCCCAGCATGTTACCTTCCTTGTCTCCCATGCTACCGGAAAAACTATTTGAGGAAAAAGAGAAACCAAAAGAGAAGAAGAAGGACAAAAAAGAGAAGAAGAAAAAGAAAGAAAGGGAGAAGGACAAAGAAAAGGAAAAGAAGGAGAAGGAAAAGGAGAGGAAAGAAAGAGAAAAGAAAGAGAAAGAAAAGGAGAAACACAAACATGAAAAGGTAAGCTGGTTGGATGAGTTGAGATGGCGCACTTGCTTGAAGAATCCATATGGATTTCTGTGTTTGCTCCTGAGCGTTGTCCAAGAGCGTTGAGGAGAAGTGTGGTTACAGGTTTGGTGTTTCTTAAAAATAACAGCTCCAAGGAAGGTGTCCACCAAGAGCTTCAGAGGTTGTCCCAGCTCTTTGGAAAACAAAACAGTGGAATTCTAGTTCTGTGAATTTGAAATGTGAGATTGCCCTGGCTTTTCTCTGCTTACTTTTCACTGGAAAAGCCGAGGCTCAGACTCAATAACACACACTGCAAAGGGATGCAATGTTGTGATGCAGAAAGTTTGTTCTGTAGGTTTCCACTAGAAGGGCAGCAACTCTATACCCTTCTTATAAACTTTAAATTTTGTTTAAAGGCCTGCTGTTTGAAAGTTTGTAGAAGCCTGGAAATTCCCAGGTGGACAGAAATGAGAAGCAGATTGCCTTCAAATAAATGTTATCTCGCATGCTCAAAAGAGTTGCTGAGTCTTCTCTTAGCAAATCTGCCCCCTTGTTGCTCCAATTTGTTTGAAGTAAGAAAATGATTTTCAAATTATGGTCTAAGTGTTCAAATGTCACCTTTTGTTTCGAGTCTTATGCTTGAGAGACAGAAGGGGAGAGCTAATTTTCAAGGGGTTTGAGGTCCTTCCGTTCCTGTAACTTACATCAGCTAAAGATAATTTCTTCTTTCCAATATCACCTAATCTTGAGACTATATTTGATATTTAAGAAATGAAACCAGCATATTTGCATGTTATCAGATTTGAAATCCCATTAGAAGCAGCTCCCCTAATACAGGATTTGCTCTAATTTTTTTGTCACTTCACCTTATAATGCGCATTAAATTGTTAATATTGAAAAGAAAGAAGAAAAGAACGAGATTGTCTTCCTATGTGATAACCTTGGATACAAGAGTTCCTAAATCTCTCTCCTTAGCCTTGGGAAGCACTGCATGAATTCCAGTTTTACCAAGATGCTCTTTACATCCTGCTTTGAGTGTAATACTCAGTTTGTACAGGCTCAGATTTGGGACATTCCTCACTCTCCTTTTCCTGCCACTCTTATGTTACCTGCTGGACTTGCCACAAAGTGCAGATTTCAAAATTTGATAGAATTTTTAAGTTTACCAGTGTTTTTTTTCATGCAGAATCTGGGTGATGTGAAGATCAACAGGGTGGTGGCCCAGTTGACCGTGATAATTTCATGTCTGGTTTTAGAATGCAGCAACACTTTGACAGATTCCCCGTTTTATCTGTCTGTCCCTTGTGCCTGAGCTGTTTTGGCAGTATTTCATTGAGAATTTCTGCTGAGATTTCTTTTTTAAGTTAAATATGGGTGTATGTAAAATAGAGGCAGTGAGTTACTTGTTTTCCATACATTCAGTTTTGCATTTCTTCTGCAGTTTTCTGTGTCAAGCTTGCTTCAGAGTGATAAACAGACACATAAACAAATACAAACTGGTAAAGCTTCAGTGTAGACTCACCATATATATATATATATTTATTAGGAAAAGGAGTTCAACACTAATAAAAACTTGGACAAATTAAATTGACAAAGCTGCCCATTACCTTGGCAAAAAGTCCCTGTCAAAAGATAAACTTTAAAGCTAGAATGCATGGAAGAGTCCCCAGATAGAATTAAAATTTAAACTGATTCTTGAGAGATAAGCTTTTTTAAAATCCACCTCTTTGCTGCAAGTCAGGATTTTAAAAATAAATTTCCCCTTTAAATCTCTTGAGCGATTTTCATTTTTTGCAAGGCCGCACTGCTGGTGTCCTGGAAAAATGGAGAGTTAGAGCTTTATCAGTTGGTGCCCTGAGGTATGTGGCAAAGAAGCTAAATCCTTGAAGATTAGCAAAAAAAATGCAGCACATGGCAATAAGGGGCTTATATGACTACTAGTATTAGTTCAGGTGAAAGAAGTATTGCTTATACATAAAACTGGACAAATCCACTGACAATGTATTTTTAGTTAGCTACAAAGAAGTCTTATATTGCTGGACTTTACCTCTTTGGTGATTTGGGAAGCTTAGTAATCCACTGTAAATGCTCTTCTGCTGGCCCCAATTCCCAGTATTACTCCAGAATGCTGCTCTTTCGTTTTAACCCCTAAAAGTACATGTTTCCTTAATTTAGCTTTTAGATCACACAATGACTTATTTAGGCAGCAGTTGTGCTGCAAGAGCAAACGATCAAGTTACATTTTGGATGTTTAATCTGCCACAGCGCGTCCGCCTCGGAGGTGTGAGCACAACCTGGGAGATGAGTTCGTGGGCTCGCTGCAGTTTCAGCTCCTGATGGCCAGGAGAAAATATGAGTCCCATTCCTAATCTTGCTGTAGTTAAACAACAGACTGACTCAGCTGTAGTGTTCCCATTTTTGAGCCTTATAGTTGTTACCTAAGTGCGCATCCCGTCCTGTTTGGGTGATTGAGGCTTTTTATCAAGTTTTTCCTGGAATTTTGCCTCAGGCTGCTGAAAGGTACAGAGCAGCAAACAGTACACTGCATAAATGGCAGAAAACAGAGGCTGAAGGCTTCATGCTGGGAGTGTTTGGTGGTGGCACCAAGGAGGAAAAGTGTTTTCTCCGGGCTTGCCTGCAGCTCCATGCCCTGCAGTGGCGTTGGGTGCTGCCCTCAGTGCCAGAAAAAGAGATCTGGGGCGCTGCCTTGCGAGCTCCACCAAATGAAAAGCAAACACTTGGAGCAGTTACACCCCACTTGTACTCCAGAGATTACCAGGCATGCTGTAGGAAGGACTGAGCAGCTCAGGGAGCAGCTGCTGACCCAGTTTTAGCTAACCTTAATAAGCTGAGCTGGAAACTAAAGTAGTTGAGGAACTGCTTCATAAGAAATGGAGCCATCCTTGCACCAGGGCAGGGCTTGCCAGAGCTTCCCCAAAACAAGCTGCCCTTGCTTCTCTATCAAAATCCTGGCATCAGTGTGGAGGAAGACAAAGCTCAGCAGGATGTAACTGTGAATGCTCCTTAGTTTTCTCCTGGTCTAATGATGTAAACCCTACGCACAAACCCATGTTATAGGAAGATGCTTCCTCTCCTCTTGGATATCAAAGGATAAGATTTAGCATTGTGATGGAGCCCTGTTTTCCTCTCCCAGCAGACTGTGATGTTGATGTCTGAGCGTAAAGAAGTGGTTTATGTGCTTTTGTTCTGGCCCATGAGCCCACACCACCATTGTTTAGGGCAGTACCAAGGACCTTTATAGACGATATGGGCATCTCTCTGTGCTGTGTGCTGGAAGCTGCAGCAGCAGTGCCTGTCCTAAGACGTTTTGTATTCAAAACAGGCACTAAAGAAGGGGGAGAAACCTGCAGGAAAAGAGGCAAGATAGCTTGTGCAAAGCCACAGTCCTGAGCCTCCAGTACCCGGGGTTCAGTTTCAGTCTCTTAAGCTCTGGGTGATGTTACAGGTTAAGAAACTGGGAAAACAGAGAAAAGACTCACCTATGGAAGATGGCAGAGAAATTGTTGTAGGCTTTAGAAGCTTCAGAGGAAAAATGCTCTTGCTCTTGCAACACTCCAGGGGTATGATGTAACAAAAAGTGGTTTTACGTAAACAAAGAGTGGAGAGAGGCCTGTGAAATCAGCTAATCCATATCCATGGTGAGCTGTATTGCAAAGCATGGTTCACTGTGTCAAAGCAGGAACACCTCTCAGGCTGCTCCTCTCTCTCTGGCCTAGACACCTTTGAGAGAGCAGCTCCAATTCTTTTGCCAAAATGCATGGAATGAGATTTTGTTATTCCCTTTCTCAAAATAAGTCCCACTTGAGCCCTCCCACTCTGGCCTGCTCTCTCCAACACTGCTTTCTGTGCTTTGCATTGATTGTTTGCCCTCCCTTTTTCTGGGAAAGTTTTACAAAACTGGAGATTTCATCAGATTTACATTTAGTATATGCATATTCGTTTTGTCTCTTAAGTTCCTGGAGCAGATTCAGCCAAGTAGTTGTTTTATTAAATATGGTGACACACATGCTCAAAAATGCGATCAATCTCCAGCTCGCTCTCTCTCTCTCTCTCTCTCTCTCTCTCTCTCTCTCTCTCTCTCTCTAATGTATATACACTTGTCATATATGGATATAAGTTGAGTAATGAATGCCTGGAGAATCATTACAGTGTCAGCTGTAGCATCTGTGGTCATTCTGTACAGGTTTTGCAAACCAGTAGCTCAATGGGAGTTGGTAATTTTGGCATATACTGGTTCCATAAGTTCAAGGACATATTCAAGTGGTCTAAACTCCACCAGATACCAAGACTGGAATCCCAGGCCACTTGAAAAATAGTCATTAAAAACCTCAGCCTAATTGCAGTAAAATGCAGTAGCTGTTATACCTGTGTGGATAAGAACTTTCATAAAGTATTCAGTGTTGGTGTTTATTTGCTTCCTTTGTCTCTCCTTTTGACTCAAGAGTGTCATGGTACATTTATGTGATGAACCTGGGAAATAATTAAATATAAATCTCAGAAAAACGTGCAAACATCAATGGGTGCCTGACAAGTTTGAGTACTAAAATCAAAGCTTTTCTATCGTTGTTTAGAAACAAACTGGAAGTTTTGTGTCTCTAGGAAAGGACTTAATCAGGAAGATTTGCTAACAAATTGTATCAGGAGGTACAAATGCAGCAAAATTTCAAGTTGATTTTTTTTTAGCTTAGAGTCTGTATTTGTGAATTGCCATGGCTGAGAGTCCCCTCAGACTGGGACCCATCCACACCATGGGACGAAGTGGGAGAGAGCAGTGATTAGCCTGTCGTAGTTCTGTCTCATTAAGTTGATATCCTCTGGTTAACTCCATCAGTGCTTTCATGTAATTAATGTATTTTGGGAGTCTGCTTGCAGTCTTTGATTGATGATTGTGTTCCCCTGTACAGATAAAGGTGGAACCAGTTGTTCCAGCTCCATCACCGGTTATTCCTCGGCTGACTTTAAGAGTGGGCGCAGGCCAAGACAAGATGTAAGTACCAATAAATCCATCTGTGAGGTGTGTGCTCACCACAGTCCATCCTCAGGCACTTGTGGGAGCTCTTCTTTTGGGAAAAAAATTAGTGCCAAATTACATTTATACAGCAAAGTGCATTCTCCAAGTGAGACCCATCACCTTCCATCTGTCCTACTGTGTGTCCCATTCCGTGTTTTTCTAGGGCATGGATTACAAGACTCCATTTAGGCTGGTATGATGCCTCCAGTGACATTTAGTGAGGTTTCTGTAATGGATGCTTATTCTGAGTGTAACCTACAGCAGAGTTTCACAACACTCCCCAGCTAACAGTTGTTTTATGCTTTAAAACATAACAGTTGGAATTCCTTTATACACATCTGTTTTATTATAACTGTTGATGATTATTCATGAGTGTACTTAACGCATTTCAAGTGCTGGTTCATTAGCTCCCTAATTATTGGGTGCTGTTGTACAAATAATAGTTACTTTGTACTGGATGAGCATAAATAGGGTGATCCCTATCCTGAGATCATCCAACATAAACAGGAGGCTGGAGAGGCTGGGGAAACCATGTGTCACCAGGCTTCTTAGGCTGGTTCTGTGTTGTATGTGAAGGGTTTCTTTTAATCAGGTTTCTCGTGTTGATTTCATGGCACAAAGCACACTTTCATGTCCCATGATAAACATGAGCACCACATAGATCTTTCATTTCCATTCCTGACATGAAATACTGCTAATGCAGTGGTTTCTTTTAGAGAGCCATTAAGAACTAAACCCCCTAATCACTAATTTTTCTGCTCTTGAAGTTAAATTGGATTTTTATGATTATTTTCTTTTTCTCTGCTGTCCTACTTCTCCCCAGCAGGTAACCATGGCTTTTACTGCTTTGAAGCTGCTGAGGGACTTCAGTCATTCCTTGGTTCCTAAGGGACACCCACACCCCAGTTATTAACCATTTTTGCCTTCTTCCTTCCACAGTATTTGAGCGTGGTCTAAAATTTCTGTGCTTCGGGTTGCTGTACAAAGTTCCAGCTTTCTCAGAATACTTGTCTGTCCTGCTGAGCATGATTTGTGCATGGCTGGACATGCTGTCCCTTGAAAGCCCACAAATCCATTTTCTTCCTTCAGGAGCCATGGATACTTTTAAATTCTGCTTTTTCAAGGACTGTAGAGTGTTTATATGGGGGAAATTTTCATGGCAGAACTTCTGAATTGAAGTTCTGAAGCCGTATTTTAGCACCAGTTGTCTTCTAACCTCACCACAGTGTTTCTCATACCCACACACATTTTGAGAGGGGACTTCAGACTCCATCTGTTTGCTACAAATCGTGTGGGTGCATCATTGTCATCCCTGCCAGCCCTAATTGGGTCTGAGATACTGACATCTTGTTTCACGGGCTTTTGGGAAACTCACTTTAATCCCAGATTCATTTTTGCATCTTTAGTGGCACCTTGGCCCCCATCTGAGGACCTCATAACAGGTAGAAAGAAAAGCTTTTTGATGTGTTATAGTAAGGGAAAATCAAACTTATGTTTCATCTGTGTTGGTAATGAGGTTCTAAATATCTGGCAATTATCATATAAAAATGTTGTGTTTCAGTTAGCCTGTCCCTGGAGTTAACTGGCATGGGATTGTTTGAGGATACCATGAATCTCCATGGAAAGGTGCAAGGAAAATTCTTATGGATGCTTAGAATTTGATACAAATAGAAACTAGATGGAGAATTTGGTTATTTCAATTTCTCTGATAGAGATTTTTGGAGGCTTTTGGAAGTACTCAAGTACCTGTTCAGTTGGAAGTTAATTTGTTTGGGGGAACTTCATATAGAACATCTTTAATAGAAGCACTTGCAGATCTTTATGAGGCCATAGGGCTTTCAGGTGTCTGAAGCAAAAGTGTCAGATTGGTGGTGCATGGAATGGAGATTCACATCACACCATAAACTCAGCACAACTCCAACACAAGTTGACTGAGTATCACAGCAGTGGTCAGCAAAATGCCTTTGCAGTGCAGTGAGCAGTTAGGGCTCTTCAACCTGGAGAAGTGAGAGCTGTGGAGAGACCTTAGAGCCCCTTCCAGTGCCTAAGGCGCTCCCAAAAAGCTGCAGAGGGACTTTCTGCAAAGGCATGGAATGACAGGATAGGGGGGAATGGCTTCAAACTGACAGAGGGCAGCGTTAGATGGCATATGAGGAAGAAATTCTTCCCTGTGAAGGTGGTGAGGCCCTGGCACAGGGTGCCCAGAGAAGCTGTGGCTGCCCCATCCCTGGAATGCCCAAGGCCAGGTTGGATGGGGCTTGGAGCAACCTGGACTGGTGGAAGGTGTCCCTGCCCATGGTGGGGGGCTGGAACTGGATGATCTTTAAGGTCCTTTCCCACCCAAATCATTCTGATTTTATAATTTTACTTCTTGACTCCTCTGCTTAGACCAGTGTGCAAAGAGGTGATGGCAGCAGCAGGAAAGTCTTCTCTCTTGTGTTCGTGAATAAAAATACATATTTCTCCCAGATTCAAAGTAATACCTGCATTGAGGCTTGTCTGGAGTGCAAATGTTCTTACAACACGCTTTAGCTCCAGAGAAGTGGCTATTAACAACATTGGGTTAATAGACATGAAAATGTATTATTGCTGAAGGATGGACAAACCAATATTGAAAAAACTGTCCTACTTATAGAGTTTTTTTGCAAGTGTTTTAACTGCACAGTAAAACAAGAAGAAAGTAGAGTATTATCAAAGCATTTCCATCTTAGTTGTAAACAATTACAGCAATACTTGCATGGATGCCACATTAGAAGAAATTTACTGGATTCCATTCTAATGCAATTAGAGCTAATTTTGTTCTTTAAATGAATAAAAGGTCAGCTAGTAAATCTAGTTTATCTCAAGTCCAGGCTTCAATAAATTGTTTTATTTAATTTGTTGTAAAAGATCTTATCCTTAATGGGCCTTGCTCTTATTGGTTTGCTTGGGTTCTAAAATATTTATGACCACCTTTTTAGATATGATTTGAATGATATGTTGGAAGGGTTTTTTTTTTTTTCCATTCCAGTGTTATCAAGGTAGATTGCTAACTGAGTTAGTATAGGAAGGAACTAGAGATGCTATCTTTTCTCAAAACAAAACAAGCAAAACAAAAAACACAGGCTTTTAAATTTTAAATGAACTGCAAATGATGAGTAGAGTTTAATATTTTTATTCAATTACATCATGGCTTCTTTTTGTCTTGTTATTTTTTTCCTAAACGCTATCATTTTTCATACACAAGTTTTTTTTAAAATCATATCTATTGATAAGTTGTTGACATTCCAGCTACTACTACAGCTAACATAAACTTCAGCAAAAGTACATGCTGTAATGTTTGATACTTCTGATAAATTTATCCTACATTTAAATACAGCTTTTAAGAAAAACCACATGGCTGCTGACACTAATGCCAGACCACAAAGCACAGTACTACTCACTGGGTGCTGTTTCAGTGTTTCTGTACCCTGGAAGCAGGATATATGTTTTTTTGTGAAATCAGGTCTCCAAATTTACCTTAAAATTTCAGACTTTTGCTCCAGACTCATGTCATCACTCTGCCATCAGCAGGGAACCTGGAAAGCAGACAGGAAGAAGGGGAAAGACAGGCATTTTAACAATGTTTAACTGGTAAACCTGACCTGCTGCTCTAATGAAATTACCCCTTGTCTTCTGTATTTTTTTAAGTGAGTAGATACGTGACTTTCTCCAAAAACAAATCACACACATGCTCAGATATGTGTGTGTGTGTGGCTATAAAAATGTATATTAAATAATCTGTGGATTGTAAAATAAAATCCTAAAAGGATTAAGGGATGAAAAAAATTTTTTTACCCAGATACTTAGTTGGCCCCACTAGAAATCTTTATTACTTGGTAGGATTTTATCAGTCCAAGGCCAGATTATTTTTGTGTGGAGTCTCATTCAGCTGCGTGATACCCCCATGACAAAAGCCATGAGAAGAACCTGCTGACGTCCTATGTAGAGGATCTCAAAACCAAGGGTCAAGATAGAGAAATTATCCTGTGATCGTAGATGTGATCTCTCTGTGTAATATCAGTGACCCAGAAGAGTATTTTTGGGACTAGGAGGACAGGATAACCTAGTTTACTACACCAAGTTTCTTGATTATCCATCTAAGAACTTCTACGACCCCCACAGGGAAGAATTTTTTCCCAATATTCAATCTAACCCTGCCCTATTTCAGTTCTATTTGCTCAAAAATTTGTTATTTTATGTTCAGCACAAAAGTGCAGTAAATCAGTTCTTCACTCATATTTTTTGAAACCCCACAGAACTGTATAATCTCACTTGTAGCATACAGAGTGCCACCAAGTGTATGTTCACCAAAAAAGAGATGCCTTAATGAGCAATCTTCTATCTACAACAAACTTAATTTACGAAAGAGTTGAGTTGCAGACTCTCCAGAGATTGAATTTTCTTGGGAGAACTGCACACACACCTACACAATCAGACTTTAAAAAAGGTCATGGCACCGAGCGGGGAGAGAAGAAGGTTTTAACAAATACATCCATATGCTTCTTCTTGACCTGGCTGAAGACAGGCAAGGACAATGTTGGTGCTCCCCAGAGCTCACTGGGGATCTGAGTTGCTGCTGTAACATGCATGTGGTCTTTTAAAACTGTTCAAGCTCTATGTGAGTTGTGGAAAAAAAGCTGATACGATATCCAAGACTTTACTGCTAGTTTGAGTTAAACTAGAATTCTGCCTTATGCAGTTTCCAAGAATGCACCTAATTGTTACAGAATCATCTTTGGGGTATATTCAGGAGCTTCAGTTTTTAATAGGATTGTTCTCATACGGATAAATCAGAGGGTGCGAAGAAACTTTTGAACTTTGGGTGCCATTTGGTGCAGCACTAGTCAGACTTTGATAATTTACATTATTGTCTTCATAGTGTTTGCCCACAAAAGCTGAATAATGGGGTTCATTAAGCTCCCTGTACAGGCCTATTCAAATTGTTTGCCTCCAGCCTTGGCTCCCTACATGTGGGGAGGGAAGGATTGGCTTTTTATTGACTTGTCAAGCCTTAGGTTTGCATTACCAGCCAAGTAGCTCATGACCCATTCCATTTATTGCACTGTTTTGTGGTGGCGAAACAGGTAAAGGAATCCTGCTGGAAGCCCCTCCTTCTGCACATTTTGATGAATAAGGGCAGTGTTTGGAGCAGTTAAGGCACCGTGACCAAACCCTTGGACAGACGGAGTGGCAGCAGCGTGGGGCTATTGTGGGGCACAGCTGTGGGCGGTGTTGGTTACCCTGCGAGACGTTGCTTATTCAAGGGGAAGCTCCAGAGGAGAATTCATTGAGGAATTAAAGAGGAGAGGGGGGAAAAAAAAAAAAAATCATACTTCAGGGAGAAAAATGGAGAAGGGCTAACCGCTGTTTGGGAAAATTAAACAATAGAGGGCAAGCAGTAAAAGTCTGTGTTTATTGCCGTGCTAATGAGCATCCCAATTATTTTAGCAGGGAAAGGCCATGTTAACTGTGCGTTGACAGAACTACTGCTCTGGGTGTCAATCCAACTTCTGCTGTAAAAGAGCATGTAATGGTGAAATCATTTTTGATATGATCAATAGACCACCTAAGTGAGGAGGCAGAGTAATGAAAAATGATCTTACTCCTCTCCAAGGTGTGCTGAAGGAATTCCAGTGATCTTTACAGCTTTCATCAATCTTTGTGAGCGTATTTACTGACATACCCACATTTCTCTTTCTGTGGTCTTTTAAATTATAAGAGGAGCTGGAGGACTGATTTTTGGTGCCTTTTTAAAGGCTAAATGTATTTTAATGAAGATACTGTCTCAGCTATGATTCATATCCCTTTCCCAATTGTTCTTTTTTAGTGTAACATATTGGCCCAAATCCTGCTGTAAAATCCCCATGTGTGGTCCTGTATCCATCCAAAAGGCTCTTTCACTTTGGTGGAGGTTCCCCAGCCTCTCCCTTGCTATAAGATTACAGCTTTTACATTAAAAAAAAAAAAAAAAAACGGTAAAAAATACCATATCCCTTTTACCAAATGAAGTAAATTATCATTTTTGTTTATATTTCTAGAGGTGATTTAGCACAGCTTTTTCTTCCTTGAGCATGAATTAAATTTACAACTTCATATGTAGTTCTTAGGTTGTTTTTTTTTTTTTTTCCCTTTTATTTTTCTTAATTACTGAAGCTACCCCGACTAATTATTTATCCTGTTTATGGCAGGTAGTAGTCTGTGGCAAATTATTTTCATTTTGCTGCTGGCCACATTTGATGATGACTCCAAAAGTGAATCCATAAAAAGGCTTGAGTCATTAGAAAACCAAACAACTTACTTTGAGATTCTTTGATTTTGCTGCTTATTGCTCAAGAGTAAAAAAAAAAAAAAAAAAAAAAAAAAAGTATACTGTATACCACAATTAAAAAAAAAATACTTCAGGCAGGTTTAAACACATGAGAGAATTGGTTGTGTAAATGGCCATGAGCACAACAGAAGCCCTTATGAAGCACAACAGAAATCAAATATGTGTGAAAGATTAGAAAGGCAGATGGGTATTTGTTTCAAAAATAAACTTTCCATAGAGGATGACTGCAAGAGAAAGATGGTGATTTGTCCTGTCTTTGACAGAGGTGCTTCTTTTTATTCACTCTTTTGTTAATGTTTTTAAACAAAAGTGAGGAAACTCCACAGACCCAAGGATTTGTGGAATGGTTCCTGGGAGCTGGATGTGGACAAGAAGACCATAAAGAAATAGCCACAAAAGAACACAATTCAGGTCCTACCTGAATTTAGTGAAGTTGTCCTGCTAGCAATTTAGCTACAACTTTAGCTGTACACAGTCTCCAAGTCCAGGACCTTCTGTCTTGTTTCTTTCAAAAACAAGCTTAGTAACAAGCTGAAAATTACAGCTTTAAAGATTTTTTAAACCCATACTGATACAACTTTCTGGTCATTAATACAATTCATGTTCTTTGCCAGTTGGGTGGATATTGGACTGGTTTATGGGCAAGCTCCTAGATCATGCATCCCATAACATTTCCCAAAACAAAGGACAGTAAAAGGCAGTTTGCTGGGAACATAGAAGAGAACGTTTGCAAAGAGTTGACATAAACATGTTTTACCAGGTTCTGGTTTTGCTCTTGAGAGCTCAGCAGAAGGGGTTGGTGCCAGGTGGTTTTAACATTGAAGATGTTTGTTATTGATGATAAGAGAAGAAAAAAGATGTAAGATACCAAGACGCCACGCTACCAGCTCAGTTTTGTTTTGTCAGACTGGCAGTGAACCATCCAGAGGTGTAAGTCAGAAAGGTGAGAAAATGGGAGAGAGATTTAGGAGTCATCGACAGAAAGGTGCTTGTGGTTGTTGGGAGAAATACTCTGGGTGTAACAGATACAGAGGGTGATGGCTGAGGGCAGAACTCTGTTTCACTTAAAGTAATGGGAAAATAAACAGTAGGAAACCTGTAATTCAATTTCAGCAGTGCATGTGTCCATAAAGCAAAGGGGTTAGCTGGGAATGTCAGCTGGACTGAATGTCCAAATGTTTGTGGGGTTTTGCCATAATGTTAGAATAGAATAATTTAGGTTGTAAAAGACGTCTTAGGTCATCAAGTCCAACCATTAATCCAGCACTGCAAAGTCCGTCACTAAACTGTGTGTACAAGTGTCACATCTACATGTCTTTTAATCCCTCCAGGGATGGGTGACTCCACCACTGCCATGGGCAGCCTGTTCCAGTGCTTCACAACCCTTTTCATGAAATCATTTCCCAATCTGAACCTCCTCGGGCTCAACTAGAGGCCGTTTCCTCTTGTCCTTTCACTTGTTACTTGGCAGAAAAGACCTACCCCCACCTGGCTGCACCTCCTGTCAGGGAGCTCTAGAAAGTGATAAGTCTTTTCACTTTGCAAAATTGCTTGGGGCTTCATTGGTGCATTCTGGCACTCTACAAAACTAACAAGTTGGTCACTTGTGCTTGTGCTTGTGGAGCTTCTGTTTGCCAATATTACTTGTTTGCACAGAAAAAAATATTCAGCAGGGCATGAAACAGCAAATAAATTTCCCTTTCTAATAGTAATATGAGAATTAGCCTGCATTAGAGAACTTAAATCACACTGATTCTCCTCCAGGGCTGGAATAAAATTTTCAGAACATCACCTCTTATCTTTGAAGAATCTAAACCATATGGGAATTTTCTGATTTTGACACTCTTACCCACAGCTCTTAGAGTGTTTAGGTTTTTTCTGGTACAACAATCTCAGTTCCAGGAGTGAGATTTTTCAGTAACAAAATAGTTATGTCACTTTCTAGCATCAAGGAATTTGTATTGATAAGGGAATATCAAAGCTAATAGATAATATGATGATTGATAATCCAAGTGAATTGCACCAATTTCAGTTATGTCAATGCAGTTGATAATGTCATTTTCCTACATACAGAGACCCATTTAGCTCCTTCTCCTTGCTTAAAAATGGGTCATGGGTTCAGAAAAGAATTAGGACTTTTCCAATGTTACTTTTTTCCTCTGGGCAGAGAAACAGCTTCCTGGGAGCCCTGTTTCTCAGGAGAAACAAAGATTACTGTAATTTTTTTACTAGACCTTTAGAAGTACTGCTACAGCATTTTTTTGGAGCTCATTCCCCATAGCAATCATTCTGCCCTGTGGCCTTTTCCTGGTTTTGAAAAGCCATTTCCTTTTGGTGCATGTCTTTCCCCTGTGTTTAGGTGAAGCAGTCAATGGGGCTTTCAGCCGTGAGGATCAGAGTGAGATCAAATAAATTACTTCCAAAGATAGGAAACCATTTCCCACCTTGGAGCTTCATTTTGCTCCAGATGTAGTATGTTACAGCTCCTGCCACTTGGAGCCAATTAGAAACCAACTGATCTGCTGCGACACTTCAAATCTTGGTAGAATTTGCACTTTGCCTGCAAGCTGACACTTTGGGTTTGGAACTATAACTGTGAACAGGGTGATTGCCCTGGAGTGATATTTAAAATGGGTTTTCATTCACTCTACCTTCCTAAGAAACAGAAAAACTTCTCTGAAGTTTTCTTTTCTTCCTTCCCCTTGGAGCAGTGTTGGACACAGTTTTACACCAGTAGATAAGCGTTGAATCTTCACTATAAGGGTGGTGAAACACTGGTGCAGGTTACCCAGGGAGGTGGTGGACTCCCTGTCCCTGAAGTGTTTGAGATCAGGTTGGATGGGGCTCTGAAAAACCTGGTCTAGAGGATGGTGTCCCTGCCCATGGCAGAGGGGTTGGGACTGGAAGATCTTTAGGGTCCCTTCCAACCCAATCCATTCTTTGATTCCATGAGATCTGACTCCTCAGCTGAGACTCAGATATTACACTCTCTTGTCTTGGTCCAGCACAGCCTTGATGCAGCTGAGCAGAAGTGGCAATGGAAGATCTCATTAAGTTCTCATATTAGGTTGAAATGCTGTTTGCACTGGAACAGATTGTGAGGAAGAAAAGTAACTTAAAAATGCCTTTGTCAGGAAGCTTTATGTTCTGCTCTTTCAGCAAAGGGGTTATAAAAAACCATGGAAAAATAATTGGTAATCATGGTGTTTGAGGATTTCTCTGTCCTTCTGTCCTTCCACTTTAAATTTCACATCCCTCGGGGTTTTTCCCTTTTTATTACTTTTAAATATGTTTTCTTGGTTCCTACCGGGCACTCTGTGACAAATCAATACATGTGCTCGATGTTAAATACACTGAGGTTCTGTGAGCAGGACAGCTCCTGCTGGCATTTAAAAAGAAATCCAAAGTGAATTTAGGTTGGACGCAATCAAATACACAGTGTTTACATTAATTCTGGGTGTTTTTTCAAAGGGATTGGTAACCTGTAGTCACGATTTGTGGAGGCCTGTAGTACCACATCTATTCCAAAGGTTTTCTCACACCCCTTTATTCTGGAGGAACTGTTTTGATTCAAAAACAACTTTTAATTGACCTTTTATCTTTCAGTTGAGAATCTGTTTGTGCTACATTGCCAGGCAAGCAGTCTGCAGAGAAACGCAGTTCTTGTCTCAGAATTCTGATTGTGTTGGTGGTGGTTGATGTTCATTTGTGTTTGATTTCTGCAAAAAATACCCATTCAGCCTCAGTTTTAAAGTTCTTGGTTTGGTGTGGAGAAGGAACTGAAAGTTTGTTTCATGTAGTACTGTTCTTGCAGACTAAGTGATTATTTTGGACACATGAAAACACATTTGGGAAAGAAGGTAACAATATATGTATGGTGATGTCCTAAGGAAGAGTTTAGATCCCAGTGGGAGTCAGGCACCAGGTGAATCGAGGCTCCGCTGCAGTGAGAGCCGCCTACTTGCAGTGTGCTCTGTGCCTCAGTTTTCCTGTCTATAAAATAGAGCTTATAAATCTTGCCATCATTTACATAGTGTTTTGATACGAGGTTTCTCTCCAAGTCTGAAGTAACAGTAATTATCAGTCGTGGGACTGCTATTTCCCTTTGATTTCTCCCCACCTCCATGTTGCCATGTGTGCAGCCCCTTCTTCAGGACAGGCTAAACCACCCTCGCTGAGATTGCTCCATCACCTCTAATGGTGTAGCACAAAACCATTCATTTCTCCACTCTGGAGTCTAAAGTCTCTGAACTTCATTAGCCCAAGGGAGTGGTAGGCCCAAGCGTGCTCCAAAATGCCGATCTCCTGTTTTGATAACTGAGCTCTGAAATCAAGATAAACAAGCTGCCCTATATACTGAACATGTCCTAATTGCACACTTCAGGCACGCCAGCCAATCAATGAGCGTGTGTCGCTCGCTAATGAATATTTGTAGTTTTGGAAGATTTCACATGTGGTGTTCCTTGCAGCTTCTGCAGTTATTAGCAGAGTGGCTTCGAAGACCCTGTGCAGGAGGAGAACCTGGCTTTAGACCAAGAAACTCTGTAATTTAATTTCATGTGTTAGCTGGGCATGGTCACTCTTATTCAAATTGTATTAGCTAATACTTCTTTCAGACTGTTTACACTATGTGCAAAGTTGTGTTTAAAGCCCTATTAGCTAATACATTTCCTAGTCTAGACTTGGGAAGGGTTGACTCCCTGAAGAACTCCTAGCAGGACTTTGTTTACTTGAGGGAGGTAGGAGAGGGAGGAGGGAAAAGAAGGGACAATGATGTTTGAAACCATCCAAATGACTTCTGCTGTGCCAATATTTTGCTGTCTGTCCCTACCCTCGCTTTTTTTATAGTTAAGAATTTGTTTATCGAGAGGTGGCTCTCCAGTCATGAGGATGACTTTGCAAACCATGGGAGTGTTGGCACCAACCATGGTCTTAGGCATTCAGCGTTGGGAGCCAGGGCTGTCTGTGGAATGGGGAAGACAGAGAAGAAGCATCTTGAGCTGGGAATGGCCAGTCTGGCAGGAGCCCCAGGAGCCACACACTGAGACTTTCACTGAACCAGAAACATATCGTGAGCCAAAGAGAAAACTTTTTTGGTGGGAGATAACAGTGGGGTTTTGGATGTTCCCCATTAGCAGGAGAAGGAGGCTGGTTTTGATGCGTAGGTTGCTCCCACGATGGCCTGATAGTAGGACTTCCTTCCTCCTGCAAGTCACAGACAACATAAATTTAGACTCCTGCACTTTGACTCACAGTCTAGCACCTTACTGACACATATACAGAGCCTGAGCCCCACATTAGGTACCTGAAGCAATCACTGGGACATACGTAATATGAATGTCTCTGCTGATGGAAGAATCATCTATCACTTTTTAGATTCCACTCTTTGATTTTCTTCTCCTGTTCACTCCTAGAAGGTGTGATGCTGCAGCTGGACTACCAAACTCATTGCTCTTGTTTCCTGAGTATGTTTTTACTATAACTTGCCATAGTTCTGCTTTTGTAGTGCAAGTGACATATCTTGTGAGAAAAAGCACCATTATCTCAGACACGCTTTACATACTTTGTAATTCCAAGCCTTTCTCAAATGATGGCTTGGAAATTTATTGACTTGAAATTCAGACAATGTGTCCAATCATAGTGGTGCTGCCTTTGGAGTATCAGAGTTAGAATAAACTCTAAAGTTAAATTTAAAATTCCCATTGACAGTGGAACTGGACATTCCTGATTCTCAGGAGTTGTTGCGATTTTTGTCATAGTTTCTCTACTAATGTTTCCATTTTTTACTTTCTGAAGCGATCCTTGTCCCTGGAATGTCTAACCTTTCTTTAAGTCACCCTCTTCATGCAGTCCTGTAACAAATCAATTGCACTCCCACAGTTACCATTCAAATATAAATAAATTTGTTAAATGGTTTACCAAAATGTGGTAAAACAGATAGACCTATCCTGTGTTTTGTTTGAGGTTTTGGTTGTTTTGGGTTTTTTTTTTTTTTTGTTCTGCTTTAAAAAAAACATCCTTTTCCTTCTCTTTATGTTTCTAACCTAGAGCCTTGTAGTGAGGGTTTTTTCTGGCTTGTCTGTGAAATTGCATGCACATCAATAACACTGTGTATCAACAGTCATTAATAAACGTTAGGTCCTCTATGTACCCCCCTTCCTGGGCAAGATTGTTCTTTACAGTGTATTTACTAGAGCTACATCCTGTCTACTTCAGCTACTCGAGTAAGTAGCAATATTTTAACTGCTGAGTGTATAGTGTGCGTCATTTATTTGTCCTGACTAGATCCACTGCTGATTTCATAAACATTTGGGGAAAGAAATACCAAACTAACAAATATTTGCAGAATCCCCTAATGTAGGATCTTAACAGGATGATACCGTCTCTCAGTTTGAAGATTAAAATCAGTGCTGTTCACAGCTGATTAACTTTCCTTTCTAATATTTCCCACAAATTGAGCTAATGCAATAAAACTTAACAAAACAAGGTTTAGTAAAGCCTCAGAGAATATTTATGTGACAGTGAGGTACAGACTGGCTCAGGCTGTCCTGGCATTCACTTTGTAATGGCTCTGTGCTTTATCCTGTGAATGGATGAGTGCAGCAATGACACCAGTCCTGGTGTGGGATTGAAACAGCCCCTTTGGTGACTCCGGGGTGACGTGAATTAACTGCTCTATATTTTCTTTCTCTCTAACCGGTGGTCGATCGCTGCTTTCTCTCCCATCAGCTCTAACAATTCTCAATGTTGGTCCCACAGAGTCATCAGCAAAGTGGTGTCAGCTCCAGAGGCCAAACCTTCCACACCCGCGGCGCGGCCCAAAACGCCTCCGCCTGTGCCATCGCCGGTGCCAGCTCCTGTTCACGTCACCCCTCCTCCGGCTCCAGCTCCTCCTCCTCCACAGGCCACCATCTCACCAGTGCTGATCCCACCACCCTCCCCAGCTGTGTCAGCAGCTGGAGGCTCCAAAGCTCCCGTTCGGAGCGTGGTGACCGAGACTGTCAGTACTTACGTGGTAGGTAACACGTGCCGTGCTCTGTCCCAGTGCCAGGGGCATTCTTCTCTGGAACTGGTGAGCTCATGGGTGGCTCATCATCTCAGGCTGATGGTTCCTGGATTCCTGATGTTGCTCTCTGTTAAGCTGCTGTTTGTCCAGCCTTCCTTGCCACACACATTTTGAGGGGTTAATAACTCAATTGAAACACTACAACTTGGACTGAATTTTTCATTGGTTCTCAGTTCCAAATTTAAGTTTCTTCTAGCAAATCCAACTAAATCACATATAATATTTTCTGCTAACTGTGCTAGAGTACTTATTTTTGGAGGTAGAGGTTTTTTGTAGGTTTCAAAAGTGCTGAATTGAAACCTCAAATGTCAGACTCACCATAGATTTTGCTGTCAGTCAGGTAAAGTACAAAACCCTCATACAACATCAAGAACTTGACTTAGCCCTCATTTGAAATGTGTAGAGTCCACTAATCTCTTTCCTGGTTTCCTTGACATACAGAAATTGCAGATGTTTGCGCATCTCAGAAGTCTTTAGATTGTTCCTTAGTCTACACTTCATTTCTGTGTTTGACGTGTGCTCTGACCTTGGCCTCAGCATTCCTATTCTTTTGGAAAAGTCTCTTGTGTAACATGGGAGCTGCATTCCCTAAAAGAATGTCTGGGTAGGACAAGGCTTGCTGTGCCGCTGAGGATTTCTGCTTAGATGCTGTGAGAAGTGAAGTCCTGAGCATTCCTGATCCTTTAAAAGCAGCACAAAGGTAGCAGTGTTGTTATCCTCCCTGTCCTGGCTGAATTCCAGCTTGATTGGTGACACCTTATTCAGCTGCAATTTAAAAATCTCACCATTTAAAACACCTAAATCTTACTTTTATTCAATTGCAATATATGCGGGATTTTTTTTTTTTTTTAATGATTCTTGTTTTAGTATTGATTTCCAATATAAATCTAACCTGCATTTCTAGTGGAAGGGTGCTTCCCTGCTGGACTTAAACTGCTGTATCATGTTACTGGTCTCTATTTAAACAGCTGCTACATTTCACTGCTGAGTTAGTTACAGCACTGGACAATGTCACACAGGCTCTGCATATCCTTAGGGTGCAGGACACAGCCTCACCTTTGGTATCACAGGTGTAAACCCACAGTCACTCTTATTATTACAGTCACTAGTATTATTTTCGTTGCTATTATTACAGTATTGCCCAGAGGTTTCAAAATTTACTTTAAGAGTAACATTTCCTAAATGCTCTACTACATCCCATTGTCTTCTGTAATTATGAAAAGAAATAATTTAGAGATTATGTTAGTTTTAAAAAGAAAAACCTAGAACTTTGCCTAGGTACTTACAGTGGTAATACTCTTAGCACCTTAATGGAGAATTCAGAGGATGTGGAGGCTCCAGATTATATTTGCTTTTCACAGAACCATAAATTATCACAGAATGGTTTGGGTTGGAAGGAACCTTAAAGATCATCTTGATCCAACCCCCCTGCCACAGGCAGGGACACCTTGCACTGGACCAGGTCATTCAGAGCCCCATCCAACCTGGCCTTGAAGACTTTCAGGGACAGGAAGTCCACCACCTCTCTGGATAACCTGTACAGTGCCTCACCTGTACACATTACTGTAAATATTTTTCTCCTAATACACAATCTAAACCTACTTCCCATCAACTTAAGACCATTCCCTCTTGTACTATCACTCCAGGCCCTTGTGAAAAGTGATGTTTTACAACATTATAGTTGAAACCAAGGCTTTATTGCATTAGGACCCAACTGTGTGCACATGTAGAGAGACATCTGATGTGACAGATTTATAAGTCAGAATGCTCAGAGAGAGGTTGGGAAAGAAGAAAATGATTAATAACTATTAGCCTCTTGTATGAAGAAAATCCAGGAGACAGAATGATTTTCCTCAGATCACATGGGAAAGCTGTTCTAGAGATAAGAGTGGAGTCAGTGTGACAGAAGTGCACAACTCCCTTCTGCAGGGGAGGAGAGGAGGGTGATTTTACAGTTCAAAAAAGAAAGGATACACATCTTCCTGTTGGATATGTCTATGTGCTCTGCTCATTAGCTCTCAGTGGTTTGTACTAACACAGCAGTCACACTCTGTCCCTCCTTGCATGACCCTTGGCTCATTAAGGAATGAGAAGTTATGCAACATTTTTAATATCCTTATTTAGCAGCCCAAGTTCTTGTTTAACAAACAGGCAGAGGTTTCTGTGATTATAGACCACCCTGCCCCTCTCCAGCTCCTGAGAGCCGTGAGGCAGGCATTCTGCAGGGGAAAAAAATACCTGAAAAACTAAGCTGGGAGAAGTTAGGGTGTCTGTTTTCTGATGGGGCAACATCTGGCAGTGCTGCTTACAGCTGGAAGGGCCGGTGCCCAAAACAGGCAGCACCAGAAATGGGGTGCCCGTGCTGGGGGATGATGGGGGTGCAGCCAGGTGTTCAGGCAGGTTTTGTAACCCTCAGCCCAACATCCCAGAGCATCCCTTCTCTGCAGCACCATGGCACAGTGTTCCCTCACTCTTCAGCAGGGTTATCCCACCAAAATGCCTCTGGACCTCTTCACTCTGAGCCCAGACACTTCACTTGAGGAGCAGATGCTTCTCCAGCAACTTAAAATGACTTTGCAGATGTGAGATTAGATGGTAGATAGGAATGATTATTGCAATCAATCAGCTTGGAAATTGAGTTAATTTTATGATGGTGCCTACTCCATATCTCTGTTGGGAAGGGAATTGTTCCCTGGTTAGTATTCCTGGGACTTGTATTTTTGAGCTTTAAACCACAAAAACATTTAGAGCTTTAAGAGGAATCAGGGAAGAGTGATGTGTTGCTCGCAGCTCTGGTACATTCCTATTGATTTTTCAGGAAGTGGTGTAAGATGTACAGACCACCGTGTAGTGGCTTTTCTATTTTTTTTTATTACTAAGAACATTTGGGGCTTTTCATCTGCTGCTTTTTAATATCATGTTTATAAGCTGTACAGATAGCAAAAAGTTATTGCCTGAGATCTGTGTAAATGCACAAAAGCTGAGAACAAAACAGTTTCTGGTTTTGAGATTCAACGATAATGTGCAAATCTTCATAAAGGAGTGGTGGAGTCAGGGTAATGCCCCAGACATTTTGTACTTTATATTGTTAATTGCACTCCTTTAGGTGGATTCTGTGACATTTTGCGTGTATGTTTTTAGCAAAGAGCTGTTTGAGAACCACTGGAAATCTAAAAATACAAACAATGGGTCAAGCAGGATATAAACATTAAAAAAATGCATATGATGAACCCAGTGAGCAGCTGCCCAGTACTGTAAATGATCTGCCTTTCTTGTTTCATTTACCCTTTAGTAAATTGTACTACGACATAAATGTCATAAGGGGAATGGAAAGTTACTCAGTAACAACTTTTTTTATATCCTGATCTTATCAGCTCGTTGGAGTTGAAGACTTTGGCTAATAAGTAATGCAGCAATATATACACACAGCGCTGTATATTTTACATGCACATAAGAACTGTTATCTTACGCAGGAGGCTGCCGTGGCTCCTGCTTGCCATTAACAGGCTCGAATTTTAAAAGTATAGACAGAGAGGCAATTGTGTCCTTAAGCCCTGGCTCTGTGTGTGAATGCCTGTGCTTAGGTCGGGGGGTGTAACTGGCTTTACTGGTTTACAGGACAATGCAGGAAAATACATGATTTTGTCATCATGAGCAGAGTAGGGAAATCAATTAAGACGTAACGCTGAGCTCTCATGATCAGAGAATTCACACGTAACAACATGGGCTGCTGAATGGCTTGGCCAGATAAGCAAGAAACCTTTCTTTTGGTTGGGTTTTTTTTTAATGTCAATTTTCCTGCCTGCTTAGCCCTGAAAACCAGCTAACTTTGCTTTTCTCTGCACCAGATCCGAGACGAGTGGGGTAACCAGATCTGGATCTGTCCTGGCTGTAACAAGCCAGATGATGGCAGTCCAATGATAGGCTGTGATGACTGCGATGATTGGTATCACTGGTAAGTTCCTCTCATCCATCCTGCTCTGCCAGGCACTGGCAGATTTGGGCTGTATTATTAAAACCCCTTTTTTTTTCCTAATAGTTCATGACGTTGGGAATATTTAAATAGCTTTACTGTGTCCAATTTAATAATCTGGAAGATATTTTTATCTCTGTTGCTCTGAAATTTGAAAAGGCAGATTTTAAGCTGTGAAGGAGAGTTACTTTTTAATTAATGGGCATTGGCGATAACGGTTGTTTTTGAAACTGCTGGGAAATATTGCTGATTCTGGTAATTTTGTGAGAACTACAGGATTATGAGCACAGTGTATACAGATAGACAGTTCAAATTATGAAGCATTGTATGAACAGTAATATAAATGTCAGCTCTTATAAAAAGGTTAGAGGAAATTAATCACTTTTTAGGCGATATTTTTTTTTAAAGCTACATAAAATCATAGGGGTTTTTGCAGATGTGTTAAAGAAGCATTTGAAATTATTTTAAATCTAGTCTATTACACCTGAAAGTGCACTCATATTTTCTCTTAAAATAACACTTTTTATCTGAGTATGCTTTTGATACTTCTCTTTTGTTTCAAAGCAAGCGTTCTTAGGTTTCGATCATGGGGTTTTAGGTTTTTTATGTTTCGATCATTATATTCATTAAGATAATGATAATTGCTATATTAATTTGAAGGCCAGATCATGTCTCCCACTGGAAAGTTGCGTTTTTTGGGGGGTAAGAAACAAAAGCAATGTTACTCCACTGAGATGATGTGATATTTTCCTCTCCTTCACAGGCCTTGCGTTGGGCTTACGGCTGCACCCCCAGAAGAGATGCAATGGTTCTGCTCCAAGTGTGCCAACAAAAGGAAGGATAAAAAACACAAGAAGAGGAAGCACAGGGCACACTGAAGGCTTGGCAGGCGACTGAAGTCGTGCGGTCACTGTGGCACCTCCTGCCCCGACTCGGCTGCGGGAGGGATCCACCCTGCCCGTGTCCCCCGCGGCTGCCGGGATTGTGTCTCTGCAGTGAATCAGGGGCGAAGAGATGCCCTTGGTCAGGGGCTGTTGGGTTTCACAGACTGTCCGAGCCCAGGGCGTTGGATTTTGGTACATTCTGATGCTGTTCCTTGCCCCTGCTGAGGGGAGTTTGCACAGAGCGCTCTGAAGACTTCGGTGGTTCCTGGGACCGCTCCCGCTCCTATGGCTCGGCAGCAACACGGATGAATGTTGTAAATACAAATATCTGTCCTACTCTTTCTCGATTTGTTATTAATTCCTCTTGAACCTTTGCAGTAAGGTGCTGAGAGGAGGAGAAAATGTAAATTGCAGTAAGTTGTAAACTGAGACAACCTTCTGGAATGATTTCTGTAGTCTGGATACAGTTCAGCCTCAACTCTTGCTGAGCCAGATAATCATAATGTGGAAATAAAAAGTGGCTGGTAAATATTTTTGTGATGAGAATATATGAAGCTTTTTTCCTTGATTTTTAGTACTAACATAAAATAAACATGTTCAAGCTTTTGTGATATATCTTCTATTTTTTAAAAAAAAGTTTCTATTGTGTCAATTTTTTTCTTCCATGTGAATTTCTTTCAGTGGATCTGTAATATATTTTATACTTTGATTTTTGGTTCGTTTTGTTGGGTTTTTTTTTTTTTTTTCTATGTCAACGTACCTTTTCATTGCTTGTACATTTCATCAGTGTGTAAAAACACTTCCCATTAAAAGATTTTCACACATGTAAATACCTGATATTTATAAAATAATTTTTTTTAATTATTTTTTAGGGCTTGAGGATTTTTGTTATCATTTGCCCGAGAAAACCTAGCAGCTAAAAAAAGCCGTGTGACAAACGCCTGTCCTCATGGCTGTGAGGGATTGGTGAGCTCTGCCCCAGCTGTGCGTGCACGAGGAGGTGGCCAGCACCGTAATTAGGCCTCGATTCAGATACTTAAACATGTGGTAACTTCTTAAGAAGTGAGTAATCCTATTGCCTTCAAGGAGCCTGTTCCCACACTTGGTTATACATGTGCTTAAATGCCTTCTGAATTGGGAGCTTAGGCCAGGGGGGCTCTGCACTTCTGGTGGCAGCTACAGCATGTTAATCTGTAGCTGGAATGGACTTTTTTTATTTTTTTTCCCTCTTTCTCTGGAGGTTTTGTTGTTGTTGTTGTTGTTTTAGGTTTTTTGTTTGTTTTTTTTTTTTTAACAAGTGGTTAGTGAGTTTGCCAAAAGCATCTTATTTAGGTAGAGGAAATGCAGGTGTGTTCCTCTGCTCTGTGTATCCCCTTGGAAAGACTAGTAATCTGAAAACCAGTCACATTCCCCATTGACAGTGTGAGGGGAAGGTGCAGAGAACCTGAAATAAAAGCCTAATAATAAAATAAAACATCTAAAAGTGTTAGATATGGTAGTGCAATGGGTCTCAGAGCTAAACAAGAATAAACCTTGAAAACAATTTATGCCTTTTGTTTTCTAATCAATTTTAGACTGCATTGGTTAATTTGGGGATATTTGTATTTTAAACCAATGCAGTGAGGACATCTGATGTCAGAGAAATATGGCCCTTTAGCCTGTTGTGCAGATATTAAGAGTTATATTTTAAATGCATCCAAATTGATATTAATGAGAGTGAATTAGTCATGTTTTTAAAAGTACCAGTTTAGTTAGGGAAATGAGGCTTTGCTGATAGAACTGTTAAATTGCAAATCAGTGGAGATATGGATGAAATTGGTTTATTAAAAGTGCACTGTTAACCTTTGTTCAATGCCATCTCGTTTATATTCCGTCCCTGTTAATTACCAGTCAAGAAAGTTCTTGGGATTGATTTTTTATTTTATTTTATTTTGAATTGTTGGATGTTGCAATGCTGATTTTTGGTATTTTCCACATGTAATGTGCGGACATACAAAATACGCCATCTTTGGTCATTTCTGGTTGCAATAATAAAGAAATTAGCTTTTGGTAAGTTGTTTATGCATTTCCTCCTCCTCTCCGTGAATCAGAACTTCTCACATTTAATCGGCTGAATTACTCAGGATGCCGTGGGAGGGCTGAACTTGCCCCATTTGATAGCTGTTCAGCTTTTTCTCTGCATGCTTGGCCTTGCTACTGCTGGGTTGGTTTCTTAACCTGACTTTTATGATTTTATAAATGACCCCTGTGGCAATAAAACCAAAGCATCATTTTCAGGAGGCTTGTGTGGCTGAGGGGATTAGTAACGGGAGAAGGGGCCCTTCACCTCCGGGTCATCAGTTTGAAGCCACGCTTGGTGCTGAGCCTGCCTCCCTTTCACTTATGCTGGTGTGGATCAGGAATCAGTGGCATAAATGAATAACCATTCCAGAAATGGTTATCCCTGAGTAGCCATGTGGCTCGGACCTTCTTTACAGACCCTGGCCCCGCCCAGCACTGGCCCCGCCCAGCTCCTTCCCCAGTATTTGCTGCTGGTAACTTCACAGGTTGGGTTACTTCTCCATAAACTTTGTGTATGGAAAGTTAGGGAGCTGTTAGGGCTGCTCCCTAGAGTCACTGCTTGATTTTAGTGTTGGGATTTTTGTTCATCTGAATCCTTTTATGATTTGTGTTTTGGACACCACCGTCCATGAGGAGGGGGCACGGTGGATGGGCTGCGGGTTTGTTTGCTCACTGGATGTCATGGGAGAGCATCCAAGTCTCTGAATGATTTTCTTGCCTTGAAATGCAGCTTCATCAAGAGGAGCATCAGTTTGGGGCGCTGCCTCTGGGTGGTTGGAGTAGAACTGGTGTAGAGTTTAGAAAGCAAAGAATTAAAGAGTTTTCAGTGGGGAGACAACTCACTGTCTGCTGCACCATAAAGAGTAGACAGGTACAATTTCCCCCTTTACACATGCACCGTGTGTTGTGGATTTAAGCAGGGCAGTGAGGATGGGTCGTAAATATTCAAGAAAAGAGTGTAAAAACTATTCCGTGAGAAAAGCTTGTTGAATCCTGCCGTTACTCTGGGGCCAGATTTTTATCTGGAGTCAGTTGGGAGTCAGTTGGAGCTGTGTCAGTTTACAGCAGCCCAGGAGCTGCCCACTCGCACGGCCGGTGTTGGGGCTGGGGAGCAGCTCCGTTTGGAGAGTTTTTCATCCTTTTTATCCTGTAAATCCTCCTCCAGGGCAGCCTGTGCCTGTGGGTTGCTATGCTGGGTGCTGGCTGTGAAGCAGGTTAGTCATTAAGCAAAACTGCAACTTGTTAATGAGTTTTGCACCAAGAAAAAAATATGAAGTTGATATCGAGACAGTAAGCACAAAGCTCAGAAATGGAAGAAACTGTTGACTACTGATTTTTATTGGAGGACATAGATATAAAAGCAGAGCATCCATCCCCAAAGTAATGGGAATGCACTTTTCCCGAGATAATCTTCCTTTGGGGCTGTATGTTGTGCTCAGAGCATCATTTCTCTGCTTGACAAGGTGTTTCTCTTCCAAAGGTGTCCACAGCTAAGTACAGTGAAGATCTTTATGCTCTGCAACTGATTTGTGATTCCAAATGTCCTGGAAGAGAAAGGGAATTAAAAAAAAAACCTAAATCAGAGGGTATCAGAGCCTGCTGACTTTGTCTGGGCTTTACAGAGATAAAATATAGTGTATTACTTCTCTGTATCACCTAAACCTTCTTTGTTCCCCTTTCAATAGGACGATTAAACAAAGACCTACTAACCAAATTAAAGTATAAAATGAACGCTGAGATATGGAAACCTTGCCAGGAAGAATGTTAATGAATGAAGTTCACTAAAGGCATGCTGGCTAAGTTTTCAATACAAATAGTTTTATGGCCAATCTCTTTAGATCATAGCAGTTTTCTTTAGAAGTTTTAAGTCTCAAAAGTAGATGAGTTTCCTTCACTGGGGAATGAATTAGATAATGCTCTGAATAAACTCCCTCTTCGCCGTCTTGTCAGTCATGCTGCTTAGGAAACTCACCCTTTCTTCTGGGGACTTTTGGATCAGCTGTAACCTCAAAAGTAGAAAGCTGCTATTAATCCATGTGTGCTGTATGGCAGAGGAGGCTGTAACGGGAGATTTACAGCCAGCAAACAGCACGTACCTGGCTCTTGTGAGCAGAAACCATTAATCGGGAGCTGTGGCAGCCGAGCCGAGGATGCTTTCCCTCGAAGGTGCTGCTTCAGCCTCTTCAAGGTTTGCAGTAGGTGAAGGAGGGGGTCAGACTTTTTATTTAAAAGGGTCTGTGGTGGTAGGACAAAACAAAAGGAAGGTTGATTCAAAGTGCAAGGAAAAGGTTTTTATGATGACAATGGTGAAACACAATAACAGGTTAGCAGAGGGGTGGTAGATACCCCATCCCTGGGAACTTTCAATGGCAAAGTTGTACAGGGTTTGGAGCAAGCTGGTCTAGTGGAAGGTGTCCCTGCACATGGCAGAGGGGTTGTAATGAGATGATCTTTAATGTCCCTTGTAGAAATAGCTTCCTCCACAAACTAAGCCATCCTAGGGTACTATGATTCTAAGATGCTTACGGAGTGACTTTTGCACCAGGACTTTAAATCCTGTGATACTCCTTACAGGGAGAGAGGAGATCTGAGGGCTTCCAGACCATCTGTTTCCCCTTGGCAGTCACCCCTTAAATTTTCCTTCTAGTCCTTGTCTGCTCCAGAGTCCTGGCCCCTTAACTTACATGTCTGGTGGCCCGTGCCAAAGCCAACACAGCTCAGCAGCTGCTGGGTGCCTTCCAGCATGGTGACACCAAACATGCTCACAGTTGAGGTTTGGTGCAATATTGGTTGGAAACAGATGATCTTTAAAGTCCCTTCCAACCCAAACCTTTCTGTTATTCAGTGATAGCTGCCTCAAGCTTTGATCAATAAGGCAAATTTTCTTCAGAAAACAAAATGTGAGGTAAACCCAGGATAGATGGAAGATTTTCCATGCAATTTGTAAAACACAATGAGAAAGCCATTTTGTATGAACACAACTCCCTGTTACGTTTTCAATGTGAATGCTCCCATAATGACTTTGAAACACCTTTACAAAACTAAACAGAAAATAATTAGATTTTTTTTTTTTTTCCCTAAACAAAGGGATGACGGAGAAGAAGAGTTGGAACATATTTACAAAAAATTTAGGTTTCATCGCCTGTCATGAGCAGGAATTTGGTTTACAAATTCCAAAGAGTTGCCTGTCAGTTCCTCCCTAAGCCAGCATCTCACTGTGCCTGTCGTTTACTTACTGTGGGAATATTGTGTGATGGTGTGTCACCAGCCCTGGTGTCACCTGGGGCTTCCAATGCCACTGCTACCGAACTGTGTGCAGGCGACCTTCATCCTTCTTCCTTCAAGCTGATCCCTCCCCAGGTGTGGCACTGGGCACTGTTTGCAGTGGATTTTTTTTTAATTTGGCGTCCAGATTTGGGAAAAAAAATAGAATTTTTATTTTCCTCTTCCATAAATTAATGACAAAATAGGGACAGGAGATAGTGTGCAATTGTTTATTTTTAACTGAGTTGTAATTTACAGCCCTTTTTGATAAACACTGTAAGAATTGTCTTTTTAGGGATACACACCTGCTTGTGGGTTTTTCTTGTGCACGTGGTCACCATTGCATGGATTCAAAGGGAGAAGCTTGGTCTTGTTACCAAGAAAGCTGGGCGTAGTTCTGTCCTGCCCTGGTGTGTTTCAGCGCAGGATCAGAGCGTGTCCCAGTTTCCATCCACAAGAGGAGGATAACATTTCTCGCTCTGTGAAGCCCAGACCTTCCCATGGGTTAAATAACAATAACTCTCTTCACAAGGGCTAGATAAAACTACAGAGCCATTGGGAGCTTCCCCAGTGACAGAACTTACCTTGAACCCAGTCCTCAGTTGAAAATGTGTTTTCATTGAGGTTGGGAGCTGGAAACCATCTACAACCCTCCAGAACCAGAGAGACCCTTTGGCTTTGCAGGCTTTACTTGACCCTCTTCCAATAACTTTTCCAACATGAAAACAGCTTTCTTTTTCTCCACTGATTTGGAGCTTTTCTGTGAAAGGGGCCGAGCTGAGCTCACGTTAGACCTTTTTTTCCTACTAGCTCTTCTTTGCTTCCAGGGATATCTGGTGGAGTTTATCTGAGAAACAGCTTCTTGCTTAAAATTACTTCAGGGACGTCAAAAAACGCCTCTCATAATTCGTACAATAGCTGCCTTCTCTGGGCCTTTTGGGCTGTGAAATGTCTGCATTGGTGCTTGGAGCTGGCATGTATTAAGATGCTGTGGATGAAGTGATGCTGTTGTTCTCTATATTTTCTGCATAGACAGATGCTCAGTCAAGCCCAAAATCCAGGCTTGGTATCTAATAACCCAGCCCAACCATTGGCTCTCAGTGCCACTACTCTCTGAAAGATTGGATTTGCAGTGCCACGGCTCAGGAGGAACCACATCCCTCCAGGCCTCACAGTCGTATCTGGCTACATGCTGCATTTTTTGTTTTCAGGATTGTTGACCAAAAAAAAAAAAAATTTTTTTCTTAAAACAAGGATGTTCATGAGTTTCATGCTGAGGATTCCACTGAAAGAGTAGTGGCTCTCTAATACATGAGATGATATTTAGGGAATAAAACCGTGACCCGTGCAATGTCTTGAGCTGAGCCAGTGAGAGAGTCACATGAAAATGCTTTCATCTGGGGACAGCTTGCAATGGAGAAATGTCTTCCAAATTCACTGGACGTAAACTTCATTTGCCACAAGCCCATCTCAACTGGGGTTATTTTAAAGTCTACCTGGAGGTCTCACAGCAAATATGGCAAAGCTCAAGCAGCTATTGCTGTGCACCCCCTTAACCTTTGTTTACTTCATTTACTTATGTTAATCAGATCACAAGGATCTATTTTGCAAAACCCTTGTGTCCCTTAGAATTGGGAAAAATATCTGCCTACCAACCTCTTTAGAAGCAGATCCTGCTCCATTTGATTCTCTGTGTCCGTGGTTTCTCTCGTCTGCAAATTTTGGCTACAAAAACTCTTATTTGGGGGCCATAGGATTGGGCTGGTTTTGTCTTGTGCACCCAAGTCACAGTAATTCCAATTCAGATGTGTTTAAGATGACTATTTAGCTTATTGGATGATCATAGAATCACAGGAACATAGAATCACAGAATGATAGAATGCTTTGGGTTGGAAAGGGCCTTAAAAATGATATCATTCCAATCCCCCTGCCATTGGCAGGAACACCTTTCACTATCCAGGTTGCTCCAAGCCCCATCCAACCTGACTTTTAACACTTCCAGGGGGCAGCCACAGTTTCTCTGGGCAACTTGTGCCAGGACCTCAGCGTGTTCAGTCAAGCATTTTCTTCCTAATAACTTAGTCTCTGCTCTCTTAGTTTAAAGCCATGTCCTGTTGCTGTCTGTGTATTCATTTGTCTCTAATTAATCTAGTCAACATGAGATATTTTCATTCTTTCAAAAAGTTTGGATGGGAAAATGATAAAGGGAAGAGCAGAGGGTGAAATGTTTTAAGGTACTGAGAAAACAAAGAGTAGATGTATTTGTCCAGCTTGATTCCACCTTTACCTCTATTTCAGGCTTTGGTGTTCATCATTTGCCATGTGCAGGGCCAGTTCTTCCTGCCCAGCATCTTTGGAAAACTTAATTCTTCAGGGTAAAACCAGGAGCATCTTGCAACTTCCCCCAAGCACATCCCAGGGCAGATCTGCTGTTGCTAATGCCAGCAAGGCCCAAGGTGAGCTTTTGGCTGGTATCAAATCCTCCTCTCAAGCCAAGAAGTTGCCACTACTAGAGAGCAACACTATGGTCTACTTAAGTTTTGTAAGCCCTTAATGAGTCACTTGATATCAGGCAGATCAGTTTGCTTACATGGAAAGGGCTCCTATTTCTCCTGGTGGCGTTGGCTCCGGCGTGTGGAGCCGGCGAGTGCGAAGCTCCAGTGACTGATCCTTCCTACACCCGCTTGCACAAGGATACGGCACAGCGATGGACTCATCTCAGATTCCTGCAGGAGGTGGTGACAGAGCTCCACCTTAATGAGTTCATCGCCCTGCCAGCATTCTTCCCACACCCAGGTGCCCATGCTGGCAAAGCTGCGCTGCACTGGCTCGCTGGAAAGCACTCCCTGGGATTTTAACAGGGTACAGATCTTGGGATGTCTGCTTGGCTCCTTGTTTTCAGTTGGTCTTGGTTGGTGGTCTGGTGGTGTTTACGAGCAGAGCCAAGCGTGCTGGTTTGGTGTCAGGGAAGGAGGGTGGTGCAGAGACACGGGGGGGGACCAGATTAACTTCCAGATCTCCCACTAGGCCAAGTTTTGTACAAGTCACTGAGTGTGCAGGTGGGTGGAGGGAGGAGCCAGGGCCTTAGCCCGTGCCTGAGGCTCTGGTGAGTGTTAAACCTGGTCTGTTTACCAAAGCCGTGCTTAGATGGCTGCAGAGCTGCATCACATCTTTGTTTTTCTTCTGGTTTCTGGATGGCATGCACTGGTCATGGAGTTAACACTTGCCAAATCACATTGCTCAGGCCTCTGGTATGAATCCAGCTTTGGATGCACACATTGCAAAATAGTTTCAGAGCTGAGCATGCTCTTGCCATTGTCTCCTCCAAGGTACTCTGATTTTCTGCAACAACAGAGTAATTTAGCTGTTTACTTCCATTTTGAGTTATCCTTATCTCAATCAGAAGTGTCCTGCTGTTTGCAATGGGTCCCTCACTTTTACTTGTCTGACACCACATTTCCCCTCTGTGCAAGATAAGTGCCTCTTATAATTTTCTGGAGGTGGATCTTCCAAACTTTCTATCCTGAAAAAGGGTAGATTTAGATTGGATATTAGGATATTATTCTTGACTGATGTTGATGAGGCACTGGAACATGCTGCCCAGAGCAGCAGTTGATGCCCCATCCCTAGAAGTGTCCCAGGCCGGGTTGGATGGGGCTTGGAGCAACCTGGTTAAAGTATCCTTGCCCATGGCAGGAGGAACTGGATGATCCTCAAATTCTCTTCCAACCCAAACCATTTTATGCTTCTATGACCTGAGATACCCAGTCAAATTTCCCATCCCGGCGCAGCACATCCCACTTTGCCATTCCCGTAAGCACGTTTGGGCAAGGCAGCTTGGGCAAGGGTGTCCCCAGTGATTGCTGGGAGAGGGCAATAAAACCAGGTAAGTACTCAACGTTGGCATTTGTTTAATGGCTTAGGGACTCAAAAGCTGTGGCAGTTCCCATCAGATGTGCCTGGAGAAATCCTGGGGCCAGGCGAGCGTCACTCACTTTCCATGAACAAGGACTGATTTGTTTTCTGCTGGCGTTACGAGCAGCGAAACCAAAGCGGGGCGGTGACGTGATTTGCGCCAGGTCACAGAGCACGTCAGGGGCACAGCAAGGATGGGAACAGGCACCTCTGAGCTCCCATCGACGCCGAGCAGACGACTGGTGCCGGAGCTGTCTGAGACCAAGAGAGTCAGTGTCTGCAGAGGGGTCACCTGATGGTGCAAGAAGGGAAACTTTCCTCTGCTCTCTAAGCCTGAGGTCCCCTCTAGCAGCTACTCCTTGCTTTAATAGTGGCCTTTGTTGCAGAACACACCTTTGAGCCTCTTTCCTCCTTAGGTACCTGTCCAGGTACTTTTCCAGGCACCTTTATATGAACCTGTCACTGGGGGTACGAGTTTATGTTGAGTTTTCATCCCAAAAATAGGGCTCAGCTGCCAAGATCTCCCTGTAATTGACATGCAAAAGTCTGGAACCCTCTGGAAGGTCCTTCCAAACCAAAGGCACGGGGAGATGTCTGTGCATGGGCTCCCCCCGGGGCTGCCTGACACACCTCTAACCACAGCTGGGATACAGTGCAAGTAGAGCTCAGCAAAGCCCTTGCAAGAACTGGGCAGGAAGTGGTGATCTGGGGTAAAATCAGGTTTATTCCTTCCTGAACCAAAAGATGCATCTCTGCAGAGACCCCTGTTGCTTTGTCACGAGTGTTTGCACAGACAGGACTGTGGTCTGGTGAGCAGACTGGAAGTGAGAGTCTCCCAGATGGGTGCAATAAACTCTTATCAGCTAACAGATATCTGAGAAAGGCATTTCCATTTCTGCGGTCCTGGTGAGGATAATGTGTTTCTAAATCCACGCTTGCTTTTTCTTTAGGTTATTGTAACCCATCTCTGAGGTGAAGTGGTTTAACTCCCTTCACGGGGTAATTTTCCACACCTAGCACCTTTAGATTTATTTTCTTTCTTAAGTCTCACCTTAACTCTAAATTTATTCAGGTTTGTTTTTGTTTGTATGATAATCATAACATTCTTCTGATACAAATTTTTTGTCAGGCTTGATTTACGGAGATTTGCTCACAACCTTCATTCCAGTTTACCATTTTTTGTGTATAGGGATATTTTAAATTAATATAATTATATTTAATAACATATGCAGGTACTAAAGCATCTTTTGATTTGAGTCCTAACTTTCGTTATTACCCCCCCACACACATACACACCTTTTTAGATATTCTCTGTTTAACCTATGCCTAGAGATTAATTAAAGTGTCATTAAAATGCCTTTAGTACATTTTGTGTCCTACTTGCCTGGAAATACTTTTTTCCCACAGTCAGAATTGTTGTGCTTGTACCAGCAATAACTGGCATGTGGCTTGTTTTGTAGATCACCACGAGATATAACGAACACTCCTAATTAGAAGAAAACACATTCATTTTTTGGATGCCTGTTCAAAGTTGTCTCAGGAAGATCCACTAGCTTTTCATTTACGTCTCTACATCACTCTGGGCTGGCTCTGACCCTGAGCGCTCGCTCGGAAGCACAGAGCGAGTCCCACATTGCATGTTGTTGTGAAATGCAAATTTAAGATCTTCCCCATGAGTTATGGGGCAGAGTCTCTACCCCATCCATCAATTTCCAAGCTTTGAGTGTTTCAATGTGTATAGTCCAGCCTTGAGTGCAAAATTTCCATCCTCTTTCAGTATTTCTGCTTGGGGAGAACTGTAGATTTTTCTGGATTTAGGATGGGTTTGGCATGGCCTCAGTTCTGGGTGGGAGAGAATTTCATGGAGCAGGAGTAGAATTTAGCCGCTCTTGGTCACTCCCTGGGAAAGGAGCAGGACTAGTCCAGGTATTTTTGTAAGTAATTTGGGACACCACACAGACAGGGTTCAGTGCTTCCTTCTCCAGCCCTTTGCATCTCCTTAGAAGTTTTAAAACCCCACAACAAATAAATACCCTTGTGAGCAGCTGGGATAGAAAAACAAAACCCAAGTTGCACAAGCTCCTCACGGATCCATCCCATCCCTGAAAAGCAGGGCACTGAGCTCCTCATTCCCAGCTCCTAGGGAGCCAAAACATGTCACCCAGGTGGGCATCAAATCTCTTGTGCAAAACCAGCACCAGACTGGGGGTGCCACAGCTGCTTTTTGGTTTCACCTCCAACAGAGGAGCTGAACAGGAGCAGAGAACTGCAGCATCCCAGAGGTTTTCATCCATGGAGTCAAGCTTGAAGCCTTCCTCCTCCCCTTCCTCAGCAGGATGCACCAGGAAGGCACCAACCCAAGGGTCGTGGGTGCTTTCAGCATCAGCCCAGTGCAGCTCCTGCAGCCTCCTCTCCTAAAGCCATGAGAAGAAGGAAGCAAAACATGAGACAAGAAGAAAACAAACAAAAGGGGAACAAATTACCGGCTTCTCGGGGAAGATGGTGCTGAAGATACTGTAATTATCATCCTTTTCAACAGCTGAGAGGAGCTGGGGTGTTTCATGGCCTGGCTTCCAAACTTGGACTGGTTTTGCAGCTGTAGGCTTTGGGAAGCCTGGCTGAAGAACTCTCCCCCTGCTGGGGATCTGTCACTGGCTTCGGGAGGTTGGAGCATCCATGGGGACACCTCGGGGACACCACTGGGGAGCATCGTGGGCAGACCCCGTGGCTCCTCTCCTCCAGTGACTCAGGGCTCCCCCATCACCTCTCAATAACAATTCTGTCTTTTGTAAGAGGGCTGGCAGCGACCCACCTTGCAATTAGCAGGTGGTTTGGGGAGAAGTGCTAATAAGCACCCTGGGAAGGCAAACCTGTGAGGGAGGTGGGTGCTGCATTGACTCAGCATCCTCCTGGGGCAGGGGGAGAGGGATCCTTGGGATCTGCTCAATGGGATTTTGTGACAGCTTTGCTCACCTTCCATTTCCAAAGATTCTTGGGGCATCCCATCCTAGCTGAGCCAGTGAGGAGCCTCTGAGAACAGGTCACCACTGATCTTAGGCTGGTGCCACCCAATGCCACCCTCTCTTCTCCTTGTAAATTTCTGTATTCTCTCTGCCCTTCTGCTTCCATAAATACTTTATTTCCAACATCTTTTTCATTCCCTGCTTTTCTGGTAGGTACCACTTTGCTGGGACGTTGCAAAAGCCATAGCAGGCCACTGTCAGTTCAGAAAAAAAGGGTTTCCACCCCAGAAAAAGTCCCAGGTTTTCACCCCTGTAGCCTTTAACCCCTCCATCCCCCCTCACTGGTCAGTGCCATGGGTTGGAACTTGTGCTACAGTAGCTCAAATCAGGACCTGGAGTATTATTTATCACATTTAGTACCTGCCATCAGTCATGAAAACTTAACAAAGACCCTATTTGGTTTATCTATAGGCAGCTAAACAAACGTATCTTGCTCTCCTGTTATCTTCTTGTTAACAAAACACTATCAGGATGTTCTAAACATCAGCATTTACTGTGCAAGAGCCCTTTATCTGGCATGATATATAGAGAGCCCATCAATTAGTGCAGGGGGCTTGGAAATACCTGCCACGCTTCGCTCAAAAGTCCCAGCACCATCCCAGGGCTGCATCACAAGTAAATAACCCTGTGCAATTCCTGGCCTCAAATATCCCTGAATGAGATAGGAGAGCTCATTATGAGCAGAAATCATGATAAATGCTTTTTTTCTCACGCCTTTTTTTAATATCAAAGCACATATGCTGGAGACTTTCCATGAAAGGAGTGATGCAACATGGTGCTGGATGGTGCAGGCGCTGGGGAGAAGGGTCTAGCAGGTGATAGGTTTTTATTCAGAATGGCTGGATACGGTTTGGGAATTCAGTGAAAAGTGCCATGAGACAGTGCATCCTCCTGACAACAGGACCTTACCTGCAGGATCAATCCCTCTCTGATCACCCCACTGAAATATCACACTGGTGGAGCAATTCCCACTCTAGCTCCACATCAGCTCACAAAGGTGGAAGTGACAGGCCTTGGAAACAAGCCCCTGTGGATCCAGGGCAGCTGCTTTCTTCAAACACCTGTGCTAAATCAGCACCTCAGCAGAGGAGCTACTCCACACCATAAACCAGCCTCCGTGTGTCAGCTGGACCGGCAGGGTTTCACCCCCCGCTGCGGTGGTTGTATCTCAGTAGGAAAGTGATTATCCAGATAAATGGCAGATTGGGAGGTTTAACCCCAACTCCTGTTTGTCTCAGGCTACTTGAATGTCTTGCAAAACAGAAATGTTGTAAACAAGCGCAGGGGCTGGTTTGGAAACCGCCGTGGCTGCCTCCAAGTGATGGTTACTCATGGAAGGTGTTTTCCTTTAGATGCATCTCCAAGCACAGGACTCACTTCATGCACTTGCACAGGCTGGGCTATTGTGGACTTCCCGGTCATTTAAGCGTCTCCATGTATCCAGCAAAGTGAGCTGAATGTTTAAAGGCTGTAAATTCACAATTTTTTTTTTTTTTTAATTTCCAAATTGAAAATAAAGGGAGGAGCTGTGGAATAGCCAGGGCTGGGCATTGAAGAGGCAGCATCGAGCATTTAAATGAAATAGGTGTTAGAACCAGTGAAGCCAGTGATGAGAGTCAGAGAGGGCAGATGGGATCAGGGCTCTGGGGCAGGTCAGTGCAATTAGGAGTGTGTTTGCACCAAGCTGAGCAGGACTCTGTAGGAGGGAGGCCAGAGAGGCGCAGCAACACGGAGAGATAAGAGCCCAGAGCAGAGCTGGAGCTGTCTGGACAGGGAAGAGTAGGAGGCACCATAGAAATTTCCTGGGAGCTTATCACCGTGGGCCATCTTCTCCTCCTCTTTCACATCCGCAGCAGCCCCGGTGCCGCAGGACTGTCCGAGCAGCCGCCCGGCCCTCGCCCGTCCCCGCTGCGAGACCCACCAGAGCAGGGGGTGGGGCTGTGGAAACGCAGACTCCAGAGATCTGTAACGTCGCTGAGGGTGACTCCAATGCTAAATCCATGAATCCACGGAGAGGCATTTGTGCCTCCATCCGTGCCGTTCCCCGTGGGAAAGGGCTGCTCGCTAAAAGCCGTCCCAAAGCGTTGCATCGCGTTCGGTCTCCAGACGGGAAGGATGGGGCTGAAATAAAATCCAGCAGCGTGGCCCCATATGGGCAAAGCCTCACTGGTGGGGAGGGACACCTCAGGTTAGCAGAGAGCCTTCCCAGAGCACTTTAACTCTGTCCTTGTAGAGTCAGAGCTGGTATTTAATATCCTGGGACCAGCTCTGCAAGACAGACCCCTTTCAACTTATGCCCAGAGCCAGGAAGCCAAGGTAAGGAGCCAGGTAGAAATGAAATTAAAAGAGGCGGTCATTGCTGATGGTTATTCGGTTTGGGGAGGTGCTTGGCTGTGCAGGGCAAAGCTCTTGTGAGGGTTTTACATTCAGATATTCACCTCACACCGCTCTCATATCATTGCTGTCGGCTGTTTTTTCCTCCAGCTGCTATTAAAGTTGCTATTTCATAGGAGAACAAAAGACAAATAGGAATCATTGGTTCAAAACCTCACCATCTAAGCATGATCTTTCTAGACCAGGAACTCTAAGCCCCTGATCTATGTGATATATAGTTTGGGAACAATAATATCTGCTGCAGTTATTATTACCTATATTACAAAGATCTCAAAAAAAAAAAAAAAGAAAAAAAAAAAGTGAGAGATATTGTACACATGCCAGCTAGTTTCCCTGTTAGGGGGAGAAAAAAAAAAAAAAAAAAAGAATAAAAGTTTAATAAACGTGTGCTGTGTTGTGGATGACTTTGTGGCGACCTTTGTTGCAAATGGCCTATGCATGCGGAATAATGGTCTCCGTGCAGAGAGGGAAATGGCTTAGTGCTATCATCGTTGCCTCGGTAACCATCAGAGTCTCCATCTAGCAGAGAGAAATGAGTTATGAAAAGGCTTGAGTGAAGAAGGGATTAACACATGATCCCAGGGACAGCATGTCAATCAAAATCAGCGGAGAAATTACACTGCTCTATTTGAGAATGTCTCCGGAAACGCAGCCTCGGTGGGTGTATGTATGTGGATGTATGCAGGCATGATGGAGAGACCTATGGCTCTCAGCCTCCTATGGAATATACATATATTTATATAGATATAAAAAAAACCCACAATCCATCTGAGATCACTGGTGTGCACGTGCACAAGCACCCCCTGCACACACATTCCCTGTACATTTGTGTCCAAACACACACCTGAGGCATCTCTCTGTAGGGACGCACTTTCGTGATGCCCACAACTTGCTGGGATCCATGGTGCCCCGAACAGCCAAGTCAATGAAACCCGTAGCAATTTATTTTTTCTTTAATAATCCAAAATGCATATTTGATCCTGAAATTTTCTCATCCTCTCTCCTCTCCTTACCAGGCTTCACTGAAATATCCGTCAAGGCTTCCCCTGTTCCTGTAGGACAGCCCAGGGGCTGAACCCCCTGAAGTCTCTCTCGTACCTGCAAAAGGGAGAGCAGAAGGAGAAGAGTTTCCTTTATAACACATTCAAAATGCAAAATCCAGGGCAGTGTGGGGACTCCAGCTTTCTCCTGAGAGTCCCAGCGGCTTCACCTGAATTTCTTCCACCAGCGCCGCACTCCTGAGCTCTGCATCTTGTAGGTCAAGGGCATGGGAAGTAAACCCACGATTAACTCCCTCCTGTTTTAGCTACTGCAGACTGTGGTGGTTCCAAGCGCTGGCGCTGCTCAGCCGTGTGTGGCTGTGCACACATTTCCTATGGCGATTGTTTGCCTTGGTTCAGCTGACGAGCTTTACATTACCTGGGACCGGAGTGACTTCTCTGCTAATGTCAGGAGCAGAATGTGATTGCTGGGAAGGGAGGACTTGTGTGGCCTCGGAGCTGAGGAGTGTGGCTGGAAAAGGCCTTGAGTATTTGTTCTGTTCATTGGCCACTTCAGTAATAGGAAAGTTTTTCTTCCAGGAAATTCTCTCTCTCTCTCTCCCTATTTTTTTTTTTTTTAATTATTATTTTTGAGGAGATGATTATTGCAGACAAAGTAGAGTTTCACTTAGGTTTCTTCGCTGCTTGCTGTGCCCTCATGCTGGGCATTGCAAGAGCACTCAGGGAAGGGATTTGCCCCCTGAAAGCATTGCTGGACCATCCAGCTCTTGAGAGCCCCATGTTTTCCCTGTGTTCATCACCCAGCATGTCCTGCTCACACCTGACCCCTCACACTGGTCCTGCATCCCTGCACAGCTCATCCCACACCCACAGCTACAGCCACGGTCACTTCACAGCCATCCTTTTATGTTCCATCCGTGCACGGACTCTTCTCCTGCCTTGTCCTGCCATTCCATCACCACAGGGAAATTCTTCTGGACGTCACTCTTTTTCCTAACACTCTGATGGTATTGTCCTACCTGCCCACAGAGCCCTCGTGTCCAGCATCACCTCTGGGACTACAAACCCCTCCCAGGCTCAGCCCTTCTCTCCCTCACCCTTTGCACCATGGCTCCTTCTCAGATGCACCTGTGGGTTTTCCTCAAGCACAAACTCAGCGTGACCCACCTCTCAACCACACACTACACAATCCCCCATGTTCCCCACCCCCTGTGGCTGCACCCACTGATCTGGGGTGCACCCACCCACACCCTGCAGCTTCCCACAGGAAACAGCCAGGATCCAGCTGGCACAAGCCCAAATGTGGGTTCCATCAAAACTCGTCCATCACCCAAATGCTCCCGAATGTTCCCAAATGCACACACTCCCCTCTGATGGACAGCGACACCCCATCATAGCCAGGGCCACCAATAAACCCTCCACCCAGGGTTCCACAGCCCTCCACCACGGTGAAACCCTTGACCCAGGCTTTTTGGGGGGCTCTCTAAGCCGCCACCCTCTTCCTCACCCCTGCTTGCTTTCACTTCTCTTGGGTTTATTTCCCCTCCACTCCCAGTCCTTCCCCCTTTCCCTTCCCTCCCCCCTGCCACGTCCCCAGCCTCCCACACAAGTTTAAAGCCATCAGCCCAGCCAACGGTTAACCAAATCGCCTTGACCTCTCTGCTATTTGATATTCGCCTCCTTGACACTCATTTAGGAGCGCGCAGCGGTAAAGCAGACATTGGACAAGTCCAGCCTGAAACCAAAGCCCTATGAAAGGAGGAGAGAGATCAGAAGAACCTGATAGCTAGGAACTTGTTCTCTCCAAAGGCTTTCTGGACATTTTAGCCTGGATCAGGGGTCCGTGGAGCGCCAGTTCGTCGCCAAGCAGGGTGTAAACGTTAAATGTTAGCTATTTGTTCCAGAGATTGGCATGAAGATCGAGCCTTTCTGCCTCCTCTCCCCACGACCCCCCTCCCGCAGTCTCTCCAGCCCGTCCAGAGTCTCACAGACACTCATTCATTAGCGGTTTAATAACCTTCCCGACGTGATAACATCCTTTACCCCCGGCTCTGCCAGCGGAGGTGACCCTGGGGGTGGGCTGCTCACCCGAGGTGCTCCGGGGGGCGGGGGTCGGGGGGTACCGGCTAACTCCCCACCCAGTTATTGGGTGAGGAAAAGCATCTTCCCCACATCTCCCCACAGCCACGCCAAAAAAAAAAAAAAAAAAAAAAAAAAAAAAAAAAAAAAAAAGCTCAGCTTTGATGCTCGAGTCCCTAAAAGTCGGCAGGGTGCCTCCCCCCGGGGTCCCCAAGCCTGGATGGGGGACACGCACACGTTGCCACCCCCAGCCCGGCTCCGCCGCCGGAGCCCCCGGCGCCCTTCTCGGGTGATGCGGAGATGCTGGAGATGCTGGCGGTACCTCACCTGATGGAGCCCTGTGTCATTTTAAATGGCTCTAATTTCACCATTTATCTCATTTGGCCCGAAACGGCGGATTCAGGCATCTGAAACAACCTTTCGAAACTCTGATTAGTTCAGCTTCGTTCAGTGCCTTTTCCTCCCTCTCCTTTCTCCCCATTTTTTTTTCCCCCTTCTCACTCCCTTTCTGCGCGACTTTCATGCGCTGCAGATAAGATATAAAATGCTCTATCGGGATCCTGTAATATTAAAGATCAAAAGTGGCATCAATTGAAGACCAAACGCGCGGAAAACAAAGGGGAAGGCTGGGAGATGTTCATCAGCTAATTACAACTGCAAATATTATGCAAATTTATCTTGGCACAGAAATGGAGAAAGCGAGTTTAAGTGTGGAGATAATGCTGGAATATTGAATGTTCAGCTAAGGGTGGGACGCAGTCCAATAAATTCATCTGAGGGAGAACTGGTATTATATATGTGTATATTCCTATCAAATCATCTACACTTCAGATTGGGGTGGGGGGGATATCAAAAATTGCGGTTACAATTGATACTTGAAATTCCTTGACAAATATTGCGCAGAATATAGGGAGGAGGAAGAGTAAGGAATCCGAGATTAGCGTTTGGATGGGATTTGTGAAACACCGCCTGTAAAACGATGAATCTAGAGCGGGGAGGGGGCGGCGTGGGGTCCCCCCCATTCCAGACCCCAGGTGGGAACCTTTCCCTTTAGGCAAAGGGGAAAACCAAGTTATTTTTCAGCCTCATTTTAGAAGCGGCTCTCACTTCCTGGAAAAAAGGACCGCGCTAGACCCGGTTAATGATTAAACACCGTCCCTGTGCCATGAGAGCCAGAAAGGGATGAGAAGAGGCAAGGGAAACTTAAACCAAGGCAGAACAGAGCTGCCAGCACCTGTCCCCAGAAATTTTAGCATCAGGAGTGGCTGCACACAAACAAAAAAAAAAAAAAACCAAACAAAACAAAACAAAACAAAACAAAAAAACAAAACAAAAAAAAAAACAACAACAAAAAAAACCCCCCCACCACCTAAACCAAAAAACAATCGAGACGCAGCAAACTGACCACGAAGAAGAATTTAGGCACCATTTTCTCAGAAGTGGGGATGCTCTAGCACGGGTCGGGAGCATCCCCCAGCCCCTCGCAGGGCTTTGAGGACATTATCCCAAACCCCGTTATCGGGTTTGACCCTTGTGGTGATTTTTGTGGAGATCAAGTTTTGGGCTGAGTTGTTGCTGCTGTGGGAATCCCTCCCTCCTCCCTCCCTTCCCTCGGAATGGAGCAAAAGGGGTTCATTCGCCACAGAAAATGTTTGAAATGCAGCTTTTCCCCGCACAGGTGAGGAGGTAGAGCCCGGCTGCTGCTCCCTTTCAAGGATTCGAAAGAATACATTCAAATCCAGCAAAATATCAGTAGATCTTGCCCTCCTCAGGCACAGAAATATCAATAATTCCAGGTGAATGTTTCCCCCCACCCCGCCCTCCACCCCTTATTTCATTTCTGCAGCCAGAGAGAGAACGCAGCGTTCATTTGCATACAAAGCAAAACGCGGAGTTTCTCCGGTTTATGAGAAATGCTAAAAAAAAAAAAAGGAGGCACAGGCACAGGAGGAGAGAGGGGAGAGACTCCACATAGAAACCTTATCGATTTTTTGCTATGCATGTATTTATTTGGCAACGGGGCGGGAGGAAAAAAAAAATATTGGCAGCCCTCCCTTCCTTAAAAAAAATAAAAGGAAAAACGGGGGGGGGGTGGTGGGGAAGAGAGATGCAAATTGTATTTTATCTTAACCCGGAGCCGTGCTTTAGTCAATGTTTATGATGCATTATCTCCCCCTTAAATAAAAAATAAATCATGTAAAATTAGGATCTCGGAGCCACCGAGAGGAGAAGTTTCAGTCGATTTTCTTAATTTCAGTCTGAAAGTGACACACTAATTAAAGCGCCTCATCATCCTCCTCCAACTTCTTTTTATTATTATTATCAGATTTACCTTATATTTTCCCAATTAAAAAAAAAAAAAAAAAAAAAAAAAATCAGTTTCGCTGCCCCTAGGATGAAACTAAACTAAAATAAGGACCCACGAATTTTTTTTCCCCCAACGTTGCCCATCGCTTTCCGCCATCAGATTCATTGTGATGTATTAGATGCAATAAATTATCCCATGTAACAAAACATTGGGAGCTGAAAGGGTGATAATCTGGAAAGCAGAGATAAGGATTCATTATTCCGAATCATTATGAATCCAACGTTGCCTCTGACTTCTTTCTTAATCAGCTCCTCTGATCCTGGATATGTGAGCAGCACAGATAAGGAAAGAGTCATTTATAATTCTGTACCTCGTCTAATATTTAAAAAAAAAAAAGTCAGAGGCAAGAAAACGCAATAAAACACTAGCAAGAGGCGGGCTCCGAATGAAATATCACTTCGATGTTGTTAGAGCCGCAGTAAGATTTAATTAAAATTCTCCTCTTCCACGTGCTTTATATATTTTTATAAATATATCTTGCACCTTGGTTGTAACGGATAGGAATTTACAATTGCGGCGATTTGTTGGGGGTCTGGCTTTGACTTCATTCCCAAGCCCCGCATTTGGATGAATGGAAGATGCGGACGGGGGAAAGAGGGTGGGGGCGGCGATTATTTTAATTTCCAAGGGTCCCCCCCAGCCCCTCTGTCCCTCCCCAGCGCTCCCACAAAGTCATTAGGTCGGTCCTACCGATGTAGGCGGCCGCGTTTAATGGAAATCGTTTTAAAGCGAATACTCTCCGCGCACACAAAGCGCAGGATCAATGCCAAAGCGCCTGATTTGGGGAGATCAAGACCGAGGGTGCTTTCTTCCCCTCCCTGGAATCGTAGATTGCAACAGTGATTAAAAAAAAAAAAAAAAAAAAAAGAGAGAGAGAGAGAAACCTCTCTGACACTGTGCTTTCACAGCCGGCGAGGGGGGAATTATTGATTATTGGCAACTTTTCCCCGGGGCGGGGGCAGGGAGGGTGGGTTTTCTTTTCAGGACCAGAGAGGCAGTTTAATTATAGCAAATAAAACATCCCCAACCTCCTCTCTGCAGCCGGCAGAGCGGTTATCCCCAACAATAACCTATGGATTTTATTTAGGGAGGGTTCGACTGCAAATCTTGGTTCAGGCGGAACAGAAATCGATTGTGTGCGTGTGTGTGTGTGTGTGTATGTGTAGGTATTTATTTCGGCGTACACCCGGCTAAATGTGTGCCAGGAGGAGAGCAAGAGGTGGGACCAAGCACATGCAGGGGGAGAATCACATGCTCCCTTAACAAGTTGGAAAACACAAAGAAAAAATATTATTCCGAATATTTATTCTATATATTTATATATGGAACATATACATATATATATATATCCTATAAATATATATACACACACCATATAAATATTCCACATATATTATATACATACATAGCTATATTTCATACGGACACACAGACAGAAAAAATACGTGTGCGTGTATCTTTATTATTATTATTATTATTATTATTATTATTATTATTATTATTATTTTCCGTGTATTTATTTAATTAAATGACCTCCGAGTATCTGACTATCGCTTTGAATGTATGTTCGGACCTCAACTGCAGGCATCGAGGCGGCTCTGTGATATTTATGATAAACCCCGGGTGCCATTTAAAGCCTCATTAGTTATGTTTAACCTTTGAATCACCGGCCATCGCGGTTGGAAATGAACTTCGCGGTGCGGGGTGGATGCGGGAGGGGGGGATGAGTGTGGATGCGCCTGCGCCTGTGCCCAAATTCCCTCTGTCCCCTCCCGCCCCCCAGCAAGCCCCAGCCTGAGGAACAGAGACAATAGTGCGGGGACTCCATCTCCGCGGTCTTCCCAAGCGGTTTTTGTCGGGAGGATCCCTGATTTTTCGTTTCCCCACCCAGTTCCACGATGTGCTCAAACAGCCCGGATCCAGCTCCCTTCCCACGTTTTTTTTATTTTTTTTTATTTTTTTTCTTTTTCTGTGCAGTTTTGGAGGGATCCGGCATCATCTGCCAGGTTGATCTCGTCTTCCTCCCGCAGCACTGTTTTTGGGGAGCAGAAGATTCCGCGGGGATTTTCCCAGCCCTGCGATGAGGAACACACCCTCCCCCGAGTGATTCCAGATGTATTCTCCTTCATTCATTTCTTTTTTTTTTTTTTTTTCCCTTATCCCATACCCCGCAAGGATTCATCCCCGGCTCGTCCACACGGCTCGGTTCAAACCACACGAGCCTCGTGGCTTTAAAATCCTCTTTTTCCAAGCCTTTCCTTAGCTAAAGGCACATTTCTTGTCTGTGGTAGATGGGCTCAACCCTCCTCGCCCCCGCCGTTGGGGTGCCCAAGCTGTTTCCATCGGTGTTTGAGGCTGGGAAGGTTCCCTTCGCGACTCTAATGAGCTTTAAGTTATTACCTTAATTGAATGTGTTTTCTAAAGATAGAATTGGGAGGCGATCGCGTTACCTTTCACCTCGCAGAGAGTCACTCTAGAAGCAGCGATAGCCAACTCCCAACGTCAGCAGAAAAACCCAGCAATGCCCCTCCAGGACCAGGAGCGTGGATATACACACACACACACACACACACACACACATATATATACATATACATATATATATATATACACACACACACACACATATATATATATATATATATATATATATATAATTTTTTTTTTTTTTTATGCCCGATTTTCGCCCCACTTTTCTCAGCGCTGCCGGGATGAGCCCTCGGGGCCGGGCCGGGGAGGGCGGCTCTGCATCCGCCAGCACCAGCGGGGCTCCCACAGCGGGGCCTGGGGTCTGCCGCACGCACTTGGTTCAGTCCCGGAATTAAAGCTTTACTCCAGGTTTATTCCCGAGGAAGCAACTTCACACTGAGGGTAGATGTAGAGCCTGGGGTTTTTTTTCCCCCCTCCCCACTTCTCCCACTCGGACGTGGTAGATGAGAGTGGCCATTCCCGAACGTGTTTCCCGTGGATAAACCCCCTCCCTCCTTGCCCAGGCTGGTCCTCTGTGTCTCGTCGGGTTTTGATGTCAGGACACCCCCTGTGAAATGAGCACCCTGCTCTAGAGAATAAAAATATCGTCACCAAAACCTGGGGAAGTTTTCTCGTCAGCAAATCTGCCCGTGGATCGAGGCTAACGGGGGGGAACACCGAGGCTGCAGCATTAGGTCTGGGGCAGTGACAAGAGTGGGGGGGGTTAAATGTGGAAAATCAGAGCCCCTCGCCCCTTCCCCCGTCTGTTCCTCCATCTCCCCATCGCTGAAAGACCTGGGGCATCCTCCGGCTTGGCCACAGCCCGGATCCCTGGCTTCTGCTGCCCCTACAGCAGAAGGGTGTTTATCTTCCCTCCGCCCCTAGCCCTCGAAACCCCCCAGGTGTTCCCGGGGAAAGGAGACTGAGGGGCGGGCAGGGGGCTGCAGATCCCCCGGCCCGTCCCTTTCGCTCCACACGGGCCCCGTGCGAGTCCGAGGGGACAGAGAGGGGGACACAGGACCCCCGGAGCTGAGCCCGACCCCTACGATCGGTGTCTCCATGTAGAGGTGCTGAGCTCCTGCCCGCAGCCGAGAGGCTTCCTCGTCCCGAGGAGGAGTGGGAGACAGGGGAAACAATCCTCGTCCCACCCCGTTCTCGGAGCGCCAGGGGATGTGAGTCCATATATATATTTTTTTTATTTATTTTATTTTTTTTTCTGTGTGTATCGTGGAGCCTTACACAGATACATATTCAAAATAAAAATTAAAAAGAATAAATAAACCAGGAGAATAGGGTCATTAAAAATCCCCTCCGGGAGGAGAAAAGGGGTACGGAGGAGAAGAACCAGCCCCTTGTCTCTAATGCCACCGCTTTTCCTCGAAAGCTTTCGGCGCAGCGGAGCGAGCCCCGGCGTTTATTCGTACGATCACACGCTTAATTACATTTCCCCCCTCTCTCCTGCCGGCGTTCCCGGCTGCCGGCGCTGACAGTCGCTCCCGGGACAGGTTACATCACGCTCACACCGCTGTACCTGGCGCGTCCCCCTGGCCCTGCCCCTGTCCCCCCCACCTCCACCTCCCCGCCCCACCGATGGGTGTGTAAAGAAATGGCCCATCATATTCCTCTGGCTCCCGCTCTGCCCTTTCCCAACCCGGAAGAGCTCTGATCTTCAGCCCAGCCCGGAGGAGGAGGAGGAGGGCAAGGGTGGGCGTTCGGAGGATGCGGCTCCCCCAGGTTTTCCCCCTCGGTGAGAGCTTGCGACATGCCAGCAGCGGCTGCGCTCCTCCCGCACTCCTGCTCTGAGCGCTCCAGCGGAACCGGACAAAATCAAAGGCATCTGCCCAGGTCAGTGAGCACCGATTTGTCTGTCCGTGTGTCCCCCTTCTCATCCCCCCCACTCCCATTTTTTTTTTTTCTTTTTGTTTTGTATTTTTTTTTTTTTTTTTTTTTTTTTTTTTTTTTTTTAAATTCATCCTCCTTTTACTCCTTCTCCACGTGGAGGGCATTACGATGGGGAGCTCGGCTCAAAGGATTTGAAACTCAGCCCCGACCCCCCTTTCTAGCATGGGGTGGATGCTGAGGGGAGAGTCGAGTTTTCTCAGTGACCTTGGGGAAAGCCTCCCTGATCCGCAAGGGAGCGATTTTGGGGAAGCTGGGGAGAAGGAGATGTTTCACCCGTGGGTATTGGGGGCAAAGGAGAGAGGCTGGGAGATGGGACACGGCATTGACATAGCTGGGATGAGAAATACTAATGTCAGGACGGGAATGGATTTATGTCTGAGGGATATGCGGGGCCTTTCTGCGCCTGGCTTCGTACCTATGTGCATATAAATATATATATGGATATTTGTGCGTAGTTATACTTTATACTCTGTGTGTAGCGATATTCATGCTGGCAGGCGGGTGCCGATAGCTGCGGTCCTGTGCTCTTCCCACAAATAATTCCCATTCGATTTGATTCTCTTAGGTTGATATGTGCTGTATAATATGAAACATACCGTGTATGTGTAGCACTCTGTCTCTTCGGCTTAAAAATACCCTTATATAAAACATTACAACAATACTGTGCTTCTAACAGAATCCACTCAGGGCGTTTTTCCGCAGATATTTCTCAGTTTTATACCTCGGAAACGCGAAGCGGAGCTACCCTGGAGGTGTGTGGTTAAGGCAGGCTGGGATGAGGAGGGAGATGGTTCCGCTCCAGGGCCGGACCCGCACTCCCGGTCCCGCTGAGCGGATCCGCGGCCGGGCCGGGCCAGGCTGGGCCGCTGTGGGCTCTGGCAAGACTGGGGGCCGAAGGGAGAGAGGAGAGTTTCTTCTCTCTCCCGGTATCCCTGCGTTGTCTCTCTTCTCTTTCCCCGCCTCGTAGGAAAATTTTTCACCCTCCTAACCGAGCGGAGGGTGTTTCGGGAGGGAGCAATGGGAATGGCTTGTGTTGTCAAAAAATCCACATTATCAGTCATCGAGCGTTTTGAAAACAGAAAGGAGAGAAAATCTGTCTGTCTGTCTAGCTATGTATCTATGTATCTATCTATCTATCCATCCATCCATCCATCCATCCCAGCTCCTCTTACCTTCACGTGTCCGTACACAGGCAGCGGGCTCCGGGTGACGGATTTTAATGAAACCGGATAATTAATAACCACCGGCCCTGCTTGTTTTCTTCATTATTTATGGGCCGCAGGTGCGGAGCGGGGGAGCCGGGACCTGTCGGTGCCGCGGGCACGGGCTGCTGCTCCGCCGAGGCGGACACCGCTCCCACCTCCCCGGGATGAGCCCCGGACAGACAGGGGGACAGAGAGGGTCCCGGCACGCTGGGGGCCCCGGGAAAGGAGAAACAGCCTCTCGGGGAGGAAGGAGGGGAGAGGGAAGGTCTACCCCCACCCCGCCGAGAAATTTTGCTCCCGGCTGGGGCGAAGCGCTTCCTTCTCCTGGGGATGTGAATTTTTTTATTATTTTTTTTTAATTTTTTTTTTTTTTTTAACAGACCCTAGGGGAGAGTTTTAATTTCAAGGGAAAAAAAAAAAAAAAAAAAAAAAAAACCCAAAACAAATAGAACGAGAAGGTTTTTCCCGGCAGGGGCAGGTAGGGAGTGGGATGCGGAGGAGGGGGAGCACCTCTGCTCTCGCCCCCCGGGATGCGGAGGGCATCGCCTTGTGCTTGGACGGGGGCGGGACAGCACCTCGGGGTGCTGTGTGTGCTCCTCGGGGGAATTTGGGGTGCGGTAGCCTTCTCTTTAGGGCGAAAAGAAATCGTGTGCGTTCTGACACCCTCGGAACTCGTGGAATTTTGGAGCCTCTGAGGGTAAATGCGAGCCGGGTTGTCAGCCGTGTCGTGCGGGGTTACAGCCGCTGGGTTTGTGGGCACCGTGGGTTTGTTTTAGGGGTGCAAGGACGGCTTTAAACTGACAGCAGCAGGGAGCTTGTCGGAGTAGATCTCTCGGTTTTAATCCGGGGAGGTCGGGATATGCTCCAGAGTCTCACCAGGGAGCTGGTGGTGTTAATTCTGCCGCCTCCTCTCAAGCCAGAGCCGCCGGGAGATTTGTGTTGAGTTTTTTTCTTTATTTAAGTGTGGGGGTAATTTTTGCTTTCCGGGGAAAAAAAAAAAAAATAATCCTTAAACTCCTCGGCAGCTTCACCTTCTCCGTGGGGTGCGAGGAAAACAGCTCTTGCCGGGTTTAAAGCCCGCAGGATGCTTCAAACCGGCTTCAAATCTATCGATCAAAACGGTCCTGGGAGATAAAGCAAAATGGGGGTACCCTAAACAAACCGGTTCCCTCGACTCCCCCCTTTTTTTTTTTTTTTTTCTTTTCCCCTTATTTTTTCCCCCCTATTGAGCACCTCTTCAACCTCGCCGTAATTTGGAGTGGCTGTTCAGGCGATTTGCTGGCTTTTTCTTCTCTTTTTTTTTAAATTTGTGGTGTGGAAGCCTTTGGAGCTCTGCCCAGCTCCCTGCGGCGAGAGCAGTGCCCGGTGCCGGGAGTCTCTCCCGCAGCCTGGAGAGGGGGAAAAACGGAGAATGGGGTAAAATGGGGAGGTGGAATAAAAACGAGGAGGAGAACCCTTTGCCAGATCGCACTTCTGCTGTCTGAGAAAGGAAAAAATGTGGCGGGGAAAGGGAGGAAAGGGACTTACCGTGTTGAGATCGAAGCGGGGCTGTCAGGGGAGGTAGGGGAGGAAGGAGGGGAGGGAGCTGGGTCCTGCCCGGGTCCTGCCGCCCGCAGCAGGACGGGACACCGGCCGCACGGGTGACACGAGTCCCCCTCCCCTTCTCCGCTTTACCCCGCTGCTCTCCGCGCCTCTGCCGCGCAGTTTGGGGAATGTGTCGGGGGGAGAGCTCGCCCCTGGGACTTGCGGAGCCGGTTTTTGATCTTTCTCAGACCTTTTTTTTTTTTTTTTTTAAACTCCTGCAGTGTCCCGGGGCAGTCGCCCTTCTCTCAGCTTCAAAGAAGGATGGGGTGGGGGGGGTGGGAGGAGGGAAAGAAAAGTCCCGGTTTCTCTCCTCCCAGTTTTAATTCTTCGAATTTCTTTTCTACGGCAGAGCAGGGTTTTACCCCCATCTCTTCCCACCCCTCCATCAAAGAGCATCACTGGAAAAAAAAAAAAAAAAAAAAGTGTGTGAGTCTGCGGTGGGTGGTGGTGCACGAAGGGAGAAAAAATTGGTCCCGGCGTAATCAGCCGGTGATTTGTTCTCTCTTTGAATTTGCATGGCTCGGCATTTCTTTGTGCGCGTGTTTATGTTTCCTCCCGATCTTCACGAAGGGGAGATAACTGAATTATTAGAAAAGAACGGAAATATGTACGTATATTAAAAAAAAACCAAAAACAAAACAAAACAAAAAACCAAAAAAAAAGCAAACACCCATGTGGCTGGTTTCGAAGCTGAAGGGAAGGTTCATGTGGGATGGAAAAGGGGAGAGGCAGAAATGCCAGTCTCTCTTTCTCTTTGAGTATTATTATTATTATTATTATTATTAATTTGCCAGCTCCTAGCTGGACGGATGCTGATTACTGTTTAGATGATAAAGAAGTGGGGCGGGGGGGGGGGGGGTGCCGCGCGGAAGTGGATCGTAATTCCAGCTTAATTCACGAAGGGGAAAAAAAAAAAAAAAAAAAAAATCCCTCTTCTCTGCGCCTTTGTTTAACCCGAGATTATCTCAGCAGCCTGACCAGGACCCAATACCCTCCCAACAGGACTGGCAGGCTCCCTGCTCCGGGAGAGGCTGCCCCAGCCGGGGAGGGGGCGACGGGCTCACAACCGCGGGTCTCTCTCCCTCGGCGACAGAGCAAGTTCTGTACACAGGCAAAAAAAAAAAAAAAAAAAAAAAAAAAAAAATTAATAATAATCTTCGGAGCTCTGCCCTGGGCCGTGTCCTCTCCATAACCCCCCGATTCCTCGCTCCCGGCTGTTTGTACAGCTTTACCTGTACTATTCTGGTACCCTGGAAAGAAAAAAAAAAAAAAAAAGCTCAGCCCGACAAACGTAACTTAATCCCCTTTCAGTCAATTGTCGTTTAAAAGGGGGCTAAAGGAGAGAGGGGGAGAAGGGGGAGGCTGCCTGTCCCCGCCCCGAGGTGCCAGTCGCGGCGGTGGGCACTAGCGAGCACACGGAGGAGCGGCTGGCCCCGGGCCCCGGCTCCAGAACAGCCTTGTCAGAACCTACTTGAACAGCGAGGCCCGAGGGAGATTAAAAAAAAGAAAAGGGGGAAAAAAATAGGAAAAAAAAAAAAATAAAAGAGGGTGGCAGCTAAAGTACTCTTCGACTGGCCATTTTTAGGGGAGCGGTAGCTGGGAGGCCGAGCCATCCCACCAAGTTTGGAGTTTTGTTATTGTTGATTTTAACTGTAGGGGTTTTTTTTTTATTATTATTATTATTAGTTTTAAATTAAATTCCCCTTTTTGGTTCTCTAAGTGACAATGAAGGGTCCGAAGCGGTTCCTCGTGACCTTTTCGAGGCAGAGTTGTCCCCATGCCCCCCATCCGTCCCCTAGCTAGGAGCGATGCTGGAGCCCCGCTCCCCGCAGCCCCCTCTCCCCCGGCAGAATTAACCCCCGAGCCCCCGAGCCTTATCTGGAGGCTGGTGGCGAGCTTGGGGCTAATTGCTCCAACAATGGGCTCCTATTAACGCCGAGCTGTCACTGGAAACCCTGCTGGGGGCTGTCGGGGCGGGGGGGCCGAGGTGATGGATCTGCAGCCACAGCCTGGGAAAAGGACGGTCAAGGCCAGCGCTACTCTCAAAACCCCCGGGGATCGCAGGATAATCCGAGGAGACGGGGAAAATGATGGGTTTGCTCTTTTTCCTTTTTAAAGATTCATTTTTTGTTGGTTTGTTGTTGTTGTTGGTTTTTTTTGGTAGGGGATGTTTTTTTGCTCTCCCCACCACGCCTTCCTCCTGGCTGGAAGGGGGAATGGAAGATCGAGTCTATCGAGGACGGGTTGAAAATAAAGGGACAACCTAAGCAAAGTAGATTTGAAAGCGGGTGTCCTCCTCCCGCAGCCGGGGCTGTGGCTGCGAGGGACGGACTGGGAGCAGGGTCCCGCAGTGCCACCCCTGTCGGAGCTGGACGGAGCCCTCAGGGCTCTTCGCATTCGTTTCCCCTACTGCCACTGATGAGACTCGGTGTAGCTGCTGATTTATTACTTTCTTTTACCTTTTAAAAATTTATTTATTTTTTACTTTACACATTTTATTCTGCATTCATAATTCCCTGCCCCCCAAGGAGCTGAAGGAAAGCGATTTTCCTCACTACTTTCGGACAGGGTTAAAGGCAGGTTTTAAAATAGTTTGGCATTTTTGTGACCTTTGGATGGAAATTCCCCTCCTGTGATCCCACGGCTGTAGGTCTCAGGGCTGTAAGCGCCGGAGGCAGCGGGGGTGGCAATCTCAGCTCACCTGCCCAAAGATCTCAGCTCTCATTAAGGCCTCCCCCTCCAATGTTAGAAGACACAAAGTGACTTTTCCCAAGTGTCCGAAACCCCTCTGGCCAGAGGGATGTGCTTGGGGTGGGAGGAAATTTGGAGAGTGGGGATGAAGAGGCAAATCCCGGGGAGACAATTCCCGCTCACGTCCATAAAATGCTCAAAGCTGGGGAGGGGGATGGCGGGATTTGTGCTCCTGAACCTTGCTCCCGTCTTCGCCGTCCTCCTCCTCCCAAAGGAATCCCAAAGGAGGAGGAGGGGTGGGCAGGAGACCACCCTGGTGCTGGGGCTCCCCGGCCCCCACACCCCGGGGGCGGCCGTGGGGCCTCCCGGTGCGGAGGGAGCCGGAGGCGCATCCCGGGAAGCGCATCAGGACAGACAGCGCCGTTCGCCCCTTCCAGTGCACCTCAATTCCTGGAGCACGGAAAGGAAGGGACGCCCCTCAAAATAAAAACCCTGCAGGCAAAGCGGCTCCTCTGAGGGGAGAGACGAAACGCGAGCTTTCCCGGAGCTCGGGGAGGGCCACGAGCATCCCCCTCCTGTCTCCCCCTTCCCTCCAAAGGGCAACAGGGAGCGGTTCCCGCTGCCCCCGGGTCGACGCTCGGCCCCGGCGGCGTCGGCGAGGCTGGACAGCTCGGGGGAGCACCGAGCCGTGTCTCCCGGACAGTTCTGGGTGGGGAAGACCTGCCAACCCCCTTCCCGGCTCGTCCACCCTCCTCGGCGCTCCGCACCCGGCACTTTTGCTCTGTTCCCCCTTTGGCTGGGCCGCACCGACCCAAACGTGTGGCTGATTCAGGCTCTTATACCTGTCCTGGTCGGCTGCCTTTTGAAATATACATATATATATATATGCACATATATATGTGCATACCCACGGCGCATCTTTCACGCGTGAGACCTCTGTCCCCACGCCCCACGCGATGGGCAGCACAGGGGGCTGAAACCCGGGCTTAAAACAGGCGTCCTCGAGGATCCGAAGCATCCATCCATCCATCCATCCATCCGTCCGTCCGTCCGTCCGTCCGACGGGAGGCTTTGCTCCGCCGGACATCGGGGAGTGGAGCCGGCTCCCAGCCGCTGGTTGAGCCCAGCCCGGCCCCGCTGACCGGAGGGTTTTAACGGGACCTCCCGGTATGAAAACTCCGGAGAGCCGCTCCGTCCCGCACCGGGGCTGACGCGCTCTGGCCGGCGTGCGGAGACAGCGCGCAGGGCACCCAGTGAGTGACTCGTTCTAGTGATTCTAAAAAAAAAAATAATAATTTCTTTTCTTTTCTTTTTCTTTTCTTTTCTTTTCTTTTCTTTTCTTTTCTTTTCTTTTCTTTTCTTTTCTTTTCTTTTCTTTTCTTTTCTTTTCTTTTCTTTTCTTTTCTTTTCTTTTTCTTCCTCCCTTTCTTCCTTCCGTCGTCCCTTCCTCCCTCTTCCTTTCCTTCTTTTTTCCTTCTTTCTTCCTTTCTTCCCTTCTCTTTTTTCCTCCGTCTTTCCTTTCTCTCCGCGCCTTCTGTCTCTCTCTCTTTCCCACTCACTGGCCCTCTTTGTTCCCTTTCCCCCTGCGCTGTCCCCGTCCCCCCCTGTCCCCCTGTCCCCCTGTCCCTCTGTCCCCCTGCCCCCTGTCCCTGTCCCGTTCCCGCCGGGATGACCCCGGGGTGCCGCTAGGGGATGCCCTGGCTCAACGCAGCGCCCGGCGCGGCCACCGGCCCGCGGGCCCACAGCCAATCAGCGCCGCCGGGGGCCGGCGGGGCGCGGGCTCGCAGCCAATCAGCACCGCTCGAGGCCGGCGCCCCAGTTCCTGCTGGCCGCTCATTGGCTGATCCCGCTGGGGGGGCGGGGCCGGGCGCGGCGCCCGGGGGTCCCGTCGTTGCCGTCCCGCGGCCCCGCGCGGCTGTCCCGGCCGTTCCTGCCCACGCCGGGTCCGCGGTGGGGCGGGAAGGTGGGGGAAAAAAACAACCATTGATTCCCCCCGCCTCAAATCGAGCGTACGAACTCGGGCGTTGCTGTGCGCTTGTATCCTTAAAAATAACATTAATGAAATCCTTTCTGAGCCGCGCCGCTGGAGGAGGCAGCTTTATTCCAGGGGGGAGCCCCCCCGGTCCTGCACCTGCCGGCACATGCCTGCTCCCGGGGGGCTCCGAGCCCGCTGGCATCCCTCGGGCTGTCCGCCGGAGAAGCCAACCCGTCCCTTCCACGCACCATCTCTCCGGGCTGGCCACTCGCAGAGTTTCTGCGACAGCGGGAAAACTTAATTTCCCCCTTAAAAAAAAAAAAAAATCAAAACTAAATAAAACAAAAACGGGAGAGGGAGGTGGAGATGAACAGAAGTTTGTTTCGCCGGGGGGTTCCCGCGGGGGCAGCGCGGGGGCGGCCGGAGCGCCCGGCCGGTCCCCTCCTCAGGCTCCGCCTCCCCCGGCTTATGACACTGGAACCTCCTTAAGTTGCGTCTCGCCACAGCTGTCTGTAAGCACTGAGCCGGCTGGCGCCATCCTGCTCCTTTCTGAAAGAATGCCTTCCCTGTAAAAAAAAAAAAAAAAAAAAAAAAAAAACAGGAAAAAAAAAGTGAATAAAAAAAAGAAAAAAATAAAGGGAGAGAGAGGGAGGAAAAAAAGTAGGGAAAAAAATTAGTGCGAGCGAGCACAATCTGATCTGATCAAGCACTTTCAGCTTCATCCCTCCTGGGTCACATACTGCTTCAAGGTTTGTGCGGAATTTCTTTAGCAACTTGTAGCTTTTTAAATTTTTCTTTTTTCCTTCCTCTGCCCACCCTCCTTTTCTCCTCGCTCCTTCCTTTCACCCCCACTCTCTTCTCCCATCGCTTTACCCCCTCCTCGATTTTCCCCCTCTCCCTCCCTTTCCCCCCTGTTTCCCCTCTTTCTCGGTTGCATAATAATTAATGAGCAATCAAAGTGACTCTGGGCTGTGCAGCAGCGAATGGCACAAGTTCTCACCGGCTTAAGCCACTGGAGCTTCTCAGGTGCGAATGGAGCAAATAAAAAAATAAACAAACAGCAGCGACGACAGGAAAAAAAAAAAAAAGCCAAAAAAAAAAAAAACCAAAAAAAAAAACCCAACAAAAACCCAACCCAAACCCAAGGAAAAGTACGAGCTGGGCGGCAGGAGCGCGGTGGGAGCTGCTGGGCTCCGCTCCGAGCCGCGAGAGAGCGAAAGAGAAAGAGGCGCTGGGAGAGGTGGGTCCAGGGCAGAGCAGGCGCTTCCCAGGGATGGCTGCCGAGGGATGGGATGGGTTTTCTCCTGCCTAAAAAGTCAGGTGCTAAAGTTCAGAACTTCTCAAGTACGTTTCTCTCCCTGCCTCTC